>NC_054386.1:51777787-52377787 GCF_017654675.1 Xenopus laevis
TTTTTTTCATTACAATTTAGCGATTCGATGAACTCCCTGAGCAACCATTTCAAACCAGTATAATATCATCTATGTAGCACCTCCAGAATATGAGATGGGTCTATACATAGAATTAGACTAAATGGTTCCTTCCTCCGAAATGCCCATAAAAAGAACCGCATAGCTAGGGGCAAAATTTGTACCCATAGCAATACCCCAAATCTGTCTGTTAAAAACCTTCTCAAAAATTAAAAAACTGTGAATAAGAATAAATTCAATACATTGCAGTAAGAAAAATTGATGTGCCCAAGATAAAGTGCTATAAGTGTCCAAAAAATATTTTGTTGCTTCAAACTACCCATATTCTGATCAATACATGTGTAAAGTGCCATAACGGGCTGTAACATGTTACAAAAAAACACTGAGTCCCAATTTACTTCTGAGATAGCTGATAAAATATCCATAGTGTCTCTTAAGTATGACGGTAATTGTGCCACTAGTGGGGCTAAAAATAAATCAATATAAACAGACAGATTTGAGGTAAGTGAGCCCACTCCGGAGATAATGGGACATCCCGGGGGGGGGGTTTATTGGGTCCTTATGGACCTTTGGGAGGCGATAGAACACTGGAAGAACAGGAAAATTAGCGCCCAGAAAGTTCATCTCATCCTTATTGATAATGCATGTATCTTTAGCAGATGTTAGTAGTTCTGTAAGTTTTTTTTTTGGTATATTGTTGTGGGGTCATTACGGAGAATCTCATAAGATGATTTGTCCCCTAATAGTCTTAGGGCTTCTTTAATATAGATCTCTCTATCTTGAATCATAATGCCTCCACCTTTATCACATGACCGGATAATGATTTCTGTATTTTCACTTAGCTTTTTTAAGGCTGTTCTTTCTTCTCTTGTGAGATTATCATTATAGGGGTTATTTATACTTTTTATCTTTCTGAGATCTTTCTCAAGTAGTTTATTAAATAAGTCAATAGAAGGGCCTCCACATTCAGTTGGATAGAAAGTTGAACGTGGTTTTAGATCACTTTTTGATGTTTTTTTACTTTCCAAATCATTTTCTTCCAATAGTTGATATAGATTATGTGTTGCTTTAATCTCTTCCACTGAAAACTCACTCACACCAACATCCTCCAGAACATCAGGTTCCGTGCTTATGGCATTCAAAACCTCTTTATCACCATTAGTATTCTTCCCCTTTCGGTTGAAGAATTTTTGTAGACACAATTTTCTTATACATTTTTGTATATCTGTATACGTATCAATTATATTAATTGAATTTTTTGGTGATAATTTTAGTCCCTTAGATAGTAATGAAATTTCCCCTTCTGTCAGAATGTGCTTTGATAAATTAAATATTCCTGACCTATCCTTACTTATTCCATTCTCACGGTTTTCAGTGGTGGGAAAGCATTCCTGTCTTTTTCTGTCCCCTCTATTTCTTCCTCTTCCCTCTGTAACCAATGCCTTTTCCCCTTTTGATTTATCTCTGCCTCTCTTTCTATGATTTTTTCTTCTAAAATGGGTGGTTTCTTTGTTTTTGGTCTTGCTCCCATTCCTCTCCAAATCGGATCCTTCTGAAAAGGGGTTTCCCTCTCTTCGCGACTTAAAGATGTGTATCTATTATATGTTGTAATTGGGTTATTACCTTTATAGGGTTCCTTTTTTTCCCACATTAGATTATCAGATCCTTTTCCCTTTGTATTTCGATAATCTATCTGATGTGTTGGTCCTGATTTGAACACCCTACTAAAATCTCTGTCTCGATGTTCCCCTCCATGTTGTGTTCCTCTATATTGATTTTTATATGGTTCCCATTTCTCTGGCCAGTCACAAACTTCCGGAATTTCTCAAGGGCACAGCCAGATTTGAACTCTCAACAGCTGCAAGCCTATTTCTTGAATATGCTTCTCTGCAGATGTCTTTTTTCACGATGATCCAAGATGGCTCACCATTAGTTTCAGTACGTGCACTCCACAGCGGAACGCAACCTCCGATTCCTTTTTCACAATCTACTTCACCAATTTCACGATTTCATGAACTAGCGGATCCCGAAGAGCCAGCAGCTTGTAACTTTTCACATTTTTTTCGTAGTTTGGATTAAAAGCATAAAATAATAGAAGTCCACACCAATGACTGATCCCACCTGGATGCTGCAATGCGTTTCGCCACACTAGGGCTTTCTCAAGCAGTTAAAGCCCGGAAGTGATGTTGTTACTCACTTTAAATACCCCAATCTTAAAGGGAACACAGACATATTCAGCATTAAAGGCATATTACTTCAAATCAGGAACATTACCAGCTTATGGCCACTATATTAACTTACAAAGGGGATGAAAGCTCAATTCTACTATATAGATCAAGGAAGGATAGTACTTACATCTACTATTCCAGTTCATTGAGGTATACAATATAACTCACATGAAAAGTGCCAGTTCAAATCTGCTATTTAATCCATTGGGGTGTAGAGTGTTCAAATCAAATATCCATTTTTGTTCCTTACACTTTTAAAAGCTTATCCCTATCACCTCCTCTTTTCAAGGTGGGAACTTAAGATCCTTAAGATTCCCCCATGCACAGAGTTACAGTTTTCGTAAAAGTAAGCAGATTCTCTCTTTTCTCCTACCTTTTTTCTCCTAATGTTACTCCAGTGTTCCCCAATTCTTTTAGCTAGCAGACAAATAGTGTTCCCTATATATATTAATTTGCAGGTACATATAATGAGATAGACCACAAATTTAGACTGACAGTTAAACAGGTTTTTTATTCCAAATTTTCTGGAATTGGTATCTAACGGAAAAAAGGCTCCCATTCTAACCCAGCAACATTTTTAGCAAAGTCCACAAGGGAACATCCCTTTTATATCATGTTGGAGAAAATGATTGGGATTTTATTGTGAGTTCCCATTTCCTGTCTTTCTCTGTCCCCTCTAGTTCTTCCTCTTCCCTCTGTAACCAATGCCTTTTCCCCTTTTGATTTAACTCTGCCTCTCTTTCTATGATTTTTTCTTCTAAAATGGGTGGTTTCTTTGTTTTTGGTCTCGCTCCCATTCCTCTCCAAACCGGATCCTTCTGAAAAGGGGTTTCCCTCTCTTCCCCACTTAAAGATGTGTATCTATTATATGTTGTAATTGGGTTATTACCTTTATAGGTTTCCTTTTTTCCCACATTAGATTATCAGATCCTTTTCCCTTTGTATTTTGATAATCTATCTGATGTGTTGGTCCTGATTTGAACACCCTACTAAAATCTCTGTCTCAATGTTCCCCTCCATTCTGTGTTCCTCTATATTGATTTTTATATGGTTCCCATTTCTCTGGCCAGTCACAAACTTTCTTTCTCTCATAATCTATTTTATCTCTAATACATTTTTCCCTCTTTGTCTCCATGCAATCCCTCTCCACTATTCATTTTAATTTCTATTTGATGCTCAAATTCACTTAGAGATTCATTGCTCAAATTATCCTTCATTTCACCCATCACTCTATGTATAGCGTTATTAACTTTCTCCAGTTCTTTTTCCCTAGTTAAGACCAAAAGGTTATGGGTGGGTTTCTTGATTAATCTGAGGCCTCTGGGAACTCTCTTATTTTTAATAGATTTTTCCAAGGCAACTTTATCCCACCAAAGTCTATTTTCCCTTATCAACAGTCTTTCCATTTGGATACACATTTCCTTAGTTTCATAAGGTCTTTCTGTTGATTCAGTTTCCCATAGACTATCTATATTTTGGCAGTATCTGTGTTTATTTAAAAATGTAAAAGCCGGGGGGGGGCGTTATGTAGAGTGGGGACGTATTTGCTGTGAGCTCTGACCCAGGGGGGTGTCAAGCTCACTGTTAAGCTAACAGACGGGCATTGAATTTTGCTACAATACTACTGGACAGTTGGTAAGCAGCCGAAGATGCCATCATAATTTAAAAAAAAGGATCAGCAGAGCCTCACCAGCTATTTACAGCGCTCTCAGTTAAGGCGGAGCGAGGCCCATTCTCAAGATGGCGCAGGCAGCTTCTTCACCTACGCAGTCTGAAGTTTCCGGTGACTGGGCCGCGGCTGTGACTTTGCAGGAATTACAGACCCAATTGGACCAGCTTTACACCAAGATCTCCGGAGTTATTTCGGACTCGGTTAACAAAGCTGTTACTACACTACAAGCGGATATTACTGAGCTGGGCCAAAGAATGTCACATTTGGAAAACAAAATGTCGGTACGTCGACATAACATTCTGGTTGACAAATTTGAGGGTTTGGCAAACGATTTTGCCATGGCACAACATCATATTGAGGATATTGAAAACAGGGATCGCAGACAGAATCTACGAATCCGAGGTATCCCAAATAGTGTTGTTGCAGCAGAGTTACCTGCTTACTTATTGGAGTTGTTCCAGTCGATTGTACCTGCTATTCCTAAAGGGGAGTGGAGGCTTGACCGGGCACACAGGGCCTTGGGCCGCAACAGGGAGTTCCCGGACCGACCTAAAGACGTGGTACCGTACTTCGCTTATACCAGCAAGGAAGCCGTTTTACAGGCCATCCGAAATATGGCTTCGGTCTCGTTTAAGGAGCATGAATTACAGATATTCTCTGATCTCGCACCCTCCACTCTCGCTAAACGACGGGCGTTAAAGGGCCTTACCACTCAATTGAGAGAGAAAGGAATTCGCTACAAGTGGGGATTTCCATTTAAGATGGTTGTTACCCATTTGGACAAAACATTTCTCTTACATGCAGGGGCACTCCACCAATGAGGCGAGTTGAGACACTCGCCTCAGGCGGCAGCGCCCCCCTGGTTACCAGGGGCGGCAAAAATGCCGCTCCTGGTAACTAAGAGCCGAATTTCCGATTTTCAACCCGGAAATTCGGCTCTTCTAGTGCAGAGAGCGCAATTGCGCTCTCTCCACTAGCGTCGTGCAGCGCCCCGACCCCCTCCTGCGCAGAAAATGTGAGCGCCGTGAGGAGGGGTCGGGACGGCAACGGAAGGCCGCCTCAGGCGGCATAAAGGCGCGGATCGTCGCTGCTTACATGACCCGGAAGATCTGATTCCGTTTGCAAAGAAGCTAGGCCTGGAGGGCGATTTCGACCGGTGCTCTTCTACTCGAGAGGCAATGGCTTTGACTTACAAGTAACGTCGAACCAGAATGGCAAACTCCAAAGAAAGCCTGCAAGACTGAACCTCCCTGATCTTTCTGCTATAGGCTACCAGTTATACTGTAGTTATACTACATTTTCATCTCAGTGTTGAGGGGTTGACCCCTGGATGGAGCACCGCGATTGTGGACACTCATGGAAACCCCCATATCCGACAGTTGTTGGCACCCAGATTGGCTCTGGGTTGGACTGAGCAATATTACATCCCACTGCCCATTACCAACATTATGGTTTCTACATACTACCACTGAAGGCAAATTGTGGGCTTTTAGTTTTGTTTTTCTCATTTTTCCTCTTGTCTTTTTCTCTTTTTCTGGCTGTTCCTTGCTCTCTTTTTCTATCTTGGGTCCCTCGCTTATGTATGGATGTATTGGGTGTTGTTGGTGAGATGAGACCCCTGCAGCCGAATATTTTAGCCAGAGCGTCTCAGTTTGTAAAATGATAATGGATTCTATTACCTGAGTTTCACACAATGTTAAAGGCTTTAACTCACCGGCCAAACGTAAAACGGCGTTTCTTTATTATCGGAAGGTGCGGGCTGATGTTGTCATGCTGCAGGAGGAGACTCATTTTGCCACTGGACGAACACCTAACTTTTTTGATAAACAGTATGCACAGGCAATATAAACCACTTTTGACTCTAAAACCAGAGGTGTTGGCATATTTATTAGGAAAGGCTTCCCTTTAACTATTGAACATGTTATCAAGGATCGGGAGAGTCGCTATATAATATTAGTCGCTATGTTTGCTGGGAAAAAAGATATCCATGGCTAATATTTATGCACCCACCGAGTCCCCTAATCCTTTTCTGGTGGAATTTCTGGGATTACTGGAGAGGCATACGGAAGGGCAAATTCTATTAGCGGGTGACTTTAATACAGTGATGCAGGCTTCCAAAGATAGGTCTAGCCTAACACCATACTCTCGTGAAATTTCTAATCAAGCGCGACGCCTCCTAGAAAAACATTTGTTACTAGATTCGTGGCGGTATCTGCACCCAACTTCATCTCAATATACATATTTTTCAGCACCCCATGATTCGTTTTCCCGTATCAATTAAATTTTTGCGCACTCTGATTTTGCCTCTTGTTTTCGGGAGGGGGATATACAGCCGGTAGGTTGGTCCGATCATAACGTATGTTCATTGACAATGCAATTGGCTCCTTCCGTGTCACACTCTAAAGTTTGGGTATTTAATGAATCTTTACTGTTAAATTCCCAAATCACTTCGGATTTACATCATTATATCGAGGAATATTTTTTGCATAACTGCACGGCTGATGTTTCCCCTCCTATGATCTGGGCGGCGTTCAAACCATTTTTGCAGGGCCATTTAATTCGGTTAGAATCCCAAGCTAAAAAATGTAGATTGGCCCAATGTCAACAGTTAACAGCCCAGTTGTCTCAGTGTTATAAAAACCCTTCTTGGAAAAGGTCTCCCACTACTCTTCAGGGTATACAGAAATTGAAACGTGAACTTGCAGATTTACAGCTTGCTGATGCAGAACATTGCTTAAAATGCACAAAGCATAAATTTTATGCCTTTTCTAATAAAGCCTCCACTCAGTTTGCTAGGCGGCTTCGATTAGATGATCAAGGGCCTCCAATATCCAGTATAATTGATAGTGCTGGTAACCCAGTTGTTGATCCCACCAATATCTCAAATGTTTTTCGACAATATTATGTTAAATTGTATAATCAGGAAGTTGCCTTGTATAAAGCACAGTGTCAGCCGGATTTAGCTCCCCTGAAATTGCCATCTCTGGATTCGTCTCAACGCGAAAGGTTGAATGCTCCCATATCGGAGGAAGAATTGGAAATGGCAATTAGTAGATTGAAGAACAATAAATTCCCGGGCCCAGATGGATATTCGTCTAAATTCTATAAGTATTTCTCGAAATTGCTTATCCCCCATCTACTTGCTGCATTTAATAGTATACTCCACGGCACCTCTCTCACTCAGGAGCTTTTAGAGGCGATTATTTCCCCTATTCCTAAACCGCATACTGATCGTCACCATTATACTAATTATAGGCCTATTTCTGATTAAAGTTGATTTAAAGTTATTTACTTCAATATTGGCATCCAGATTAGCTATATATTTGCCTCAGTTGAGACATCCTGACCAGACTGGTTTTATTCCCATGCGCAACACAGAGGAGAATTCTTAATGTCATACAGCGGGTAAACCAAACTGGGGAAGAAGTGTTAATAGTTAGTTTAGATCAGGGCTGTCCAACTGGCGGCCCGCGACCCCACCTCATGTGGCCTTCCACATCAAAGTCTTTCTGCTGTGTCTGTTTACCATATGTAAACTTTAAAAGGTATCGCTACAGAGATGAACTGGCCCCTGCATTGTCTAAACCTCAAATTCAGACTAATCCCCTGTATTGTTCACATCTGTGATCCCTCCTGTATTGTTCACACTTGTGACACCTCTATTGTTCACATCCTAAAGCCTGTACTGTTCACACCTGAGACCCAGACTAAACTGCCCACATTGTTCTCCTGTTCACACTTTATTCAAAATGCTAATGGGGCACCAGCACTGTGTCACTGTATGTAGTACATATTAGACTGGTCCTGATTCCTGTCTCCTGCTCTGTTCTGCCTTCCATATGCCCCCTGTGTGTGTCATACTTTGGTATTTGTTCTGGGGGTTTGTTAGCATTTGAAAATTATTGTTAGTGGCCCCTAACATGTTAAATCATATGCTGGGGGTACTGTATTATACACAGGGGAGGAGGAGGCATATGGATTTATGGGTATGTCTCAATATGACAACTTTTTTCACATATGAGTGACATCCTTGCCAGGGCAGGGACAAGGTAGTTTGGCACCCTAGGCAAGAGCTTCAAGCAGTGCCCCCCTATCCTGCATTACCATTTCCCTCCTTACCATGATGGTTTTTAAATAAAGAGAGCAAGAAAATGTACAACACTTTTTTCATTTATATTACTGCCCCCTGTACCTGGACCAGCAAGCTCAGCAGCCATCCATCATACAGCCCTCCTGCAGCCATCATATTGCCCCCAATCTTTACCTATGTCAGCAGCAGCCAAAAATAAATCTGATCACATGATATTGCCCCCAAGTATTTATGTATCTGTGCCAGTGCCCAGCCCAGCAGCAACAGCAAACATATGGCCCCCAAATCTGTACCTGGCTGTGCCAGCAGGAAGGTTTCACAGTAATAGAAAGAATGTCTTCAGTTCAGTGCAACTGTGCAAGGCTGAGAGCAGCGAGAGCTACACCAAGCAGGCCGCCAGCTCTCTGCCTCTCTCTGTCATCACATCAGTGACATCATTGACTCATGTACACACATCGCGGTGCACCGCACAGAAGGAGCTATTACTTGCCGGCAAGAGGGAGAAGGGGAAGGAGATGGATTCCACCCAACTGGGTGACCATGATTACTGAAACAAATTATTAAATAAACGCATGAAAAAAGTGCACCCCTCAATGATGGCGCCCTAGACAACCGCCTACTCTGCCTACCCCTAGTTCCGGCACTGATCCCTTCAGTGAGCACCAACCATTTGGTTTTTTGGTGTGCTATTAATGTGGACATGGTCTTGCAGTAACATGGATGTGGTTAAAGTGGGTGTGGCCTAAAAACAGGGAGTGGCTAACACTTTAGATATTCAAAAGGCATTCGACTTCTTGCAATGGTCCTATATGATTTCTGTTCAACAAAATTTTGGGATTACGAGGCCTATATTCCAACCCTATTGCTTGCACTAAAGTTAGAGGTCACTTATCTGACAGGTTTACAATTAGCAATGGAACCCGGCAAGGGTGTCCATTGTCGCCACTGTTGTTCGCATTGTCCATGAAGCCATTGGCCCAAATGATTCGGGATGACCAAACGATTATTGGTTATACATGGAAGGGGGCTAAGGATTATAAAATAAGTCTTTATGCAGACGATATATTATTGACTTTAACTAAGCCATTGACTAGTTTACCCACCCCATTTGCATTGCTTTCACGGTTCTCACGTTATTCAGGCTTGACGGTTAACCCACGTAAGTCAGAAATGATGGGGGTTAATTACTGGGTCTATGCTCCAATAAATACAACTCAATTTTCACTTGTTGCCTAGAACGGTAGCGCTCAGGTATTTAGGCATTCAGATTTCTCCGAAATATTCCCAATTGTATCAGGTTAATTATTGTCCTCTTATGAAACGTTTATTGAAATTGTTAGAGTGTTGGAAACGCTATGCCATTTCATGGCTAGGTCGTATATGTGCTATTAAAATGTCTTGGCTCCCTAAATTGTTATACTATTTCCGTGTACTTCCGATTGCTGTTCGGTATGTTTGTAGAAACAAATTTTGGCTTACATTTGGCATTACAAAACACCCAGAATATCCACCATAGTGTTACAATGGAAACCCAGCAATGGAGGACTTGGTATTCCGAACATTTCGCTGTATTACAAGGCAGCGCAAATTGGGCAATTAGTTAAATGGCAGCTTCCTCCTTCTTTGACAGTCTGGGTTGAAATGGAATAGATTGATTGTCATCCAGTGTCGACTGTTAATTTGCTTTGGTCTGATCGCAAAGCACGAATGCTATACTCGAATTCTAATTTGATTGTTCGCCACTCTCTACAAATTTGGGACTCTTGTAAGTTTCATTATTCGCTTAGCAAACCTGGTTCTCTTATGCAAACAATAGTGGGCAACCCCTCATTTCCACCTGGATTACAACCTCGAGTTTTTGAAAAATGGACACAAAATCATCTGGTCACTATCAGATCCCTTTTGAGCACGACTAATATGAAATCCTTCCAGATTTTCCAGTATACTTATGATTTCACGGAGGCAGACCAATATGCTTATACCCAGGTTCGGCATTTTGTGCAGTCCACGATACAGAATATGGCTTCTAAGGATTTAACAGTATTTGAAACCATTTGTAATAATTGCCCGCTAGCCAAAGGGATGATTTCTCTACTTTATACTCAATTTCTGGAGGTTACTCTTCCTTCACAACCCGCATATTGTGCAGCATGGGAACGGGATTTGTCGATTCCATTACAAGGAGATGGCTGGCGTAACATTTGGGCATCTACCAAAGGAGTCTCTGAAAATGTGGCGACTAAGGAGCTATCTTATAAACTTCTTACTAGATGGTATATGACCCTACAAAGGAAGCACAAAATTTCTGCTGTGCACTCCCCTTTGTGTTTTAGGGGTTGTCATGACATTGGTACTTTAGTACACGTTTGGTGGGATTGCCCTATTGCACAAACTCACTGGATTAAAGTACATTCGTTGCTACAAGAGATGTTTTCGGTATCATTTCCATTGAACCCCTGGGAACTGTTACATAATTCTCCAATCAAGGATTTAAAAAAACGGTCCAGGCAGTTAGCTAAGCATGTTCTTTCAGCTGCTAAATGGAGTTTGGCTATTAGTTGGTTGTCCCCAGACATAACATGGCAACAGACTTTGCACAAAATACAGGCTATCTATGTTATGGAACAGCTTTCAGCTCGTGTTCAGGGAACTTCGGACAGATTTTCGGAAATTTGGGCCCCGTGGATTGGCTATGTGGCAAAGAAACAGCTTCTTTTATAGCATTGTATGCATATTGGGTCTGTGAAAGGTATTTCATGTACATCACAGTGTTTTCTGTTGCGTACGTGGGGGACCCTACTCTCTGAATTCTTTCTCTTTCCTATTCCTCTTTCTACCTGTACTATTTTTTCTTTTCTTCTCTAATTGGAGATTATTGTGGCATTGCTTAATCCCGTGTTCATTATGTGATAATTTATGCCAATTATATTGTATTGCATACAGTATTCATGAGGCTTTATGTGGAACAATGTCCACTCTGTCATTGTGCACTATTTTACTTTGTTTATTTTTTTTTGTAAAACTAATAAAACATTTCTGAGAGAAAAAAAATGTAAAAGCCATCTTTAATGCGAGCAAAGGATAAGTAATAGACTACCGTATATACTCGAGTATAAGCCGAGTTTTTCAGCATCCAAAATGTGCTGAAAAAGTCTACCTCGGCTTATACTCGGGTCAGCGGGCAGTAGCCGAGATTGCAGTCACTTTTAATCATTCCTATACCAACAGTTCACTTGGGGAGAGACTGCAATATCCCACAATGCCCTCTGTTGGTTTTATGAAAGAATAACAATGCGCCCTCTGTTGGTTGTATCAAAGAATAACAGTGACTGCAATATCACATAGCGCCATCTGTTGGTTGTATCAAGAATAACAGTAACTGCAATATCACACAGCGCCATCTGTTGGTTGTATCAAAGAATAACAGTGACTGCAATATCACACAGCGCCATCTGTTGGTTGTATCAAAGAATAACAGTGACTGCAATATCACACAGCGCCCTCTGTTGGTTATATGAAAGAATAACAGTGACTGCAATATCACACAGCGCCATCTGTTGGTTGAATAAAGGATTAACAGTGATGGCAATATCACACAGCGCCATCTGTTGGTTATACAAAAGATCAGTGATGGTCTTATGACACACAGCACTCTCTGCACAATTCTCTGTCACCATCAACTTTGCAAAGAAGTCCGGTCGATCGCTGGGGGAGTCTCTTTGGCGGAAGGTGCCCTGCTGGGAGACAGGGCTGTAGTTGTGTCTAGGCTTATACTAGAGTCAATAAGTTTTCCCAGTTTTCGTAGGTAAAATTAGGTACCTCGGCTTATACTCGGATCGGCTTATACTCGAGTATATACGGTATATATTAACACACAAGATAGAAATGAATGAGTGTAATTTATTTCCCAGTTGCCATGAGAATAGGATCAAGTGGAAAACCACTAACAATTAGTACAATTAGAAATCTTGTGACAGGTGGGGGAAGGGTATTATACTGGTCAAGACTGCACACCTTCAATCCCCAAGGTCCTACTCACATTCTGAGGTCCTTGTTAGTGATAAAGAGAAAAGGGGTATAAACAGAAAGGGAAAAGAAGGGGGGACAAGATTGGGATGTGATACTGGTAAAAACCGATCCCCAACATTTCTAACAGAATTCCACAACATTCACTTTGCTTCCCACCACCAAGACAGGGTACTATCGATGTACGGATTGCACCATCTGCAAGCAGCTCTTGACAGGATCTTCATTCTCCCATCCACACTCAGGTAAACAAATTACAATCAAGTATAGAGTAACATGCACATCCAAGTACATCATTTACATCTTGAAGTGTCCCTGCAGCTTAGTATACGTTGGCCGGACTATTACCTCCTTTCGAGACAGAATGACCATAGGTCACCGATCCATGCTGCCCTGGGCAAGGGCTCGGGTGATACACCAGTCTCACAACATTTTGTTGACTACAAACACCCCCTAGCCTCATTAAGGAGCATGATTATAGACTTCATTCCAGCGCCGATACGTGGTGGTGACCGTGAAAGACTGTTGTTACAGACTGAGTTAAAGTGGATCCACCGTCTGGAGACCCTCAGCCCCAGGGGATTGAATGAACTGATCTCCTATGCCCCTTTCTACTAAGCTGATGGGAGGGGTAATACCTCTTCATGCAGCCAAGCCCAGCACTACTGGACATAGGGACTGTTTTACCTATGACAGCACATGTCCTATGTAACTGTCCCTTGCATTAAAGCTCACACTGTTCCTTGCAGCTTCACCTTACCACATCCCAGTCTTGTCCCCCCTTCTTTTACCTTTCTGTTTATACCCATTTTCTCTTTATCACTAGCAAGGATATCCAGAATGTGAGTCGGAACAAGTATGTTCCTTGTCTGTCCTATAATTTCATACATGACACTCATGATGAAATCCTCCCACAGTGCACCTACTTTAGAATGGGCACGCATACTTATTCCAGAGATTTCATGTGGTGATACACCATGCCCACTCTGGAGCAAATTATTTATGATGGGCACGTATTCTTTCACTCTAAATGATCTATTGGTGGCTCCTTAGTGCACCTATTCTGGAATGGGCATGTGTATCTGTACCCTGGACCAAACAACGGTGGTTTATCAAGCCCTCTCTCCAGTGCACTGAATATTATCCACTATGAGCACCAAACCACTACAAGCTCCTATAGATGAATTTAAATTGAGGCCAAAATTATGTACCTGTGGACACACCTCTTGGACGTGTTAATGTGGCATACCCCCAGGCAATGGGTGGTTCGCTTAACCTAGTATCCTGTGTGTCTGATATAAATATTTACATACACTGATTTATGCCGCATGATCCGCATCCTTATATATTTCCCGTACTATATGTGCCCAACGTATAAGTCTGTACACTAAGGACACTGACATTTTGGAAGGTCCCCTTGCCTTGATCTCTCCGTTCTGCTCTTTAACACCATTCTTTTTTTCTACCCTTTCCTTTTCTACATCTTACTCTTTTTCTACCTGTTCCCTGCTCGTTTCTCACAGCTGCCTAGTAATTAATTTTGTATTAACATTTCAAGCTAAAGTGAGCATATTTCCAGTTCCAAGAACTGCACAGGGTTGCTATGGCAACCCCTGCCACCATCCTTTGCTGGTGCATGCACTACGGGATGTTGCAGTCCACAAGCTTACTAATGGAGACGCATTGCAATTGACTTTACTGTAATTAATCGATACACAGACTTACAGATATTACAAGCCCCCAAACTCTACACTGATTAACTGTAAGTGGACTCTGCGAACTTAGTGTATTCATTGGTGGTTCTAGCGAGATAATGTTTATAGAATCTTGATTGAAGGTGCCTATCTGCAGCAATACACAATAGCGCTAGGCTCTTATGTACTTATTATATTGAAACATTTGTATCCATCCGGTGCCAGAGGGAAGCCAGCACTATTAGCTACAATGTTATTTATTATTATTATTAACATGTATTTATATAGCGCCAACATATTGCGTAGCACTGTAAAGTAAATGTGATTATACAACTAAATCACATGAATTATATACATAGAACATATGGAGTTAAATACAGATGCAGCCACTTTTTTTGTACATTTAACGCGCTGTGACGCTAGCTAAGCAGCAGCAAGCGCGATACCTAAAGTTGTCTCGTCGCATTTAACGCAGTTTCAGTTTTTAAATTGACTGCAATACCAGCTTTGGCCACAAGCGCTATGTATTGCTTCAGATACGAATCTACGTGAACTGCAGTGAGAGGTGAGAGGAGACAGATCGTTCCAGACACAATCTCCTCATAAGATGAAGAGCTGGAGAAACGATCTCTTTGTATTCAGCTAGAAGATTAAGGCAGTGTGATTTAAATAAAATTGTGGAGACAGGGGGGCGTGGCCAACTACTGATGTGAACAGACGCACGTTGCCTTAGCTCCGCTGACTTACCGATATCTCTGGGTTATATCCTGACTTTACCAGCTTACCTGTGGCTCACCAGACACCTTACACCGCTACCAGTAAGCTTATTGGGGGAAAAAAAGCAGGCTGTGGCATAATCCCCTGATATTCAGCCACATCTCCGAGACTCCGTGAGGCCTTCCAAAATGGCCGACAAACCGAAGCCCAACTCACCTAAAGAACAACGCTCACGACCTGTGCATCCATCAACTACTTCGACCCCAGCTCCTGAGGTTTTAAAGGCAAGTAATGAGACTCCTACGACAAGTACCTCCAATCACCAACAGCAAGATCCCGGTCACCCCTTGGGTCTCAATGGTGAGGAGGAACTCACGCTTGCAGAGGTAGTCGCGACCCTTCGCTCCACTATCCAGACCTGCCACGCTGCAACGATGGCTAAAGTGGACGAACTCCGAGTCGACTTTGCGATACTGAGACAAGACCTCCAGTGAGTCCGGGAAAGGACTACTGAAGTAGAGCGGCGGGTAAGTGACCTTGAGGACTCATGCAATCCTCTGCCCGAGTGCTTAGATTTGCTACACCATAGACTTGAGTCGGCTGAGGCCAAATCCGACGATTTGTAAAATCGCCTCAGACGAAACAACGTCAGGTTTGTCGGGTTTCCTGAGAGATCAGAGGGGCTTGACCCTGCAAAATTCTTGGAAAATTGGCTAAAGGGGCAATTTGGAGATGCGCTATTTTGCTCAGCTTTTATTATTGAACGGGCACACTGCATTCCAGCTAGGCCGCCACCACCGGGAGCACCCCCCAGGCCTCTGATAGCCCGACTCCTAAACTTCAGAGACAGGCGCGTAAAAAAGGAGCGTAAAAAAGGAGAGCTACGCTATGAAAACACGATTCTCTCCCTATACCCGGATTTTTCAAACGATCTTCGGAAACAACGTCAGCAGTTTATGGGAGTGAAACGGCGATTCAGAGATGCTGGCATACAATACGCCATGATATATCCAGCGACGTTACATGTTTTCTTGGATGGCAAAACCCTCTTTTTTAGCACTCCCAATGAAGCATCCCAATTGCTTGATCGACGGCCTTGATAGCATAACGAGAACTATATCTCAGCAGGCATTGGAAATCGGCAACAACTCACCTATCAGTGGTTTGGATGAAACCATGGCCTTCATGCCCCACCAGGCCCGGACTGGCAATCTATTGGGTTCTGGCAAATGCCAGAGGGGCTGCTATAAGGTGCCATAGAAAGTCAGTATTTAGTGGGCTGGTGGGGGCTGTTTGGGCCTCTTTGTGGGCTGATTTGGCCTCTTTGTACCTGAAATGCCAGGGCCTATTTTAATTTTCAGTCCGGACCTGTGCCCCACAGTCATACATTTTGGTTCTCTTAATACTCCAGGGCCATTTTCCTCTCCATGTTTATCTACAACACCTTTACTGGTAAATTACTCCGCAGCAGCGGTTTCAGGGAGCTCCATTTTGGCATTTTCTTAATCACTTGGTGGAACATCTGATACTATTGATCATCTGCTCTCTGTAAATATTCTTTATTTGTTTGCTATTTTGTTATTTACTTTTTATATAAATGTTACATGTGCTCACTGTTTAGGCACACCCCTCTAGAACTTAACATGTTATGGGATCCAAACTTCTCCACTATGGGAGCAAGTACGGTGGGAAATATGGGATTACTTCTATGCCTTCTTCTCTCCTTCTCTCTTCCCCTTCTGTTCTTTACCTTTATCCTCTCTTGCTTGGAGGGGGGGGGGACAAAGTCATAAATTGTATTATAACAAACCATGTCAGAAATAACAGCTATAACGTGGAATGTTAGAGGACTAAACTCCTCCATCAAAAGGTCTCTGGTCTTTAATTTTTTGAGAAAATATTCCCCTCATATAATTTGTCTCCAAGAGACCCTCTTTGTAAAGCCTCTAAAAAAGCCCTGGATAGCTCATGCCTTTCATGCAGTATATTCAAATTATGCCAGAGGTACTTCCATATTAATTAGTAAGGCACTCCCATTTCAACTTCTTAGTAATCAGAACGATCCGGAGGGGAGGTTTACTATTCTCCATGCATCATTTGCTGGAACCCCTTAGATTATAGTGAACTTATATATACCGCCGCCCATTCACGATGATATTTTATATCAACTACTTCCGCTTATTGCAGCCCTAAACCCTGACCCAGTCCTAATTATGGGCGATTTTATTGCTGTTAAGGATCCTGACTTGGATCGTCTCTCACTATCTACTGCACTGAGACCTGGTACCACTGCACTAAAACTATGGGCAGAAACTTCGGGTTTTGAGGGTTTTCTTGTTATGCAAGAGGTTCTATGTCAAGGATTGACCTTGCCTTTGCCTCGATTGACATGTCACCCAAAATTCTTAAAACAGAATTTCTCTCAAGAGGTATATCTGATCATGCCCCCTTACTAATATCTTGGCATTTGCACTCGAATCCCATACAAAGAATTTGGCGATTGAACCCTTGGATTACACACCCTGATATTCAAAAAGAAATCCAACAGACACTACAATCCTATTTTCAGGTTAATATAGACACTGCTCCTCTCCCTTGTGTCTGGGATGCCATTACGGCAGTAATTAGAGGATCTTATATTGCCAAAATAGCTTATGTCAAGAAATGGGCTAGACAATCAATGACCGAGGCAGAGGGGGAGTTGAAAGAGGCGGAGGCGAGGTACATCCAAACTCCTACTGAACAGAATAAAACTAGCCATGTAATAGCACAGAGAAAATTTGCCCAGGCACAGTGGAAATTGGCTCACAAAGGGCAACTTTACCACAAATTTGCACTTTACGAAAAAGGTGATAAAAATGGTAAAATGTTAGCTTTACTTGCCAGAGATGAGTATACTAGACCTGCAATACATGCCTTAGAAAACTCAGATAATGAGATTCTCACTTGCCCATTGGCAATAAACCAATGTTTGGCTGACTTTTACCAGGGGTTGTACTCCTCCAAACTTCAAAAATCCCCTGGGGAAATTGCAGAATATTTGGAACAACTAGATCTTCCCAATCTCCCCTTGGAATATAGAACTCTACTAGATACCCCAATTCAAGAGCAAGAGGTTCTAAAGGCCATAACATCATTGCCTACAGGGAAAACCCCAGGTCCGGATGGCATCCCTAATGCTTGGTATACTACCTATGTTTCTGTTAACCCCATATCTTACTACCATTTTCAACCAAACCCTCACTACGGCCCAATTGCCAGCCTCTTTTAAGGAAGCCATTATAGTACTGATCTTAAAGCCAGGAAAGACCCCCCCCTCTCTATCACTTCTTATAGACCTATTTCACTCATTAACTCGGATTATAAAATCCTAACTAAAGTCCTGGCCAGACGACTCAACCATGTCATCACTTCAATAGTAGCTCCAGATCAGGTCGGGTTTATACCTCATAAAGCAGCCGAACTCAAAATCAGACGACTATATACTAACTTAACTATTTCCCATGATAATCCAGGTACTAGGGTCATTGCCTCTCTCGACAACGAGAAGGCATTTGATTCTGTTGAATGGGCTTATCTGTGGGAAACCCTCAAAAAATTAGGATTTTGAGAAAATTTTTTAACTTGGCTTCAAGCTATATAAAGTAACCCCACGGCTAGAGTTATGTCAAATCTTGATATCTCCCCCTCCATATCCCTAGCAAGAGGAACCTGTCTGGGCTGTCCTCTATCCCCAGGCCTCTTTGCGTTGGCTATGGAGCCCCTAGCGTGTTTGATTCGAGCCTGCACAGAGGTTCGGGGCCTTGAGTCTGGACGACTTCGGGAAAAGATTTCCCTTTTTGCTGACGACACTCTCCTATATTTACATGATCCAGGCCCATCCCTCAGAGCAGCCCTTCAATTAATAAACTCCCACACCCTGTACTCAGGCCTTAGGATCAATTGGTCCAAATCCACCCTTCTCCTTCTTGATTCAGAAGCAGTCAATGTGCTTGACCATGACCTCCCACTACAACAAGTCACTATAATGAAATATTTAGGCATATATATACATCCACAAATTGAGAAATTTAAAGAACTAAATATAGACCCCCTGATGATATCCATTCAAAAAGCACTTGATAAGTGGCTTAAACTCCCACTTTCTCTAATAGGTAGGATTAACCTTTTCAAGATGAAGTTCCTCCCTAAATTTCTTTACTTGTTTAGACAAACACCCACCTGGTTACCCCCTTCTTTTTTTAAACAATTACGTTCCCTACTCATCAAACTATATTGGTTTCCTGGGCCGGTGAGGGTCAAATACACGGCATTGATTCCCCCCTTACTGAAGGCGGACTGGCAGCCCCGGATATGCAGGGGTATTTTTTGGCCTCCCAATTGTTACCCTTAAAGTGGTGGTTTGAATCACCCCCTGAAGACCCGGTAACTCTTTTAGAGGCCCAAATAGTTGGCTCTCTGGAAGGGCTTAGGAATCTGATTTACAGGGATAAACTTCCCATAACTCACTGCACATCTATGATGAGAAATGTTGTCAGGGCTTGGAAACAGGTACACCATAGACAAGATACAGCTGATGCAGTTATTTCTCCGTATACCCCGCTATGGCTTAATGCGAACCTTGAACAATTGCTCACTGTACCTGATCCCTCTATTTGGGCACAATTTAATGTTAAATATATTAATGATATTTATGCGGACAATATTTTGCTCACTTTTGACCAACTGAAGGAGAAATTTAAACTCCCCAACAGGATGTTTTTTCGATATCTGCAACTGCGGCATGCCCTCACACAGCAATTCCACACTAGCCCTCTTCGGATTCAAACTTCCTCAATTGAGGACCTGCTCAGGAAGAAACAGCTCAACAAACCTCTCTCAACTTTATATGGACACATTTGTCAATCCAAGTTCTCTTCTACCCAGGAACTATATAAGAAATGGATCATTAACTTTCCTGACCTTACCTCTGAACAGTGGAATACAATTTTGCAGGACACTCTATCCCCTCTCATTAGATCATGCGATAGACTTATCCAGTTTAAATACCTTTATAGAGCATACTACACGCCTTATCTTCTCCATAAAATGAACCCAGCAATACCTGATCAGTGCAATAGATGCAAGAGTCCACAGGCTGACTTCTTTCACATGATATGGTCCTGCTCTCAAATTCAGTTGTTCTGATATTGCTGCTTACCTCACCCAGCTAATGGTATTACCAATAGAATTCCATCCAACTGTCCTCCTACCCAATTATCTTGCAGATACGGTAATATCACGTTCGGAAAGGACTCTACTTATTTTCTTACTTTTCCAGGCAAAAAAGGCCATTGCTATCAAGTGGAAGGAGAAGCAGCCGCCTACGTTAAATTTCTGGATAGGTCTGGTCGAGCAAACCCTACCAATTCTGGAACAAATCTATGCAGCTAGGGGTTGCCCTAAGTACAATAATACCTGGTCACTGTGGATACTACACAATGACTCCTACTCAAATAGACCCAGTAATTTGCCTACCCCAAATATGGATTGGCTCCCACTGGATGATTAATATGGTGTACATTTGCCTTTTATACCTAGGGTGAGCGAATCTCGAGATATATGTATTGTACCTCGGGCCCCTCAGAATTTGTTTTTTATGCTACTATGACTGTTTGTATGTGAATGTACATACCATGGAAATATAAGCTGGATCTGCAGGCCCGGATTTGTGGAAAGGCCACCTAGGCCCGGGCCTAGGGCGGCAGGATTTTAGGGGGCGGCATGATGCCCAACCACACCCACATTGGTTCAAAAAAACTGGGGATGCGCAGAAAATAAAATAATTTTGTAAATTTCCCTTGCCCAATCCACATTGCTCTTGTCCCGATTATGAAAATTTGCATGAATAAAGGGGGGGCACGGGCGACGAACAGCAGTGGGCCTAGGGGCATTCGCTTTGTAAATCCGGCCCTGTGGATCTGCTCTTCTCTATCATATTGCTTGCTGTCTCCCCTCCTCACCTCTTCTCCTTTCTTCTCTTTCCTTTCATTTTTTTCTTTTCTCCTTCCACTCTTACCTAGACTTTTCTACCTCTTTTTCCCCTTTTCATGGTTTACTCTCGCACCTCTTTTCTGTTTTCCCAGGGGTTAAATTGAAAAATCTTCAATACTTTGTCAACTACTTTACTCTGCACATTAATCAAATGCATCAAACTGTATGACGTTGTGTTGAAGTAATAAATAAATCATTTAAACAAAAAAGTGTGGAGACATGTTTCTGATGGAGAGGAACACTAATTATAAATTGTATTTGTGGATGACTTTGCATTGGGTTATTATAGGGGGTCTGCACTCAGAACTTTAAAACAAATCCATGATCTGCCCTTATGTTTTTTTTTAATTATGCTGAAGTTTTTTTTAAATAGCAGATTGCAATGTAGTTGAACAGAAAATAATCAGAAATGACTGCCAAATCATTTATAACCTCAATTGTGTGACACATGCAACAGCATAGGTTTTGTAGCCTAGTGGGCTTGATGCAGGGTTATGATGTTGAAGGTCATCAGTTCAATTCCTTGAAGTTTTTTACATAACTTTTTTCCCCCCAGTTTATTTAACTATTTATTATTTTTAACTATTTACTAAATAAACTTTGTTTTACTTGATATAATACAGAAAGAGCACTTGCTGCTTGTTGAATTTTATGCTCATCCTAAAACCTTAGTACATGTATTGGCACTGGACTAGAGTTTATAGAAGGCTGTTTCTTGAGCCCTCACACAGCACCAGGTCAACTGTGGATAAAATATATTATATGCCACCTCTCTATAATGCCATTGATTTTTCAAAACTATTGCCAATCCATAGAGAATTTCACCTAAATATCTAAATACTGTATATCATAATTTTGGTAATAAATGTTGTCATTAGTGACCAGAACAAGCATATGTGTGCATTGGTACATCTACAATCTAACCATCTAAATCTCCAGATAAACCAAAGTATTGATTCTGTTGGCTGGGCTGCTAACCTCTAAAGTTGTCTGTATATATCTCTGTACATAAATACTGGGGAGTAAGCTTGGAAGGCATTTTTTCCAATGCAAATTGTCCCACATTTTAAATCCAAAAAAAGGCAGAATATTTTCAGGGAAGTAGAGCCACAGGTCTACATATTCCCAGTAGCAGGAATATCATGTGTATTCCCCATCCCCCATGAAGTCAGGCTGCTGTCTCATTACCATGTATAAGCTTTAAGGCTGAAACTCCAAGGGTGTCTCCAAGATTTGCATGCGTCATGTGGGATGCAAATCTAAGGTAAGTAATAGCAATGTCAGATGTTGTCTCTGCATGCATCCGACGTGACACAACTGTCAGATGAAGTTGCAACATGCAGCACAACAACATCCGACATTGCTATTACCTATGTTAGATTTGGCGCATCCGACGCGACGCATCGGATCACTCTGAAGATGCCCGTGGAGTTCTGCCACTGGCTCCTGCATTGTTTACATGTCAGGGTTCAGGCTGTAAAAGCCTTCCATTGTTGCTCAAACCTAAAGCTGGCCATAGATGCAAAGATCCGATCGTTCGAATCCTTGAACAATCGGACTTCCCCATCTCCACACCTGCCAATAGGGTTGCCACCTGGCCGGAGTTTTACCGGTCTAGCCAGTAAAAATGATGGCTGATCCCAATGTTATTAATAGGGAAAAAAGATAAATATAAGGCCAGTATTTTTTTCCTGAAAAGGTGGCAACCCTACCTGCCACTAACCATTCCGATCAAATAAAGTAGTAAAAGAACAGATCAGCCTATATTCTGCCCCTGACAGCAATCGTATGATAGTTATGTCTGACAAAGCTGGTGGCAGTCTCCCACTGAAAATCGTACGATCGGCAATACACGCAGATATTACCCGCAGCCGACAGAAATCTTTTAACCTGTCCGATCGACCAAATGACCGATCTCTGAGGGACGAAAAATGTTGGGACTCTCCACACATGGTCCGAAAATCGTATGAATCCTCGATTCATATGATCGGATCTTTGCGTCTATGGCCAGCTTTACACTCAGATTGTAAATGCCCAAATTGATCACCTGTTCAACAGGCCTGGACTGGGAATCTGTGGCAAATGTCAGAGGGACTGCTGTAAGTTGCTGAAAGTCACTATTTATGGGGCTGGTGGATAGATGTTTGGGCCTCTGTGTACTTGAAATACCAGAGCCTATTTTGACTCCCAGTCCAGACCTAGTTCACAACTTACTATATGTACTACAGGGCATATTATTCACCTTTTGGGCTGATCTCTATTTCCACTCGGTGTAGCTAAACGCACGTATTAAATAAATATGTTTTTTACTGTATATTATAGTCTATGAGCATTTTTCATAGCAAAATATTTCACCCATCTGGCCTGGATTTGTGGCGTATGCACGGGCCTAGGGCGGCAAAAGTTCTGGGGAAATATGCCAATCAGCTGCATCATGCACAGGCAGTCGTAGGGCTGCATGTTCCGGGGGTGGGGGGCGTGAACTGGCACATACTCACAGGCCGTGCCACGCAAAAAAGTAAAATCTAGACCTGCACCCATCATTTTTCCTCACCTAGTAGGCCCGGTCTGGCAATCTGTGGGTTCTGGGAAATGGCAGAGGGGCTACTGTAAGATGCCATATAAAGTCACTCATTAGTGGGCTGGTTGGGTACAGTTTGGGCCTATTTTGACTCCCACCCAGATACTACAAAAGGCAAGGCTTGTATAGATGGTGGTTTCTCTCCCTACACATCACCATCTCCCACAACCTCTTACTAAGCACAGGGAATACAACAGCACACAACCCACACCCGACACCCCTACCCTTTGTTGTCTGTACCTTAATCACCTTAAATTTGTATTCCTGTGCACTTTAGCTAATTTGCATTTGAAAGCACAAGGGCATGCTCATGTGAACAGTCTCACAGATAGAACTGTAGTAAGGGTTTGGGGCTGTTAACAAGAGGCACTGGCACCACCTAGAGCTAAACTGTACGGGCGACTTCAGCGCGAGCCAACGCAACATTCACATGTGTCACGTCGGATGCTCCGAATCTAATGTAACTAATAGGAATGTTGGGTGTTGTTGCAGCGTGCATCGTTCGCATCCGACAGTCGCGTCATGTCGGATGCATGCTGTGACAACATCCCACATTTCTATTAATTACATTAGATTCTGCGCATCCAACGTGACACATGCGATTTGTTGGCTGGCACTGAAGTCGCCCATGGAGTTTTACATTCAAATGTAAATCGCCGGCTGCACGATTAATTTTCCGAAGTTGGGCGACTAATCTCCCTGAATCTGCCTGTGTGCCCTGACCCTTAGATGTACAGAAACTTGAAAGCAAATGTTTTTTTTGAATCTCAACCATAAGACAGGACAGGACTACTGCTTCCAATGAGGACCAGATAGTATATGTGCAGCCACTGGGACAGGATGCTCTGTTATACAAATAGCTAGAATCTCAGCTGCCATAAAGCTGCTGAGACACTAAAGTACAGCCCCCCCATATAACTGTACAATTGCTCAGATGTAATTAGTTGCGATAATGTTTGTTAATGGAGACTGTGCAGGAGTGACGCAATTCTTTGCCCTGAAGGTTTTCTAATTGTGAGATGCCCTGCATACAAGCACCTAAAATGGCAGGATGACTTTTTACCAGCTTAAAGGAACAGTAACACCAAAAAGTGAAAGTGTTTTAAAGTAATGAAAATATCATGTAGTGTTGCCCTGCACTGGTAAAACTGATGCGTTTGCTTCATAAACACTACTATAGTTCATATAAACAAGCTGCTGTGTAGCAATGGTGGAAATTGAAAAACGGCTATATGGCACAGGTTAAATAGTGGATAACAGATAACACCATTATGTTCTACACAGCTTATCTGTTATCTACTGTGTAACGTGAGCCTTTTCTCCTTTGATTGGCTGCCCCCATTGCTGCACAGCAGCTTATTTACATAAACAATAGTAGTGTTTCTGAAGCAAACACATGTTTTACCAGTGCAGGGCAACACTGCATTATATTTTTATTACTTTAAAACACTTTTTTTTTTTACGTTACTGTTCCTTTAACAGAACCTGTTATACGACGGACTGCAACCACCACAGAAGTCCTTCTAACAATGTACCTTATGTCTCCCTATTAACACACTACAACCAACTACACTAGGACTGTTGAAGCTGCCAAACCATTACTAGAGTATCTACTGCAAATCCCTAAAGGCCTTTGTGAGCCTTTGGGTCTGTTTCCCAAAGTGTTTCCAACCCAAATTAACCTGCTTCTATAAGTGCCACTGCTCATTTTGCCACTTGTGTCTCACTACAGTTGTGCACATACTGTATATGGATAACACATATCCACTGTACTATTACGAATTTTCTAAGTTATATGGTTACCACAAAGTAGGTATATTGTGTAACACGCCATGGCAAACTGTCATGAAATTCTGGAACTTTTGTATAATGTTAATATTGAACCACTGTCACATAAAAATGAACTGCTAAGTTAAAGCTATTTTTATTTCAAAACTTTGTTTTTATACATTGATTTTTGTACTTAAATATTGATTAAAGGATTGATTTTAATAGCAGAGATTAAATAGGTTTGAAACTATAAACTCCTATTTTAATACAAATCTACAAAACAAGGCTACAATCAGCAATTCAAAACCTTACTCTGCATATTATGACGAATAAAAAGTTCAATACAAAAAAAAATAAAAAATATGCAATTGGAGATTTGAACCCTTGACCTTCTGCACTAAAAACCAATGCCTAAACCACTAAACTATAGTAGCTAGCTATAAATATCAGATAAAAACTTTCTCTTATAGTTAAATATAGAAGTCAGTAGCATCAAACATTTCTTACAGAATATCTCATTAATTTATTCAGGATAAATATCATGGTTTTTTTTAACAGAAAATGGCAAAAACTGCTTTTTATTGTTTGTAGTTTTTTTTTTCTAGGTAAAGAGCCCAATCTTTTGAGGGAAATAGTTGCATGTTACTATAGCCTAGACCTAAGAATGTAAAGCACATACAAACTACTGTTTGGCTGTGTGTCCAAAGTGTTACATTTAAATCAGTTTTTTGCAGTAATAACTTATTATTTTGTTGAGCCTGTACTCTGTCACGGAAGATCTACTGGAGTCGGCTCAGGAATAAAAAGTAGGTCAAGCGCTAACTGATGTCCATTAGTGGAATTGCGCCTATTTTAATTTAAATGCCTATCTTTTGTACACGTCGGGACAGCCCGATTCCCTGCAGTTAACGTGACCAGCGCATTTAACTTGATATGTTACATTCATCCCTTCTGGCTTCATCTGTACATCACAATCAATACAGGTACAAAAAGGTGAAGAAGGCCCTATGCATAGGCATACACTCTAAAGGGAAGGGAGTAATACGCAAGGTGTGGGAGTGGGCAAGATCAAATTAAGTTGGTGAGAGATGTGGTACTGTATGTGGTGTTGCATTTGGTAGTTAAGCAGAGTGAGGGTAGGCTTCTCGATAGAAGTGTGTTTTAAGAGATTTCTTGAAAGCAGAAAGGTTTGGAGAAAGTCGGACAGACCGTGGGAGAGAGTTCCATAGGAGGGGTGCAGCCCTTACAAAGTCTTGAATGCGATCATGCGAGGAGGTAATGAGGGAAGAGTTGAGTAGCAGGTCAGTAGAAGAGCATAGTAAGCGGTTGGGTGAGTAAATAGAGATGAGTTCCGAGATGTAGGGTGGGGCAGAGTTATGAAGTGCTTTGAAAGTCAGTGTCATTAATTTGAATTTGATTCTGAAAGGTAACGGAAGCCAGTGCAGGGAGATGCAGAGGAGGGGCGGTTGCTGAGGTATATGAGCCTTACAGCAGTGTTCATTATGGACTGGAGAGGTGACAATCTCTGGAGGGGAAGGCCAATTAAAAGAGAGTTACAGTAGTCTAGAAGTGATATGATGAGAGTGAATAAGACTTTTGGCAGCATCTTGGGTGATAAATGATCGTATTTTGGATATGTTCCTTAGGTGGAAGGGACATGATTTAATAAGTGACTGGATATGAGGAGTGAATGACAGGGCAGAATCTAGGATAACTTCAAGGCACCAGGCCTGGGGAGAGGGGGTGATAGTGGAATTGTTAACTATGATGGATATTTCCAGGATGTTACTGGTGTTAGTTGGAGGAAAGAGAACCATTTCAGTTTTAGAGAAGTTTAATTAAAGGTAGCGTTGCGACATCCAGGTAGAGATAGCGGACAGGCAGGAGGAAACGCGAGTTAGGAGTTCTGGGTTGAGATCAGGAGATGAGAGATATATCTGAGTATCGTCAGCATAGAGGTGGTAGTGGAAACCATATGAGTTGATTAATTTGCCAAGGGAGGAAGTATAGAGGGAGAATAGTAAAGGTCCCAGGACAGAGCCTTGAGGAACTGAACAGAACAGAAAGAGGTAGTGGAGAAGATTATACTCCATTGTAGGAGACACTGAAGGAACGATTGGTGATGTGAGAAGAGAACCAGGACAGGGCTGTGTCACGAAGGCCAAGCGAATGGAGGGACTGGAGGAGGAGAGGGTGATCTACAGTGTCATATGCGGCTGAGAGATCCAGCAGTATTAGTAGTGAGAAATGATTGTTGGCTTTAGTGGTTAAAAGGTTATTAGTTAGTCGAGTCAGGGCAGTTTCTGTGGAGTGTTGTGGCTTAAAACCAGATTGTTGGGGGTCCAGCAGGTTATTGTCAGAGAGAAATGAGGTTAGTCGGTTGTAGACTAGGTGCTCAAGTAGTTTAGAGACGAAAGATAGCAGAGAGATAGGTCGGAGGTTGTCCAGATTGGAGGGATCAAGAGAGGGCTGTTTTTTCAGAATGACTAAGAGCATGTTTTAGTTGAGAAGGAAACAGTCCAGTTGAGAGCGAAATATTAAATAGGTGAGTTAAGACTTTGATTAGACAAGGATTGGTATTGCGGAGAAGTTTTGAGGGAATTGGATCAAGCGGACGGAAGGATGAGAAGAGGCCAAAAGCTTTGAGACTTCCTCATCAGTGACAGGGGTGAAGGAGCACAGGAGAGACTGGGGAGTGTGGAGGGAGGGTGGTGGAAGTCTAGGGGGGTTGAGTAGTGTAATGTCCCTTCGGATCAATTTTGTTTTTGAAGTGCTCAGCAATATCTTGAGCAGAGACAGATGTGCATGGAGGGGGTGGAGAAGGGGAAAGGAGAGTGTTAAAGGTGGAGAAAAGTTGTGCTGGTTTTTTAGAAAGGGAGTTTGTTTGGCTTGGAAGAGGCTGGTGTTATAGGAACACAGGGCAGATTTGTAGCTCCAAAAGTCTGATTCTGAATGGGATTTGCGTCAGCGATGCTCAAGTGCACGTGAGTGTCTTTGGAGCGCTTTTGTATGAGCAGTATGCCAAGGTTGAAGTGGTTTGGGTCTAGAACGTTTCGTTTTTATAGAAGCAAGCTCATTTAGGGCAGTGGTGAGAGTACTATAGTAGACAGAGGTAGCCACATTAGGACATGAGATGGCTGAGATATTAGAGTGAAGTGAGTCAAAGGAAGAAGAGAGATGTGACACGTCTACAGCTTGCAAGTCACGGTAAGTACGTGTTTGGGGAATAGCAGGGGGTGAGGAGGGAGTTAGTGAGAGTTGAAATATAAGCATATTGTGATCAGAGAGGGGAAATGGTGAATTAGTAAAATTGGTGGTTGAACAGAGTCGGGTAAATATGAGATCCAGAGCATTACCACTGGAGTGAGAGGGGGAGACTGAGCACAAAGATAAGCCTAGGGAGGAGGTTAGTGAAAGAAGTTTAGAGACAGAAGAGTTGTTAATGTTGTTATTAAAGTCACCTAATATGATGGATGGGATGAAAGAAAGTAAGGAAGCCAGGCAGCAAAGTTGTCCAGAAATTGTGCAGTTGGTCCTGGTGGTCGATATATAACAGCAATGCAGAGTGAAACAGGAGAAAAGAGCCTAATGCAGTGAGCCTCAAATGAGCAGAATGATAGAGAGGGAACAAGTGGAAGAACTTTAAAAGTACAGTGGGGCAGAATCCCTTCCCATCACAAAGATCTATACTCCCTAAATATCAGGAAAATAATTGATGCCATACAACAAGAAACAATACAATGGAAACACATTAATCTGTCATTTCTGGGTAGAATCCACTTTATTAAAATGATCTTATTCCCCAAACTCTTATATCCACTGCAAATGTTACCGTACTATATTAAACCAACTGATCTGAAACGACTAAACCAAATTTTTAGAACCTTTATATGGAACAAAAAACGCTCACGAATAAGTCTCTTCAAACTTCAACAACCCAAAACTCTAGGAGGTCTCAATTTCCCTAACATAAAAGCTTAGAATGAGGCAGCTCTTTTACGATATGCAGGGGATTGGATTCTCCACAGAAATTTATACACAACACCTTCCTTAGACCAATATTGAACTGACGATCAATCCCTAAATTGTCTTTTGCACACACCCATACAGAACATCCCAACATACATAAAAAATAACCCACTATTCATGGATACATATAAAGCAAAACTTGTCGCAATACACCTCCCCTTACCTAACATGGATAGACAATAACAACTTTCCGTCAGGGATACGTAACCCTATCTTATATTACTGGAGTGAAAATGGCTTGCACAACCTACACAACGTACTAGACAATAATTGCTCAATATTCTCTTTGCAACAATTAGCGGAAAAATTCCCATTTACAACCACTCATCTATATCTGAGTTTACAGATTATCCACTTTGCAAACACAAACTTAAAGCTCTTCACAAATAATGACAAAAATAACTCATTTAACCAACTATGGAAAAACAAAAACAAGAAACTCACGACTTCGTACATTTATCAAATTATCAAACCTTTATTAGATATAGAAAATAGAGACAAACCAAACTTTAACTGGACAACGGAAATTCCTAACACCACTGAATCTGACATACTAAAACATCATACCAACATTATGACTCTACTACCGGCGAGTAGATATCAGGAAATGTCACTGCAGATTCTCCACAACTCATACCTTACTCCAATTAGGAGATTTAAGATGGGTAACCTCTCCTCAGATGCATGCTTAAAATGCCGTGCTTCTGCAGCAAATCTAATACATACCATATGGTCCTGTTCCCCAATGCAATCCTTCTGGAAGGAGGTCGTTTCATTTGAGCACAGATAGTTGGGAAACCCCTCCACACATGTATAGAGTGGGCGTTATTCAGCAACTCTATCTCCTTCACACGACTCACGAAAAACGAGAAACACTTTATGGGGAGACTGGCAGCAGCAGCCAGGAAAACAATTTTGCAACAATGGCTACACTCCGATCCCCCACCTCTGATTTTGGTGAAACATAAACTTCGCTATATCTTCCATATGGACTGGCTGGAAACTATAACCAAAAAAGAACACAATACAATGAAATTCTTTAATACTTAGTCTTCTTACATAGCACACCTTCCGCAACATATCAGAGGTCTCACGATCTATGCCTTTAGACATACAACATGGTACGATATGGAAACTCTTACAAACAATCCTCTGATCATGGAATCATCCCAATACCTAGCAACCTTACAAGAAAACCACTCACGACTTGATATTGCGCCTCCCAGAAGTCATCAGGCTAACAGATTATTAACCTCCTATCTATACCAATCCTTGTAGACCCTACCACCATATTACTCACTATAACTGAGCTGATTGTTTAAAATGTTATTGTAATGTTTTATATTTGATATCATAATCACTGCAATATCTGCTTTCTGGAAATCTGTACAATTATTTCTTGTGATTTTGCTCTTTCGCTTATAATAAAAACAAGTTGAAAAAAAAAAGTACAGTGGGGAGAGAGAAGCAAACCTACCCCACCTCCAGGTCTGTTACCAGGTCTGGGAGTATGAGTAAGGTGTAGGCCCCATAGGACAGGGCAGCAGGTGAGGCAGTGTCAGTAGGAGAAAGCCAGGTTTCAGTAAGTGCGAGTAGGTTAAAGGAATTTGCAATGAAATGGTCGTGTATAGTGGTGAGCTTGTTGCAGACAAATATGGCATTCGAGAGAGCACAGGACAGATTAATTGGGTTTTTGGGTATAGGAGTAAGAGTTCTGTACTGTTTGAATTTGCACTGGAGAGTAGGAGCTCGTGGCCATGGTATAACTGGGATGGGGTAAGGGCCAGGGTTTGGGGAAATGTCCCCAGCTGCCAGCAATATAAAGGAAAGATAGACTAAGTGAGAGCGGGATTTGTAAATTCTTAGTTTGTATGAAAAAGAGGAGTTTTGTGGAATAGCTAAACAGAGTACTTTATAAACTTCATGTGTGGAGAGGGAAGGAGAGTAGAGAGGCTGAGATTTATATAGAACTGGGATTTCTTGGAGGAGGTAGTGAAAATGTTTTATGAAGCTTAAGAGTGAAAGGAGGAGAAATGCAGGATAAAGCATGTTTGGAGTAAGAAGTTACAAACTGGTAGGTACAAATAAATCTGTGTTCTTCTTATCCCAGCTGGTTCAAAGTTGATAGAAGATAGTCCGGTTCCTTTTGCCTTGTCAATGTCCAACTGCCTTGTTTAACTGTCATTTCTAAGCACTTGTGTTAGCATTGAGTTAAATGAATACTTCCTTGACTATTTGCTTTGCTCAGTATTAATGACACAGGTTGAGTTTCCTGACAGTACAGAGCATTTAGTTGTTTATATTGATTTGTTTCTTTCCCTTTTTATATTACATTGGTAATTGATTATGTCACTATTGATTACACCATTTAATTTGTATTTCTTGGTTCTCTGATTATTGTTTTTTGTTGTTTTTTGTTATTTTTCCATTGTATTTTTTGTTGTTTTTTTCCCAGTGTTTTTATTTCATTTTGCTCTGTTGCAACTTTATTAACACTCTAATCTACAACGACACTCTATGACATCATGACCCTCATCTTCCCGCCATTTTGGTTTTTGATTGTGATATGCACTTTGAGAAAGCCGAAACTCTAGTAGTTTTTTGCTGAATAAACACCATTTTTTCACCTTGGATAAGACCTGTGAGTGCAAGCCTTATTTGGGACAGTTATCTTGCATTTTGCACCTAGGCACACTTAACCTTTATACATGCTGTGCCGGCTTCAAGCAAGTTTTTGAGTATATATATATATATATATATATATATATATATATATATATATATATATATATATATATATATATATATATATATATATATATATATATATATATATATATATATATATATATATATATATATATATATATATAAAATCTCTCTCTCTCTCTCTCTCTCTCTCTCTCTCTCTCTCTCTCTCTCTCTCTCTCTCCCCCTCTATATAAATATCTATATCTGTAGATACACAGATATACAGATATCTATAGAGATATTCAGATATATATATATATATTGTGGGGGAATAGCTCAAAGCAGCGGGTAGGGCTCAGGTAAAAAAGTTCTTACAGAGGAGACAGGAGGCTTAGGTTTGCAACAAAAATAAAACAGGCTCCTGCCTGGGGTTTTATTGTTCAAACCGGACAACTTAAACAGGCACAAGTTCCGTGCTATAACAGTTAATAATAAGGAAAACCTCACCAGTTTGCAGTGTTACAGTACACAGGAAAATTCCTTGCTGCGGTCACAAATAGTCGCTCTTTTTGAGTTGCAGTCAAATACACAGTTTGTTCAAATAACTTCACAGCGTGTGTTCAGAGATTCTCTTTGACTCCCAGTACAACACCCCCCCACTGCCCCACCAGGCTCTCTTAAACAACCCCACCTGGGGACTAATTGGGCATCATACTGAATTATCCTTGCTCCAGGGTCCTATCCTGTCTTACCCTGGAGATTTAAAGGAGCCAATACCTCAGGCTGGGTTCTATATACCTCCCATCATATACAGGCAGGCTATTGGGACATAGCTCTTTGTCACATACCTCCCACCTCTGTTCGACCCTGGGGTTTCGGACACCATTAGCCACCATACAGTGGACCCTTGACAAGGCATCTGCATTACTCTGCAGTTTGCCTGCTCTGTGTCATTGTAAAATTTTAATTCTGCAAGGAAAGGAACCAACGTGTGACCCTTGCATGTCTTTCTTTTGCCTGTGACATCCAGGTTAAGGGAGAGTGGTCCGTAATGAGCACAAACTGGTGGCCCAGAAGATAGTACCACAAATCTTCCAGTGCCCATTTAATTGCTAAGCACTCCCGCTCAACAATACTATAATTTTTCTCTGCAGGGGTCAACTTTCTGCTCAAGTAGACAACTGGATGCTCTTCTCCCCCAACTAACTGTGACAATACCGCACCTAATCCAACACCAGAGGCATCAGTTTGCACAACAAATTTCTCTTTGAAATCTGGTGCGACCAACACTGGATCTTGGCATAAAACCACTTTCAAATCTTCAAATGACTATTCTGCCTCAGGACCCCACTTAACCATTGTGGACCTTTTCCCTTTGGTCAGGTCAGTCAAAGGAGCAGCCCTATTTGCAAAATTTGGAATGAATCTGCGATAATAGCCCACCATACCAAGAAAAGTACAGACCTGCTTTTTAGGGAGCGGCTGTGGTTAGTCTTTAATTGCCTCCACCTTGTTCACTTGAGGCTTGATAACACCTCTCCCTATAGTGTACCCAAGATAACGGGCTTCTTCCAAACCTAGGGCACATTTGCCATCAGGCCTGCCTCTCTAATGGAATTTTAGAGGGCCTGTACTCTGGGAAGGTGACTTTGCCAATCCCTGCTAAAAATTACCACGTCATCAAAATAAGCAGAGGCAAAATGTTGATGAGGTCTAAGAATTTGGTCCATCATTCTTTGAAATGTTGCTGGGGCTCCCTGGAGCCCGAATGGCATACGTACATACTGGAAGAGCCCTTGTGGGGTAGAAAAGACTGTTTCTCCCTAGCTGTTTCTGACATTGGTACTTGCCAATACCCTCTAGTTAGGTCAAGAGTTGTTATGTACCAAGCAGGACCTAGTCGTTCAATCAACTCGTCAACCCTTGGCATAGGGTAAGCATCAAACTTTGAGACTTCATTTACCTTCCTGAAGTCATTGCAAAATTGTATAGAACCATCTGGTTTAGGAACAAGCACACTGGGACTATTCCACTCACTTACAGACTTCTCAATTACCCCCAAATCCAGCATCCTTTGCACTTCCTCATCCACTGCCTGTACGGGCCTCTGGGATCCAATAGGGCTTAAGGCAGGCCCGAACCTGAGGATCAGTAATGACATCATGCTTTATCAGATTCATAGAACCTGGTATGTCAGAAAACACCTTTGCAGAAACTCACTGACTTCTTGCTTTTGTGGCTCTGGCAAGGTTTCAGCTATTATCACTTTTTGTATACCCTCCTGGGTAGGAGGAAGGGGTTGAACTATAGCCATGAGGACTTTTCTGTCCTTTCAGGGTTTTATTTAAGTTTATATATGTTTTATATAAGTTTATGTGGTAAAGCTGTTCTTTCTTCCTTTTATTTGGTTGGTAAACTTTATAGTTCACCTCACCTATTTTCTCGATTATTTCATCCGGGCCCTGCCACTTAGCCAGGAACTTGCTCTCAACTTTGGGACAAGAACGAACACTCGGTCCCCAGGGTTGAAAGTTCGAACCTTAGCCGAACGGTTGTATACCCAACTCTGGGCCTCCTGTGCTTGCTGCATGTGTTCCCTGACTATGGGCATGACTGCAGCAATTCTATCCTGCATGAGGGTAACATGTTCCACCACACTCTTATGGCGCATTACCTCTTGCTCCCAGGTCTCTTTTGTTACATCCAAGAGACCCCTGGGGTGACGACCATACAATAGCTCAAAGGGCAAAAAGCCTGTGGATGACTGAGGCGCCTCTCTTATCTCTAACATAAGGTATGGCAGGAGACAGTCCCAATCCCTCCCATCCTTATCTACCACCTTCTTTAACATGTTTTTCAGGGTTTCATTAAAGTGCTCTACCAACCCATCAGTCTGGTGGTGATAAACAGAAGTTATTAACTATTTAATTTTCAACAATTTACACAGTTCCTTCATAACCTGAGACATAAAGGGTGTACCCTGGTCTGTGAGAATTTCTTTAGGAATGCCAGTGCAGGTAAGCATATAGAACAGCTCTTTAGCAATATTTTTGGAGGCTGTGTTTCTTAAAGGGACCACCTTAGGGTACCGTGTAGCATAATCCATAACTACAAGAATATACTGATGGCCCCAAACTGACTTTACCAGTGGCCCTACCAAGTCCATTGCAATTCTTTCAAATGGGACCTCAATGATAGGCAATGGCACTAGAGGGCTATTGACGTGAGGTACTGGGGCATACAGTTGGCATTCCGGACAAGAGTCACAATACCCATTCACCTCAGCAAATATACCGGGCCAATAAAACCTTTGTAAAATTTGCTGTTGGGTTTTATCCTAACGTAGGTGACCACCCAGGGGGTGAGTGTGGGCCAGGTCCAAGACTATTCACCTATAGGACAGGGGCACTAACAACTGCTCTACCACCCCCCCCTTGGATACAGTAAATCTTGACTGACAGAAAAATTAGGGAAGACACTCTCAGCACCAGGTTCCTGAGGTTCACCATTACCTGAACATTTTCCCAGGCCCTGTTCAGTGTAGGGTCCCTCATTTGGGCTGTTCCAAAGTTAACCTGAGAGACCTCCAAATCTGGCATATCAGATGCTTCGGAGGGCTCCAAGGGCAACTCTGTTTCACCTGCTAGTACCACTAGGGGAAAATGATCTGCTTCAAGCATGGTCTCCCCTTCAGTAACTACCTCTGAGTTAAATTCACAAACTCCTGGTGCATCCTTAGGAATATCTTTCTCAGACTCCTATGTAGAACCTTCCTTTCCCCAGAGCTTCCAAAAGAGGGGAAAGTCTCATCCCAAAATTACACTATGCATCAAAACAGAGGAAACACCCACTTCATGACAGACAGTACCAGTAACTGTTTCAAATGTCACTATAGCAGTAGGATAACTTCTAGAGTGTCCATGAATACAGAGCACCCCAAGACTACATTCATTAACTTGGTCTGGACTTACCAAACTGATGTGCACCATTGTCACTAAGCTCCTGGAATCCAACAGAGCTTGAACAGACTTTCCACCTACCTTTACCACCGCCATATGCAAGTCAGTGTCTGCGGTACACACAGGGTGAGCAAACAACGACACCTGCTGAGCCGAGTGACAATCCATGGGCTCAGCAGGTAGTAGACACCTGGCAGCAACATGACCCCACTCATTACATCGCCAGCATTGCACTTGGCCTCGACCCTTGGTTGGAGGGGACAGCTGGGTTTTGTCAGCTCCTTTAAACCATTCTATAGCCTTTTGGTCAGCCCCGGTATCCTGAGGCAACGACTCACTGGCTTTTCCTGGGGACCTTGTGGAAGGATGTTTTGTGACTGGCTTGCGCTGTTGTGGAAATGATCCTAAGTTGTCCTCAGCGGCAATATAGTGTTCTACCATTTCCAGCAGGTGATCGGTTGTCTGGGGATCTGCATGAATCACCCATCTCATCAAGGATGGCGGAAGAGCTCTTAGAAAGTGATCCACAGTGACCCTTTCCACAATTTGAGGAGCTAACAGGGATTCTGGCTGCAGTTTGTTCAAATAACTTCACAGCGTGTGTTCAGAGATTCTCTCTGACTCCCAGTACAACACATCCCCACTGCCCCACCAGGCTCTCTTAAACAGCCCCACCTGCGGACTAATTGGGCAGCATACTGAACTATCCTTGCTCCAGGGTCCTAGCCTGTCTTACCGTGGAGATTTAAAGGAACCAATACCTCAGGCTGGGTTCTATATACCTCCCATCATATACAGGCAGGCTATTGGGACATAGCTCTTTGTCTATATATAAAAAAGCTCCAAATGTGGACCAAAACGTTGGGTATTTGATACTATGCAACAATAAATTACTAAGTTTTTTTAAAAGGAGTGCTGGACTGAAGATAATTGATATATATATATTTATATATAGATATATATAGATAAAGAGCGAGATAGAGATAGATAGGGGCAAACTTACTAAAGGGTGAAGTGGCTAACACTAGCAAAAATTCACCAGCGTGACGTCATTTCGTTACTTCACCGATTTACTAACGGGTGCTTATGTAAATTTGTTAGCGAAGTGGACCTGCTCTAGCGCTACTTCGCACCCTTATGCCAGGTAAAATGGCACTATGGCAAAGGGATGTAACTATGCTAATTTACTAACTTGCGGATTTTACTGAATGTTACCTCTTGCGCCAGACTTGCCTTCGCCACCTCAGACCAGGTGAAGTGCAATAGAGTAGATAGAGCTTGCTTTAAAAACAGTTTAAATTTTTTCTAAGTCCTAAAAAAACGCTGGTGTCTTTTACTTTTTTAAGGGTGATAGGCTGAAAAAGATCGTAAATTTATAAAATGTATAGGGCAAAAAAACAACTCTATTATATTTTATGAAGCTTTCCCAGGCTTGTGTAGTGTAATGTATTTTCCGCTACATACACGTCCATTGTACTTTAACTTGGCGCTGTATGCAAATTAGGCATCGCTAGCGTAACTTCCCTTTGCTTGTCGAATTAACGGTAGTGCAACTTTGCTACCTTTCCCCTCTCTGAGCGCAACTTTGGATTTTAGTGAATTAGCGGCGCCCTGGTGAAGTGAGGCAAAGCCAACGCTGTCGCAACTTCGAAGGTAAGTAAATTTGCCTGATAGAGATATATATAGAGAGAGAGAGAAAGAGAGAGAGAGAGAGATAGAGATAGAGATATATATCTATAGATCTCTCTATTTCTATCTATCTATATCTATATATCTATACTCACAGTCCAGTGAGTATCTGAACTCCAAGGCACACTGTTGTGGCTTATCTAGCAGGGGTGCACGGATAGGATATCTATAACATAATGTTCAAAAGAACCAGCACTCCCATATATAAAATATTCTCATTTATTTCTGTTGTATCAATGTCCGGACATTGATGCAACAGAAATAAATGAGAATATTTTATATATTATATATCTTTATCTCTCTCTCTCTCTCTCTCTCTCTCTCTCTCTCTCTCTCTCTCTATATATATATTTATATAAAAAAATATATATATATATATATATAATCCTTCTGCCTGGCCGAACCGAATCCGAATCCTAATTTGCATATGCAAATTAGGGCTGGGGAGGGAAATCATGTGCCTTTTTGTCAAGGAAGTAAAAAATGTTTCCCCTATATGCTAATTAGGGTTCGGATTCGGTTTGGTATTCGGCCGAATCTTTCACAAAGGATTCGGGGGTTCGGCCGAATCCAAAATAGTGGATTCGGTGTATCCCTAATATATTTATATAAATATATATATATATATATATATATATATATATATATATATATATATATATATATATATATATATATATACACATACATACACTCTATAGTAGGTCCCCAATATTGACGCACTCCAAGGCTTCATAATACAGTTTAGAAAAGGAAATTTATTGTTAACGTTTTGGTCCTGTTCTGGGCCTTTCTCAAGAATTGTAATATCTTTTCTAAACTGCATTATGAAGCCCTGGAGTGCGTTTGAGGTGCTTCTGTGGACCTGGAGAATGTGCTTACAGAATTCCAGGTGAAATATTTCTGTTGGGCTAGAATTGGTCTGGGTTAGTGACAGGACCCCACACTTCGCTTCCATAGAGGAGGATTGACACTGTCAAAGATTCTAAGTCAGACTCTCGATGGTGGTTTAAGGTGGTACAGGTGTCTTCTGATTGCATAGAACAGGGGTAGGCAACCCGTGGCTCCGGAGCCTCATGTGGCTCTTCATCCTGCTTGGTCTTGCAGCTTTACCTGTCATGTTGTCTATGTAGCCCTCGCACCTGCTGGCGTCTTCTTGAGTTCAGTTGCGAGGGCTGTAAAGACATCCCAGGAGTGACAGGCAAGACCAAGCCACAGCAAGATGATTCATCATGGTCCCTACCGAGGTCACACACTCAAGACGTGAGAAGAGGGAAGATCAGCATGGAGCTTCAGAAACAGAAGTCACATTAAATTAGGGTTGCCACCTGGCTGGTAGTTTACCGGCCTGGTCGGTAAAAATTATGGTTGATCCCAATGTTATTAATAGGGAAAAATTTAAATATATAGGAAGGCCGGTATTTTTTTCCGGAAAAGGTGGCAACCCTACATTAAGCAGATGAGAACACTAGCATTTAATAAGGCTATTAAGTGTTTCATTTATTTCAAAGTAGGCCTACACATACACACTGCACTTCTGTTTGTTGTATTCTGTTGTTGTAACAGTTAAAATTAAAAAAAGGTTGAAACTTTTAAAAGTTTATAAGCTAGGTTATGTTTTGCGGCTCCAGACTATTTTTCTCTAGTGGAAGAGGGGGCAAAATGGCTCTTTTGATAATAAAGGTTGCTGACCCCTGGCATGGAAGGTCCTGCACGCCTTGTCTTTTAGGGCAGCTATTGCTGGTTTAAAGCTTCCTGATTGGCTGATCTTTAGGCCAAGGTAGGTATAGCTGTCAGTGCCAGTGTGCAGTTGTTTACTATGAAGGATCAATTTTTGCTTTGTTTATTCTTCTTTTGGAAAACCATGACCTTTGTTTTGTTTGGGTTAATGGGTAGTGCCCATGTTGTGCTGTACTTCTCCAGTACTGCCAGATTGGCTTGCAGGTCACTCTCTGTTGGTGACAGGAAAAGGAGATCATCAGCATACAGCAGGAACTTCACGTCGCTGTCATGTAATTTCAATCCTGGTGTTGAGGACGAATCGAATGCGGCTGCCAGTTTATTGATGTAGATGTTAAATAGAGTTGGACTCGCTTCTCTTCCCGTTAAGCTGCATTGGTTCTCAGTATATGAGCTCTTTATGACATCATATGTCTTCCTTCCTATGCCACTCTCCAAAAGTCTCAGGAATAGACCTGGGTGCCACACTGAGTCAAAGCCTTTTTAAAATCTACAAAACAGGCAAATATATTTCCATGTTTTGTATTGTGGACATGGTCCCTGATGAGGCTGTGCAGGGGGTAGATGTGATCAGTGGTGCGATGGTTTGGCATGAACCCTGCTTGGCTCTGGCTAAGGACATGGTGCTGGGTTAGGAATGTGAGGATTCACCTATTTAGGATACTGTTGAACAGTTTGCCCATAGTGTTGCCCACACAGATCCCTATGTAATTGGCTGGGTCATACTGGACCCTACTTTTGTAGATGGGTGTTATGAGGCCTTGGTTCCATATCTGAGGGAAGTGGGCAACACTAAGGACAAGGTTAAAGAGTTTTGTTATTGCAGCATGTGTTTCTGGGGGGCTGTATTTAATCGTCTTCGGCAGGATTCCATCTGTACCAGTAGCTTTTTAACATTGTAGGTCTTTTATTTTCTCTGCTAATTCTTGGGGTGTTATTGTTGTGTCTAGAGGGGTTGGATATCCTTTATTTTTGCTTCCAGAAGATGAAGCTTTGTCTTTATCTGCTTTTGTTTCAGGGTTTGCTCAACTGGGGGAATTTCTTTGTACAGATCTTTGAAATAATTTAGCCAGATGTTGCCATTTTGTATATGGAGGGAATTTTTATTGGGTCAGTCCCCATGTTTTTCCAGATATCCCAGAATGAGTTTTCTTGCAGGGCATCCACCAATTGTTGGAGATTGATTGAGATGTGATTTTGCTTTTTCTTTCTAAGGATCTGTTTGTATTGGTATTGTATGATGTTATGGGCTGCCTTCAGCTCTGGGTTGTCTGGTTCTCTATGTTTTTGGTTAGAGGCAGTTCCTTATTGCCTTGCCCTCCCTGTCAAACCATTTATTGGGGTTTTTATTGGCTTGTTTCTTGCAGCTGGTCCTTTTAAGCTGAGATAGTTCTGCTACGAAGTATAGTATTTTGTCAAGGTTTTTGCTGCTGCTTTTGTTCACCTCTTGTGGGGTTCTCTTATATGGGTTGTTTTGGAAGCTTTCAAGCAGATCTTTTGGTGACCTCCCTGTACTTCATGGCAGTGTGTTGGGTCCATTTAAAGGGAGAGGGAAGGTTGTAGAGGCTGTACTGGTGGAGTTGTGCAGGTGTTTTTTTTGCTAGATTTAATATATAGAAGTATTTGATTATGGTCTGACAGGTGGGTTTCTGGAGTCACAGTGAAGGCACTGATATTTGCAGGGTCCATATCTGTAGTAGCATAGTCCACCACACTGCTACCTATATGGGAGTTTAGTGTATATCACCCTAGTGAGTCTCCTTTGGTGCAGCCATTAAGAATAGAAAGTCCAAGGCTTCTGCACAGGTTTAACAGTTTTCTCCCCATTTTGTTTACTGTGCTGTCATAACTGTTTCTTTGGGTCGGTACTGATACCTGGCAGCATTGTGCAGAACCCAGTATGTAAGTATGCCTCTTCTGGCATCTAGGTCTCCATATTTGATCACTCGGCCCAGGGACTGGAAGTGTGCAACATCCCTTTCTAGGAGCACATAACTATCTAGCTGAAATACGGGGACTCTGGTGGGGGGATGTATGCTGCACATAGGTATATGTCCGACTGAGAGGTTAGTAATGTGCTGCTTATTTTTATCCAGATATGACTGACTACTCTCTTTATTGCTCTTATATGTTCTTGCAGCTCCTCCTTGTACCAGACTAATACCCCTCCTGAACAGTGGTCCTGTTTGGTGGTTTTATTCTTCTGGGCAGGAACCAAAAACTCCCTGTAGCCAGTGGGTACCAAGGATTCATCCTCTGCCCAGGCCCATGTTTCCAGGCGGATCTGTATATCAATGCCATACAGTCTCTGTTTAAAGTCTGGATCATTTACTTTTGATCCAAAGGCTGAAGTGTTCAGACCCTGGATGTTCCAGCTACTAATTATGAGTGAATTCATTATACATGCATGTACACCTTGTAATGAGCTCAATTTCATGGGTCAAATCGGATTATAACTGGTTATTGCTTTAGGTTTGTTATTTTAAACTTTAATCACATAAGTTTGTTGCATAATGTGCTGAGGAGGTGTCCTATCTCCTCCATGTTGCTAGCATTAGGGATCCTCTGTGTCCAGTTTTGGGGAGGTGGTTTTCTATACTCATGCCATCTCTGTGATTCCCCTTTTGGATAGGTACTGTTTCTGTTTTGGGTTATCACTGATAAGGTTTGAGGTCTTCTTACTATAGTTGTTGGTTCTGTGTTTGGGTTGATATGGTTTGTGCCAGGCCTATGAGGTCTGTTCAGTACAATATCCTTTATTTCTTTTGCTAGAAGGCTCACTCCTTGTTTGTTCAGGTGTTTCTCATCATACGGGTGATGGGGAGTTATGGGGGAATGTTGTGCCAGCTGTGTGTTTCGTATGGAGCTGATTTTGTCTACCAGTTCTGCATTGATATTCTGTATAATGTGATGGGGTATATCCCTCCTTGGGAATAGGGAGGACAGTATTATCATGGAGCAGGGGAATCGTTTCTGTGCAGTCTCTGTGAGTTGGAATAGCTTGCCTACAATGTCTTCTTCTTTATTGTTAATATTGTTTGTGCCTGTGTGTAGTACAATGTGTGTGGGCTCAGAAGAAAATGTTTTTTGAATGATTTCTGATGCTCTCTCAGTTGTTTCGCAGTGAATTTTAGTGACTTGCTTTCCTGGGAAGAGACGTCTTGAATTGATGTACTTTCCATTAGAGTCCATTAATAGTACAATGTTGGAATATAGTGGTGTGTGGGGGCAGAGGGTGGCAGTATGGTGGTGCTGCCTTCCAGAATGTTATTTGGGTTGCATTGCTGGCTGCTTTATTCTCTGTTTGGGTTGTAGGGGTTCAGCTGATTGTTCAATATTCCTGAGATCTTGGCGATCATTGCTATTTGTTGGATTAGCTGTTACATAGCTGTTGGCTGCCCACTGGGTAATGTGGCTTCAGACTTCTTATTTAAAAACTTTTGGGACACTATTTGTTTTTTAAGTTTTGTTATCTCCTCCCTGAGATGGGCATTTTCCTGCTGGAGCTGTTGCCCAGAGAATTGGATTTGCTGCAGGGTTGCTTTGTGTTCAGATCTCACCTTACTTATCTCTTCCCTTAGCTGGAGCTGCTCATTTACATTTCTCACTCCTTGTTTCAACTACCTCCTTGAACTGAATGAAGTCTCTTTCTAATTGTGACAGGCAATCTCTGAGGATTTCGGGTGAGGGGGTCTGGTGGGTGTTGCATGGCTGCCTCAGGAGTCTGTCTGTTTGGGCCTCTGTACATCACAGGTCTTACTGGCTGGAGTTGGTTGGTCTTTATATATTGCAGCCTGGGCTTTTAAGGTGGCCATACACGGGCCGATAAAAGCTGCCGACAGACCGTGTCGGCAGCTTATTGGCCCGTGTATGAGGCCCCCCAACGGGCTTCACCGATCGAGATCTGGCTGAAAGTCGGCCAGATCTCGATCGGATGGGACAAAAAATCCAGTCGGATCGCGACCGCATCTATTCGTTAATGCGGTCCCGCGATCCGACCGCCCGTTTAGGCACCGTTAGGATCCGATCATTGGGCCCTAGGGCCCACGATCGGATCAGCCCGATATTGCCCACCTCAAGGTGGGCATATCGGAGGGAGATCCGCTCGTTTGGCGACATTGCCAAACGAGCGGATCTCTCAGTGTATGGGCACCTTCATATGGGAAAAGATCTGTTCAAATTCCTCTAATTTGACCTTGGTGCCTTGGACCAGGAAGGTACCATTATGATATATATTCAAGGTGAGTATAACACATTCAGGATTCACCTTATCCCTGACCCTTATCTGTCGGCCTGCACTAATGCCACCCTTAGTGAAATTGTTGTAGTGATTACAGAAGGCAGTGTGCCAGACTACAGTATCCTCTGTGTAGAACAAAGGGTTTGTTTTTGTCCTAGGCTCATTAGAAAAGTCAGCAAACAAGATCTTTTCTGTTGGCACCAGGGCATTATTTCCTTTTAAGTGTGTGCAACAGTCTTACAATCTGTATATAAGGATATAAGGATAGGGGGACCACATGTCATATGTTCAATATGGTACCAGTATTAAATGTATGTTTGCAAATGCAAGGAGTCTGACTGGTAAAATGGGAGAGCTGGAGGGAAAATATGATGTGATTGGTGTGGCCGAAACATGGCTGAATGAGTCGCATGACTGGGCAGTAAATATCAGTGGCTATACTTTGTTTCAGAGGGACAGAGGCAATAGAAAAGGAGGAGGGGTATGTCTGTTTGTTAGGCAGGATTTAAAAGCTTATATAAAGGAGGAGGTTATGTTAGAAAATGAGGGGGCAGAAGTCTTATGGGTGGAATTCTTCACCAATTGTAAAGAGTCCAGCAAATTAATTGTAGGCGTATGCTATAGACCCCCTAATGTAAGTGAGGAGGAGGAGGCAAAGCTCCTCATGCAAATAGAAAAGGCTGCTAGTTTGGGTAAAGTAATGATTTTAATTACCCAGATATTGACTGGAGCAACAGTACTGCCAGATCAGTAAATGGGAACAAATGTATAAACTTGTTGCATGACAATTTTATGGCACAGGTTGTTGAGGAGCCAACAAGAGAAAATGCTATTCTGGATTTAGTGATCTCAAATGACCCAGCAAATGTGCAAGTCATTGAACCCCTGGGTAATAGTGACCATAATGTTATATCATTTAATGTCTGGTGCAAAAACCAAATATATACTGGGGCAACAAAAACCATGAATTTTGGAAAAGCCTTGGGAGCTGCCCTACAGAGTATTGATTGGGGCATTAAGTTTTCAGCTAAAAACACAGAACAGAAATGGTTGTAATTTAAAATGATATTGAATCATTACTGTTCTCAATTTATTCCCTTAAGAAGTAAATGTAGAAGCTCTAAGAATCATCCTATGTGGCTTAATGCAGAAGTAAAGAAGTTAATAGGAAAGAAGAGAAAGGCATTTAAAAACTACAAATCTGTTGGGACAGAAGCTGCATTTAATGAATATAAACACTGTAATAAATGTTGTAAATCAGCAATCCGGAAGGCAAAGAAAGGAAATGAAGAGTTTATTGTGATGGAGGTGAAAACTAACCCTAAAAAGCAGGTTGAGAGTGTTGCTCCATTAAATAATGGTACCAGTATGGTTGTAACAGATACAGAAAAGGCAAATGTGTTAAATCAGTTCTTTTCTTCAGTGTATACAATAGAGGAGTCTGACATCCCAGGCTCACTTTATAGCTGCACTTATGGCTTAGCTCAATCTACTGTAGTCTAACTAACTATGTAACTAGTCAGTGGCTGACACAGGATATGTTTCATAAAGCTTTAATAAAAATTAATGTAAACAAGGCTCCAGGGCCTGATGGCATACACCCCCGGGTTCTAAGAGAGCTTAGTTCAGTTTTAGACCAGCCCCTATTTCTGATTTTCTCAGATTCACTTTCATCTGGTATGGTGCCTATGGATTGGAGAAAAGCTGATGTTATTCCAATATTTAAAAAGGGATTACGATCTCAACCTGGCAATTATAGGACAGTAAGCTTGACATCTGTGGTGGGCAAATTATTTGAAGGCTTGTTAAGGGATCACATTCAAAACTTTGTCCTAGTCAATGGCATTATGAGCAGCAATCAGCATGGCTTTATGAAGGATAGGTCATGTCAGACAAATTTGATTGCTTTTTATCATGAGGTAAGTAAGATGCTGGACAGTAGGGGGAGCAGTAGATGTGATCTATTTGGATTTTGCCAAAGCGTTTGATACTGTGCCCCACAAACGACTGCTTTCTAAACTAAGGTCTGTTGGGCTTAATGAAGTCGTTTGCACATGGATAGGAAACTGGCTACAGGATCGGGTACAGAGGGTGGTTGTTAATGGTACATTCTCTATTTGGAGTAAGGTTCTTAGTGGGGTCCCCCAGGGCTCGGTATTAGGTCCACTTTTATTTAACTTGTTCATTAATGACTTAGGCGAGGGTGTTGTAAGTAATGTATCAGTTTTTGCAGATGACACAAAACTATCCAGTCCAATTAGTTCCATCCAGTATGTGGCATCCTTGCAACATGATCTTGACAAACTGGCAATCTGGGCAGCTAAGTGGCAAATGAGATTCAATGTTGATAAATATAAAGTCATGCACCTGGGATGTAAAAATGTCCAAGCCACTTATACCCTTAATGGTACTGCACTAGGCAAATCCATTATGGAAAAGGACCTTGGAGTCCTTGTAGATGATAAACGTGGCTGTAGCAAGCAATGCTAGTCAGCAGCATCAAGGTCAAATAAGGTCTTGAGTTGTATTAAATGGGGCATTGATTCACTGCAAAAAGGGAAATTCTTCCACTGTATAGAGCACTGGTAAGGCCCCATCTAGAATATGCCATACAGTTTTGGTCTCCATCACTCAAACAGGACATTATTGTATTAGAGAGGGTACAGAGAAGGGCAACTAAGCTGGTGAAAGGTATGGAAAATCTTAGCTATGATGAAAGACTGGCCAAATTGGGGATGTTCACGCTGGAGACGAGGCACTTAAGGGGTGATGTGATAACTATGTTTAAATATATAAGGGAATCATATAATAATCTCTCTAATGCTTTATTTACCAGCTAACATGAGGTCAACCATTCCGATTAGAAGAAAAGAGGTTCCGCCTAAATATTCGGAAGGGGTTTTTTACAGTGAGAGCTGTGAAGATGTGGAATTCTCTACCTGAATCAGTTGTACAGGCTGATACATTAGACAGCTTTAAGAAGGGGTTGGATGGCTTTTTAGCAAGTGAGGGAATACAGGGTTATGGGAGATAGCTCATGGTACAAGTTGATCCAGGGACTAGTCCGATTGCCATTTTGGAGTCAGGAAGGAATTTTTTCCCCCTCTGAGGCAAATTGGTGAGGCTTCAGATGGGTTTTTTTTGCCTTCCTCTGGATCAACTGGCAGTTAGGCAGATATAGAGAAAAAAAAAAAGGTTGAACTTGATGGACGTGTGTCTTTTTTCAACCTTACTTACTATGTTACTATATATATATATATATATATATATATATATATATATATATATATATATATATAATATATATATATATATACATACATCTATATAGGTTAATTATGGTTAATTATACTGACATATTCAGCTAGCTGTGCAACAAAGTATCGAAGAAGCATATATTTAATCACTTATTTACAATGTTATCAATATGTTGCGACCAAGTACTATCACCACCTCTACGTAAGGGGGGTATATGATCGTGATATATTTAAATGTGGGAAGTCTGTGGCGGTATAAAGTATAACCTGCACATCCAAAAAGTTAACATACTGATCATGTATGGTAAAGGTAAATTTTACTGGAGAGTATAGTCCGTATTCTACCATGCTATTGAATTCAGCAAGAGAGCCACACCACACAATCAACATATCATTGATGAAACGTTTAAAGAACAATATTTTATCACCAAAATCAGGAATAATATTTTAGTATCAAATTGGTGCATAAATTTGCATATGATGGCACCATGGCCGCTCCCATCGCTGTCCTCGCAATTTGTAAAAAATAATCATGTTCAAATGAAAGTAATTAAGATGTAAAGTTAAATGTAATAATTCCAGGACAAAAGCTATGGGAGGGCCACTACTTATATAAGTAGGCTGTAGAATTTTATTTATATATTTTCCCAACAGGTAAAACCCTTTAAGTGCCACAGAATGTAGAATCTACATTCTGTGGAAAAGTATCTTGAAATGCCACAAAACGTAGATTCTACGTTCTGCAGCATATGCGTGTGGGTGAGTCGAGGAGCTGCTTTAAATGCTACTCGCTCCTTCCCCTCTCGCTCAGAACCCCCTAGGCAACGAGCGGAGCGGGTGGGAAAGGGGCCCCTGGGGCGCGATCATCCAGGGGCCCCATAGACGCAACAGACACACGTGTCTGCGCGCTGCTCCTGCTGCCTGCACTTCCATGTTCCTCCAGCGACGCCCATGCATCTGATCAATGGATCTGGCGACTCCCTCCTGCTCCTCTACTCCTCCTGCCATCATGGACACAGATCTGCAGCTACACACCCCAGGTTAGTGTAACACACACACAAAATACACTTACACACACTTTATACACTAATACATGCTTAGATTTACACTTACACACACTCACATACATTTTTGGGGGATCAGGGGGGGCACACACACTTGAGGGGCCACACACACTTGGGGGGGCCACACACACTTGCACACACAAACACATGCATATAACATGCAATTTACCAATTGTACACATGGATACACACATACGCTGTTGTGTAGCTTTTTTTTTTTCCTTATCGCAATGTTTTATTGCCTTTGCAAATAGCGTATTCCCTAACCATACTATGCAATACCTTTTGTATGTTATTTCGGTGATTATTTTGAAATTTTGGGGATTTTGGTGCATTTTTAGCCATTTTATTGCATTTTTAGCTCTGCGTTTCTGTTGCTTGCTTTATTCTGTCCGTAAACCTATATTGCCAAGCTAAAATATTCAAACTGTAATTCTGAAATTCTGATGTCTGATTACACTAGTCTGGAAAAAAAAGCATAGATTGTTGTGGTTTTATTAGATTTTAGTAATTTATTTGAATTTCACACTTTCTGTATTATTTTGTAATGTCTTGTAAATTTTATCTACTATATATCCTATTGGGCGTCTCTCTGCGCCACATAGTTTGGTAAGTCTGTGAATATTGGGCATCAAAGTGTTCAGTAGACACCTGTCGTTCATATTTAGGATGGTTTATACGGATACTTTAAGAAATGTGGGGCATATAATGAGGTAGAATTCAAGCTTTGAGACGATTTTCACAAATTTGCTAAAAACCGTTACGTTCAGCATTGCTTTGCAGTTTGGCAATTTGCAGTAGAAACACATATTTACCCATATTGGATTTGTCAGAATGTGTACTTTCTGAAAATATATGGTTTTCTAGGGTCTCTGTACTGTTGGGGGGGGTCTAATGTCGCATAATACACACACCAGGTGCTTATATTGCAACAGCCAGCGCGTCAGCCGTGAACATTTATATACACTATTGTCATTTGGGGGGCTCTGTGCGCCACATAGTTTGGTATATCTATGCATATTGGGCATCAAAGTGTTCAGTAGACCCCTGTCGTTCATATTTAGGATGTTTTATGCTGATACGTTACAAAATGTGGGGCAAATAATGAGGTAAAATTCAAGCTTTGTGACGATTTTCAGAAATGTGATAAAAACCGTTAAGTTCAGCAGTGCTTTGCAGTTTGGCAGTTTGCAGTAGAAACACATATTTACCCATATTGGATTCGTCAGAATGTGTACTTTCTGAAACTATATGGTTTTCTGGGGTCTCTGTATTGTTAGGAGGGTCTAATGTCACATAATACACATACCAGGTGCTTATATTGCAGCAGCCAGCGTGTCAGCCGTGAACATGTATATACAGTATTGTCATTTGGGGGTCTCTGTGCGCCACATACTGTAGTTTGGTATATCTATGCATATTGGGCATCAAAGTGTTCAGTGGACCCCTGGCATTCATATTTAGGATGTTTTATGCTGGTAATGATACATGGACAATACGATGCTGGAAAGTTGAAGCTTTGAGGCAATTTTTAGATATTTCACCAAAACCGACAAATTTGGCAAAGCCTTGCGACTCAGTAGTTTGGAGCAGAAAGGCATGGGTACCCATTTTAGATTCTGTAGAATGTGTACTTTCCAAAAATATATGGGTTTTGGGGGTAAGAATATGTTTCTGTGTTTTTACCCCACAAAAATGCAGTCAATGTGTTGATTTTTCATTAGCTGAAGTTACCCACAGGACTATTTGTATGCGCTAACTTCATTTTGGGGCCTCTAAATGCTATATACTTTGGTAAACCTATGCACAGTGGGCACCAAACTGTTTGGAGGACCCCTGGCAATCATAGTTAGGTTGCTTTTTCTTGGTACGTAATGATACATGGGCGATATGATGCTGGAAAGTTGAAGCATTGAGGCAATTTTCAGATATTTCACCAAAACCGATAATTTTGGGAAAGCCTTGCGACTCAGTAGTTTGGAGCAGAAAGGCATGGGCACCCATTTTAGATTCAGTAGATTGCGTACTTTCCAAAAATGTATGGTTTGGGGGGGTAAACATATATTTCTGTGTTTTTACCCCACAAAAATGCAGTCAATGTGGTGATTTTTCATTAGCTGAAGTTACCCACAGGACTATTTGTATGCGCTAACTTCATTTTGGGGCCTCTAAATGCCAGATATTTTGGTAAACCTATGAACAATGGCCACCAAACTGTTTGGAGGAACCCTGGCAATCATATTTAGGGTGCTTTTTCTTGGTGCGTAATGATACATGGGTGATATGGTGCTGGGAAATTGAAGCTTTGAGGCAATTCTCAGATATTTCACCAAAACCGACAATTTTGGGAAAGCCTTGCGACTCAGTTGTTTGGAGCAGAAGGGCATGGGTACCCATTTTAGATTCAGTAGAATGTGTACTTTCCAAAAATATATGGGTTTGGGGGGTAAACATATATTTCTGTGTTTTTACCCCACAAAAATGCAGTCAATGTGTTGATTTTTCATTAGCTGAAGTTACCCACAGGACTATTTGTATGCGCTAACTTCATTTTGGGGCCTCTAAATGCCAGATACTTTGGTAAACCTATGCATAATGGGCATCAAACTGTTTGGAGGAACCCTGGCAATCATATTTAGGGTGCTTATTCTTGGTACCTAATATAGTTTGGGATATGCGGAGCAGCAAAATAAAACCTTTGAAGTGATTTTTCTGAATTTTGAATTTTTTTTTAGAAAAACCGCTATGTTCAGACAAGCTTTTATGTTTGGTAGTTGGGAGTAGAGAGACATAGTTACCCATTTTGGAATCAGCAGAATGTGTACTTTTCAAAAATGTATGGTTTTCTACGGTTTCAGGATTTTTTGCCTTGGAATCTAAAGCATGTCGTTTTCTGCCTTAGTGCTTTCAGAATTTGGTAATATACTGCAGGGAGTTTTTGCTGTACAGAAGTCCTAAATCTCCATAAAACTATACATATCTGGTATTGGCACATTCGAAAGACATAAGGCTTTCCAAATCAGTTGGATTTTCATCCGTAAAATGAAATATTTTTCTGGTATAAATTGATATACTATGAAAAATGGTAATTTTTAATATTTGTTAGTATTTAGCACTATAAATTTTTTTGCACAGGTGGAAATACATAAAAACTCAGGCAGATTTAGAAAGCTCAGTTTCTACCGAAAAAAAACAATGCATAGGTTTCCTAGGTAAACTATAGGTTTCCCCTCAGAAAATGCCCCTAAAGTGAGAGAGCACAAAATGTTTCGAAAACGGCTGGCATTTCGCGTAACCAAAATGTGAAATTCTGCTGGCACTTAAAGGGTTAATATCATATCAGTGATTTCTGCTTGAATCAGGCTCACTTGTTCAGATTCCTGTATTGCTATCGCTTTTCGGATCCATGTAAGTTCTCCGTAGACCTCTTCTATGAGCAATATCATTAGGTCAAATGAACACCGATTGAGTTCTCCAATCCATTTCTTATATATTCAGGATTGGATCTCCCTATAATCGGTACATTCCAGAAACGAAATCCACAAGGGATTTTCTTGGCATGGAAATAGTCCGATAAAAATAGACCGTGTAGGTCAAGGTCAATCTCTTTCTTTTTCAGCCTTTCCCACTCATGGATAGTGTCTTCATTAGCATTCCTAGATGGAAGATCTTTCTGGCTCTGTTTTGACAAAGGAGGAACATATAGCTATTAAAACTTTAACTGACGATGCCTCAATAGTGATCTGCCCAGCAGACAAGGGTGGAGGGATTGTGTTGCTGAACTATACAGATTACTGCACTGAAATTGTATCCCAACTGTCTGATGTGTCTGTTTACAAACCTCTATCTGGCAATCCTACAACTTGTTTTAAAGAAACAGGTTGATAGTGTTATACAAGACGCATTTAAATTGGGTGTGATAACAATGCAACGATGGATCATCCCAAATGTCCAATTCTATACACCCTCCCTAAAGTGCATAAGAGTCTAACATCACCCCCTGGACTCCCTATAGTGTCGGGCCGTGACTCTTTGTTATACCCGTTGGGAAAATATATAGATAACATTCTACAGCCTGTAGTTCAAAGTAATCCTACTTATTTAAAAGACACTCCACACCTGCTTAGGTGCCTGGAGCTCCGGGCGGCGCATCTTCTCTCTTCGGTGTTGCTCCCAAAATGGCGGTGCCCATGGCCACCACGTGGGTAGTGGCGCCATGACGTCAGGGCGCAGCTTCAGATGCTGCGCACTGCGTCACAACGCCTGTGCCAAAGTGGCGCCAAATTTGTAATAAAAGTACGCCCAGTTTAAACAGATCCTTGCCCAAGTATAGGAATTATCTACCGTTCCTGGGTGCTTTATTATTATTATATTCTGGACTTTGAACCCCTGCCTGGACTCTGATTCTGATCCTTTCTGCCTGCCTTTGAACCTTTGCCTGGACTTTGACCTTGAATCTGCCTGACCCTTGGCTGTACCTTGAACCTGAACTTTGACCCCTAAAAGGCTTCCTCCTTGGTCCTGACTCTCCCGCTGGGAGCCAATAGGCCCCCTGACAATAGTATAACAATTCCATATGATCGTCCTATCTTACTTGCCAGTATGGATGTAGTAAGTTTGTACACCATAATCCCACACACTGTTGGTATTGAATCTGTGAAACGTTCATTGCAGGAATTTGAATTGTATAGTGGCCCTCCCATAGCTTTTGTCCTGGAATTATTACATTTAACTTCACATCTTAATTACTTTCGTTTTGAACATGATTATTTTTTACAGATTGCGGGGACAGCCATGGGAATGGCCATGGCGCCATCATATGCAAATTTATATATGCACCAATTTGAGACTAAAATATTATTCGTGATTTTGGTGATAAAATATTGTTCTTTAAACGTTTCATCGATGATATGTTGATTGTGTGGTTCTCTTGCTGAATTCAATAGCATGGTAGAATACCTTAACGGACTATCCTCTCCAGTAAAATTTACCTTACCATAAATGATTAGTATGTTAACTTTTTGTATGTGCAGTTACATTACAACAGTGATCACCCCTAGGCTACCAGGTGTTCCTTACCAATCTCACAATTCTGTAGAGTACTAAGAAACAATACTGAGGAACAGCGGCGATTCTGAATAAGGAGCCGCCTGCAATGCCGCCCCCCCCTCACCAACTTACGCGTCGGGAGGGGAGGCAGAAACACTATTGCGGAGAGCGCAACTGCGCTCTCTCGCAATAGTACAGCCGAATTTCCGGTTCAAAAACCGGAAATTCGACTCTTAAAGGTGCAGGAGCGGCTTTTTGCCGCCCCTGGAATCCTTTCAGGTGCTGCCGCCTGAGGCGAGTGGCTCAGCTCGCCTCATTGGTGGCGCGCCCCTGCTGAGGAAGATGGTTCATCTAAACAGATTGAAGACACGTGAGAGCGGTTTAGGCAGAAAGAATATCCTGTTAAGCTACTTTATCAAGCCCTTACAATTGCTAGAGATAGGGTGATAAATCCAGCAACATCAATCAGAGAGTCACCAAACATTATTTTTAGTACTACTTACAATGGTGCCTGTAAAGAAATATGTAAAAGCATTAAACAAAATTTGAATATCATTAAATCTGATCGTAATCTATTCTCAAAAATTCCAAACCCTCCAATGGTGGGGTATAAGAGGGGAACTAACTTAAAGGAAATGTTAGTTAAAACTGATCCACTAAATTGCTACCAAAAAGTAACTAGCTGGATTTCTGATAAAAAACACAGATGTTTCCAGTGGCCAAACTGCACATTATGCAGATTTATGAACCCTGGTACTAGCTTCACACACTGGTGAAAGATTATCCATAAGACATCATATCACATGTTCAACAACTCACGTAATTTACCTGGTTACCTGCCCCTGTGATCTATCTTATTATGTGGGGAAAACTGATTTAATAAAGGTTGAGAATGGATAGATATAGATCCACAATAAGTGTAGCCTTTAGGGAAACCTGTAGCTAAACATTTTTTGGAAATGGGCCACAGACTCCCCACATTTAAATATATCGCAATCGATCATGTACCCCCCTTACGTAGAAGTGGTGATAGATCAAGGGCACTATTACGAAGGGAAGTCTTTTGGATAAAGAAATGAAATACTCTTTCACCATGTGGGTTAAATGAACATTGTTCACTTTCATGCTTTCTCAGTCAAAGATAAAGTACTTGATAACATAGATAAACATATTGATAACATTGTAAATAAGTGATTAAACATGTGCTTCTTCGATACTTTGTTGCACAGTTAGCTGAATATGTCAGTATAATTAACCTATTGAAGCATTGAGTTTTGTGATGTCATCCACCAAAGTGAGGCTGTATACTGATTGGTTAATTACTATGTTTTTAACTATTTATTGGGATTTTAATAGGGATTCTGGGACTTGATAAAGGTCCAATCAGGGGACCAAATCATTGACCTGTTTTCTTTAATATTTGACTAAATAAAGATAAAGATTTTTACTATCAAATCCCAGTGTGCATTCCTACTCTCGTGGAATTCTGAATATTTGGCAGGGAATAACACCTGGGTCTGTTACATCTCAGCGTAGGAGTGCTGGAACCATTGGAACCCATATATATATATATATATATATATATATATATATATATATATATATATATATATATATATATATATATATATATATATATATATATATATATATATATATACCAAACCGAGCAGGAACGCACAACCATAAATGCTGTAAAGGCCGGGTGCCAGTCTGTAAACATATGCAGAATCCCTCCAGTGACGGCACTCCAGAATCAATCACGCTTGGGTCAATAGATGTCAATCATAAAGGTTTATTAAAGTGGACCAACGTTTCGATACCACACAGGTATCTTTGTCAGGGTGAGAGTGCCGAACACAGACTGCCATTTTAAATACCCAAAATGGCGCCAAACATCCGTTGCTAAGGGGCCTTAGCAACCCAGTGACAAGAAAAAGTGAGAAGTGAGGTGAGTATAGAACAAAGAGAAGACCAGAGTAGACTCCCTGTCCCACCAGCAACCACCCTTACCTGAATGCGCTCCTCTTGCGGCAAACTTGGAGGAGAAAGAGACCAGAAAACGAGGGCGCACCCGTCCTCCGTTCCTATTGCGGTGAGACAGCGGACTCCCCTTCTCAACCGCCAACACCCTTCAAAAACAAAAGCTCCTTCGAGCCACCAAATACCCCGGCCTCCATCAAAACCTTCGGCTACATACTCAACAGGGAAGTCAGAAATATGAAGGACTCTTCTCCTGCCACTAATAACTTGTCCCAATCCGAGCGTAACGCCATTAAAACATTGAAGGATGATACTGACTTGGTCATACGCCCTGCGGACAAGGGGGGTGCCATTGTCCTTTTGGACTACACATCCTATATACTAAACGAAGGTTGTTTCTATGCCCGGCGTGTCGGGGAGGCAGATGCGCGCGCATCTTCAGCTGAAAGGTTAGGAAAGATGCGCGCGCACAAAGACACGCCGGACATAGGTTGCTGCCAGAAGAAAGACATGCCGGAAACTAATGTTGTTTCTATGCCCGGCGTGTCGGGGAGGCAGATGCGCGCGCATCTTCAGCTGAAAGGTTAGGAAAGATGCGCGCGCACAAAGACACGCCGGACATAGGTTGCTGCCAGAAGAAAGACACGCCGGACATAGGTTCAGGCAGACACCGTCCCCCTCACTCATGCCCGGCGTGTCGGCTCACTCTTACCGCTGTCTCCTTCTGCCTCCCGCTGCCTCTTCTTTGCTGGGCGGCCATGTTGCTACTCCTCTGTGAGTGCCCGCCGCCTCTTCTTTGCTGGGCGGCCATGTTGCTACTCCTCTGTGAGTGCCCGGCGTGTCAGCTGAAAGACACGCCGGACATAGGTTAGGAAGGACGCATATGCGCTGTGCTGGCGGCAGATTCAGGCTCCCCAGACACCGTCCCCCTCACTCTTACAGCTGTCTCCTTCTGCCTCCCGCCACCTCTTCTTTGCTGGGGAAGCGTTGCGTACCTGAGTGGGCGGCACCGCACTGCCCAATCAGCACGCACCATTCAGGTCACAAGGGTCAAAGCAAACCAATCCGCCCACTGAACGTCTGTATGCGCCCTTTCTCCTCAGTTAAATCATCCTTCATACGGTGTGTTGTTCCTCACTATATCTCTCTGCTGAGAACTGTGCTAGCCATCAGGGGCACCATTTGAGGATACAGCTACTAAACTAGCACAACCACTGCCAGCAGCTACTCCACTGCCTCTGTCACCAGTGCTGGCAGCTACTCCACTGCCTCTGTCACACCAGTTAATAAGCTGTCTGCCTCTGTCACCAGTGCTGGCAGCTACTCCACTGCCTCTGTCACCAGTGCCGACTGCCAGCAGCTACTCCACTGCCTCTGTCACCAGCCGACTGCCAGCAGCTACTCCACTGCCGCTGTCACCAGTGCCACCAGCTACTCCTCTGCCTCTGTCACACCAGTTAATAAACTGTCTGCCTCTGTCACCAGTGCCAGCAGCTACTCCACTGCCTCTGTCACCAGTGCAGACTGCCAGCAGCTACTCCACTGCCGCTGTCACCAGTGCCACCAGCTACTCCTCTGCCTCTGTCACACCAGTTAATAAACTGTCTGCCTCTGTCACCAGTGCCAGCAGCTACTCCACTGCCTCTGTCACCAGTGCAGACTGCCAGCAGCTACTCCACTGCCGCTGTCACCAGTGCCACCAGCTACTCCACTGCCTCTGTCACACCAGTTAATAAACTGTCTGCCTCTGTCACCAGTGCCGGCAGCTACTCCACTGCCTCTGTCACACCAGTTAATAAACTGTCTGCCTCTGTCACCAGTGCCAGCAGCTACTCCACTGCCTCTGTCACCAGTGCAGACTGCCAGCAGCTACTCCACTGCCGCTGTCGCCAGTGCCACCAGCTACTCCACTGCCTCTGTCACACCAGTTAATAAACTGTCTGCCTCTGTCACCAGTGCCGGCAGCTACTCCACTGCCTCTGTCACCAGTGCCGACTGCCAGCAGCTACTCCACTGCCTCTGTCACCAGTGCCAGCAGGTACTCCCTGTCTCAATCACCAGTGCCAGCACCTACTCCCCTCCATCTGCAGTCAGCTACTCCACTCTGTCAGCAGTCACTGTGATCTACTCTATAGTGCTAGCATTCACTGTGCTCTGCTCCACAGTGCCAGTACTTATTTGTGCTCTAATACACTGCGCCAGCTCACTGTGTGCATTTTTACTCAACGTTGCAATCAACTTAAATTATGCATCCTGCAAGACAACTACGTCTAAAAAATGCCACAGCTACAGAAGAACTAAAACGATCCCGGAGAGATAAAGAACATGAACAAAAGCGCATTCAGCGCATTACAGAGACACCAAAAGCAAAACAGGAAAGGCTCCTAAAACGAAGAGCTCAAGAATATAAATACAATGAGCAAAAACGTCTACAACGCGCTATTGAAACACCAGAAGCAAAAGAGGAAAGGCTACAAAAAAGAGTTCAAGAATATCATAAATCCAATGAGCAAAGGTGTCTAAAACGCGCTACAGAAACAACAGACGCAAAAGAGGCACGCCTCCAAAAAGAGAAAAAAAGAGATTTGGATAGACGTGCAAATGAGACCACCAAAAAACGGGAAAAACGTTTGGAAGGCTTGCGCAAACGTGCATCCCAAAGATATTTGGAGGAAAAAGCAGGAATGTCACAAGAACGTTTAAAAGGTTTAAGAGAGTCAGCAGCCAAAATAAGAAAAAGACAAAGAGAGAAACATCGGACAGTTGCAGAACAATTTCGTGAGTTAGCTAAAAATGCATTCAATAATGAGTCCACTGTTCAGGAAAATTTCTTGGGATTAATGAATGTCATCTGCACTCATTGTCATTCACTTAATTTCATGGAAGAAAAAAGGGGCAAAACAGCAGACGAGTTTACACGTTGTTGTCAAAAAGGTCAAGTAAACCTCCCTCCTTTGGACAAATATCCTCAATATTTACAAAAACTTTTGACTAATGAGGTACCTGAAAGCAAAAGCTTTATGGAGTGCATACGATCATACAATAGTTCCTTTGCTTTTGCATCTACTGGGGCAAATATCAAGCCACCACCGGGCAATGGCCCATACTGCTTTCGTGTGTGTGGAAAAATATTACATCGGATTGGAACATTGCACCCGGAAAAAAATGACGTCCGTAAATTTGCTCAAATTTATGTGTTAGATCCAGATGACGCAGTTTATCAACGAATGAACCTTCCTGAAAACAAACAATGCACAGAGATGATAATGAGAAATGTAGCTGAAGTCATAAACAATCACCCATTAGCAAAATCAATACAAATGCTACATGAGGTTGAAAAAGAAGCCAATGCGAAAGCAGAGGCAGAAGGTGTAGCACCAACTAAAATAGCCTTGGTGTTAATAAAAGATAAAGATCAGGATCAAAGACGATACAATGTTCCCACTATTAATGAAGTAGCTATTGTGTTTCAAAGTAAAGATGGTGAGCCTCCATTTCACCGCGATATTATCATGCATTTGCGGACAGATGGAACCAACCAGCCTAAATTCCAACGTGTAGACATTTGTTTTCCAAAACTTGATACCTTAACATACCCAATTCTGTTTCCAACTGGCCAGGAGGGATGGAGTACTGGAATTTCCAGATATAAAAAAAACCAAGCACAAAAAAGAACACGTGTGTCATGAAAGAGTATTTCTCCTACAGACTTTCCGTAAGAGATGACTTTAATCCATTACTCAATGCTGGAAAACTAACTCAACAGTACATAGTTGACGTATATGTTCGCGCTGAATCAAATGATCTCCAATGGATTAAAAACAACCAATCTGCATTGAGAGCCGATAACTACAAGTCACTGATGGAGTACATAAATCGTGATGCAGATGTGGTAGATCAACCTGCAGGAAAAGCTGTTATTTTACCATCAAGCTTTCAAGGCAGCCCGCGTAATATGCAGCAGCATTACCAAGATGCAATGGCTATTGTTAGAAAGTTTGGAAAACCGGATCTATTTATCACTATGACTTGCAATCCAAAATGGAAAGAAATTACAAATAATCTTATGCCGTGGCAAAAGTGCAACATCGTCCTGATTTAGTTGCAAGAGTTTTTAGAATGAAACTGAATAATTTGCTAGAAGACATCACCAAAAACTCTATATTTGGGACTGTTAAAGCAATTGTCCATGTTATAGAATTTCAGAAGAGGGGTTTGCCACAACGCTCATATTTTACTAATCCTAGATGATAATTCAAAAATTCGCACTGAAGATGACATCAATAACATTGTGAAAGCTGAAATACCAGACCATAACATTTCTCCACGTCTCTTTGAAATTGTTACCAAAAATATGATCCATACACCATGTGGCAATGTCAATCCAAAATCTCCATGTATGTTAAATGGAAAATGTTCAAAGGGCTTCCCCAAACAGTTTCAAGACGTTACACTTGGAAACGTGAATGGATATCCTAAGTATATGAGAAGACAAACAAATGAACTGGAAGTTGTACCAGGTCGTCCTATTGACAATAGCTGGGTGGTACCATATAATCCTTATTTGTGCTTACGATACAACTGCCATATCAATGTTGAAATCTGTGCAACAGTAAAAAGCGTAAAATATTTATTCAAATATGTTTATAAGGGACACGATTGTGCTAATGTTTCAGTGTCCGAAAGTAACAATTACGATGAAACTCAAATGTATGTGGATTCACGGTATGTCAGTGCTCCCGAAGCCATCTGGAGATTATTTTGCTTTCCAATGTATGAACAGAGCCATACAATTTATCGATTGCCAGTTCATTTGGAACAAGAACAGCATGTCTGCTTCCAAGTTGGCAATGAAGTTCAAGCAGCAGAGAGAGCAAGTATAAGAGACACAAAACTAACAGCATGGTTTAAGCTCAATCAAGAGGATCCAGATGCTCGGCAGTGGAAGTATTGGGAAATTCCAATTCACTACGTCTGGGGTTGACAATGGTACTTTCTGGAAAAAGAGGCAGTACGGTGGTGATAAGGTCATAGGCCGAATGTATACTGTGAGTATTAAAGAGCAGGAAAGGTATTACCTAAGATTACTTCTTCAACATGAAGCTGGAGTTAGGTCATTTAACGACATTAGAACTGTGCATATTGGAAATGCTGTCAAAGTGTCCAAGACATTTCAGGAAGCAGCGAAAGAGAAAGGATATTTGTTGGATGATACAATTTGGCAGAAAACTATAGAAGATGCAGTATCTTTTTCAATGCCATGTCAAGTTCGTCAGCTTTTTGCTTACATCTGTGCATTTTCATCTCCAGCTGATCCACTGAATCTGTGGAATACAAATAAGGATGGAATGATAGAGGATATATGCCACAAACTGCATGGAAAGGATGATCCTTGCATCAGCTGTGAAGCCTATGCACTTAAAGAAATTCAGTTTGTTCTCATGCTCCTTGGATTTACTTTGGAGAACTTCAATTTGCCAAATTTTCCAAATACGTTACCTCAGTTGAATTTGCTGCCAATAAATATTCAAGAAGAGCAGGATATTGCACAAAGAATGATTTCAAGCTTGAACACTTTACAATCCACCGCATTTAATAAAATTATTGTTGCTGCAGAAGACAATAGAACAATGCCTAAATGCTACTTTGTTGATGGCCCAGGGGGAAGCGGAAAGACATACCTTTATGAAACACTTATACATTTTTCCGTGCAAAGAATCTCTCCATTTTGGCATCGGCCACCACAGGAATAGCGGCAAATTTATTAATAAATGGACGGACATGTCACTCCTTATTCAAACTTCCAGTTCCAATCACAGAAACATCTGTTTCACATATGAAAATGGACAGTGACAGTGCAAATGAGATACGACTTGCAAAACTATTGATTTTAGATGAATGTACTATGGCATCCAGTCATTTACTCAATACCATTGATAAACTTCTGAGAGAATTAATGGATAATGATATTCCATTTGGAGGAAAATTACTTTTATTAGGAGGTGATTTTCGACAATGCTTAGCTATTGTTCCGCATGCCATGCGTTCCGCTATTGTTCAGTCAAGTTTGAAATATGCCGAAAATTGGCATTACTTTGAGAAAGTAACCTTGGTAGAAAACATGCGCTGTGCAGACCCCCAATATAACAATTGGTTATTGCTACTTGGAAATGGAAAGCTTACCAATGACTTTGAACTTCATCCAGATATTATTCAAATCCCAAAAGAATTTATTTGTGAAGATTTGGTCACAGAAATTTTTGGTAAAGAAATATCATTAGACCAGATACCATTATTAGCAAAACGGGCTATATTATCTCCAAAAAATATTGATGTTGACATGATAAACAACCAAGTGATTGCATTACTTCCTGGACAAAGCTGTGTCTTTCTGAGTACAGACTGTATTGATTCTGAAGACGAAAGTGAGAAACTTAATTTCCCATTAGAATATTTAAACACTATCAACCCTGCTGGATTACCACAACACAATCTAATACTCAAAGTAGGAACAATAGTCATGCTGTTAAGAAACCTTAACACTAAGCAAGGTTTATGTAACGGTACACGGTTGGTTGTGAAGACCATGAGACAAAATGTTATCAAGGCAGAAGTGCTTACAGGATCCCATAGCGGTGATACCATTTTGATTCCCAGAATTGACCTTACCAGTTCTGACCAGGAATTACCTTTTAAACTTAAACGACGACAATTCCCCATTAAGGCTGCATTTGCCATGACAATCAACAAATCACAAGGACAAACATTGGATAAAGTCGGCATTTACCTATCTGAGCCTGTGTTTGGTCATGGTCAACTTTATGTTGCATTTTCAAGAGTGCAGCGTTCATCTGATGTTAAAGTCAAGATTTTAAGTACACCTCACCAGGGAGAACTCATTCAAGGACAGGAGAACATTTTCACCAAAAATGTTGTTTATAAAGAAATTTTTCAGTAACACTTTACTACCAATAAACTCAAAATTTAAGAATTCTAATAGCAGATAGGTAACAACAAGCAATCGGCACAGATTCACTCTACATCCCCACAAATTAGCGTCGCCAGTTGCTGCCTGGGGATGGAGAGTGAATCAGCACCCATCACATTTTGCTGCCTCACTGTTGTTACCATTCTTTCATTAACGATTCTTTAGAGAATCGGGGGTTTACTGGTTTTACAGAAAAGAACTTCTTGAGCAACTGGCAGACAACACATACAAACTTCTTGATGGGGATCCCACTGCTAAATTCAAAAAGGAACTGGACTCCCTACTTATATTGGCCAAAGAGGGGGGATGGTTGGATCAGAACACATATCGCTTCCTGACCACACCATTTCCCCGGACTCCCATTATATACACCTTACCGAAGATCCACAAGTCCCTTTCCTCCCCACCAGGAAGACCTATTATTTCGGCTATAGGGTCTCTATTTCACCCTGTAGCTACTTACATTGACCACTTCTTACAACCATTTGTCCACAATATGGACTCATACACACAGGACTCTAGGCATGTGATTAGACGACTTTCTGAGCTACATGATCTTCCCCCCACAAGCTTGCTGGTGACAATGGATGTTAAGAGCTTATACACTGTGATACCACACACGCAAGGAATTTGGGCATGCCGCAAAGCCCTATTGTCTGACCCACCACACACACCCCCCATTGAATTCCTCCTCCAACTATTGGAATTGACTCTTACAAGGAATTTTTTCAGATTTGAGAAATTATTCTATCTACAGTTGGCAGGGACAGCTATGGGTAGCCCCCTCGCACCCTCATATGCCAACTTATTTATGTTTGAATTTGAAACATCTTACATCTATCCACTCTTGGGGAATTCTATACTGACCTATTTCCGTTATATAGACGATCTCTTCCTGATCTGGACTGGAACAGAGGAAGAACTGCACTGCTTCCACCAGCACCTTAACAGCCTTGATTCTCCTATCAAACTCACGATAAACTGCAGTAACAACAATATTGACTTTCTTGACCTAAATATCTACCTAGAAAACTCCAATATCGGTACCCGATTGTTCAGAAAACCCACTGACCGCAATTCCATTCTACAAGCAAGCAGCAACCATCCCCCGGCCACGATTAGGGGTATTCCCTACTCACAGTTTCTCCGAGTAATAAGAAACAACAGTTCACGAACCACTGCCATAACCCAGCTAAGAGAAATGTTCGAGCGATTCCTACAGAGAGGATACTCTGAGCATCTACTGTGCCAACAACTCGAACGAGCACTGAAATTTACACAGGCTGACCTTCTGACGGTGAAAAACACTAAAAAAGAAAAGGATGCACCATTGGTTTTCTCTACTATGTATTCCAAATCATCCCTAAACCTAAATACAATTATTAACAACCACTGGCCCATGCTTAACATGGACGACTCACTGACTTTCCACCACATGCCCAAACCCATGGTGGGATATAGACGTGATAGGAACCTCAGAGACCTGCTTGTTCGTACCGACTTTTTTCGTGCCTCCCGCACTGAGTCTAACTGGTTAACTGGCCAAAAGAAACTGGGGTGTTTTAAATGCCCGAACTGCTTGACATGCCGCAGCCTGCTTACTGGCCCTGATTTTCCCCATCCACACACAGGAAAAAGATACAAGATCCTACACCGCCTGAGCTGTTCATCTTCTTTTGTAGTGTACTTCATAACTTGTCCGTGTGGTTTGTACTATGTAGGAAAGACCAGCACCACTCTAAAAGAACGGATTGCAAATCACAGATCTGCTATCAGCAAAGCCTTGAAGGAAGGAAAAGCACAGCAACCAGTGGCGAAACACTTTTTAGTCAAAGGTCACTCACTACCGACTCTTAGATGCATGGCCATTGACCATCAACCCACCCTGGACAGAGGTGGCGACAGAGACTTAGCACTACTAAGGATGGAAGCACGATGGATTTTCAAACTAGACACAGTAGCCCCTCATGGACTTAATGAAACGCTTCCTCTTGGTTGCTTTATATAATCATTTACTTTCAGGTCTCCCCTCCCGGTCTTGGATAGTGCTGTTTTAGCATGTTGATAAAACCCATAGCCTATATCCTGGGCCTGTTAGGTTGGGGTCTAGTGCCCCTATATATATAGACTTATTAGCTATAATTGTATATATATGCTATGTATTGACTCTTTGGGAACAGGCCCTCGGGTCTGCACTAACTGTACCACTCTCTACCGAACATCTTACACAGTATTCTGTCTGCATACACAGACATTGCTTTTACCCTTTTCTTGTTTTATCCCTTTCTCTCCTTTTTTCTCCTTTTTTTTCTCTTCATACTAGTTCTCCCTGTCCCCCAGAGTGGCACCCGTATACCTATGGGGTAGCAGGAGTACCCCACAAGCCTATGGGTAGCAGGTGTACCCGGCACTATTTTTATGTTCCGCTGAGCGACTTATTGACCAGCTTTATGTGATGTGCGTCACCCAAGTTCCGAGATTTGAGCCTCTAGGCAATTGGGCAGTACAGTCATTGGTGCGGTTTTTTCCCCCTGTGTTACCCTACGTTCTCCATGGCGAAACCATCCCACGCCGTGGGTGCTCTGCACTAACGGTGCACGGGTGATCTTGCCGCCTCAGCTATCCCTCTGCATCTTCAACCACAAGTGAGAGCGCTATGTGAGCCGAGCCTAGCCCTCAGCGCTATGCGCAGAGGTACTGATATAGGCTCCGTGAGTGTCTGATCCAGATCTGTATGCAGCTTGGGTAAACAGCTGGGGTTGCGTAGCAACCAGGACGCATAGCCCACGTGATCCGCCTGGCGCTGCAGCGCCGCTGTCTCACCGCAATAGGAACGGAGGACGGGTGCGCCCTCGTTTTGTGGTCTCTTTCTCCTCCAAGTTTGCCGCAAGAGGAGCGCATTCAGGTAAGGGTGGTTGCTAGTGGGACAGGGAGTCTACTCTGGTCTTCTCTTTGTTCTATACTCACCTCCCTCACTTCTCACTTTTTCTTGTCACTGGGTTGCTAAGGCCCCTTAGCAACGGATGTTTGGCGCCATTTTGGGTATTTAAAATGGCAGTCTGTGTTTGGCACTCTCACCCTGACGAAGATACCTGTGTGGTATCGAAACGTTGGTCCACTTTAATAAACCTTTATGATTGACATCTATTGACCCAAGCGTGATTGATTCTGGAGTGCCGTCACTGGAGGGATTCTATATATATATATATATATATATATATATATATATATATATATATATATATATATAAAAGCAAATAAGGACCGCACTAGCTCACCGCTGTCCCCTGACAAAGACTCGAAAGGCAGACGGCACTTCTGAAGATGGGGTTTATTGAAGTTCCTGCTGGAAAAAACCTGACGCTTTTCGGGAGTTATCCCTTAGTCATAGGTTAACAATTCACTTGTTACAGCTGGATTTTTTATACACTAGGTAATAGTGCCCTCTAGTGGGCTCATAATAAAATTGTATCTTTATTTAAATCAATTAAAACCTGAAACAAAATGAAACAATTAAAATAAAACAGTTAAAAAGATTACTAAGAAACAGTGTTCATTAATTATTTAAGAACCAAACAAACTGTTGGTGCAGCTCTTGTGGAGAGGGTGATACTGCCCCTCGGGATATCATTTATTAACACCGAGGGGGCTGGAGAAAAGATCAATTTTAGGTACAATCTATTAAGTATATCCATCCCCGGTAAAATTCTTTAGTTTAATGGGGGTACCTGTACTCATACCTTTAGTACAAATAACTAATGTCGTGTCTGTAATTCAGACCGTTCGGGATTCTTGTATCTAATTTGAGTATCCAAAAAGCCTCTCTGAGGTTTAATCTGTGGATAATATCACCACCTCTAATAGGAACCAGTACCTTTTCAATAACTTTCACCTTTAGGTCTTTTAGACCGTTGGGTGAGCATGTTTTAAAATGCCTTCCAACCGGGGTGTTCTCCTCTCTATTGGTAATGCTTCTAATGTGTTCCCTTGTCCTTTCCTTCAGCATGCGGGATGTGCGGCCCACATACTGCTTGTTACAGTGACTGCACTCGAGTAGATATATAACATTCCTAGTGTTGCAATTATAAAAGCCAGTATTTTTAAAGGCTTGCCCTGATACATTAGATTTAAATTCCGGCCCAGTGGAAATCACCTGGCATGTCTTGCAGGTATTCGCCCCACATTTGTATGTGCCCTTTATTTTTAACCAGTTGTCTGCCACATTCGATGGAACCGATGAAACTAAACTCGGTGCCAACATACTCCCTAAAGTAGGGGCTTTTTTTGGGACACATTTGACCTCGGTTTGGGCCAAGATATCCGACATTTTTGCATCACTATTTAGTATAGGTAAATATTTTTTGATAATCCTACAGATATGGCCATACTCTTCGCTGTATTCAGTGACAAAAAACACTTTTTGTTTATCAGGCCCAGATTGGTCTACACAATCCTGGGTTAACCTTCTCAGATCTTTTTTCTTTTTCCCCAGTACAGGTGCTGTTTTGGCTTTCTCATGTGCACTTCTAATGAGATGTTTAGGGTATCCTCTCTCTTGTAGTCTATGTCCTAAATGTTGTGATTGACGATCGAATATGGCCTCTTGACTGCAGTTTCTCCGGAATCTAACAAACTGACTGTAAGGAATACTATTCAGAGTGTGCCTAGGATGACAGCTGTTATACTTCAAAATTGTGTTGCCTGCTGTGGGTTTCCTAAAAATTTCAGTGTCTATAGAGTTAGTACTCGTGTTCCCTATTAAAGTTAAATCTAAAAAAGTAATCATCTCCTTGTGATGTTCCTATGATAATTGAAGATTGTGTTGATTTACATTAAGGTATTGATGAAACTCATCAATTAAATGCAACGGGCCATCCCATATAAATAGCAGGTCATCGATATACCTGCCATACCATATTATGTGATCACGAAAGGGGTTAGCACATCCATAGACGTGGCAAGGCTCCCAGCGGCCCATGTATAGGTTCGCATAGGAGGGGGCAAAGGAAGCCCCCATAGCAGTGCCACGTCTCTGGAGGTAGTAACCCCCATCAAAGTGAAAAAAATTATGTGTTAATAGAAACTCAAGAACCAATAAATTAAAGTGAATAAAGTCAGGTGTATAAGTGTGTGATTCCGTCAAGGTGTCTGAAATCGCTTGTATACCCATATTGTGTGGGATCATGGAATATAAGGATTTTACATCCATGGAAATCCAATGGTAAGTGTCCAACCAAGTGAGAGTGGATAGTTTTTCAATGAGATGTCCTGTATCCCTTATGTATGAACCCAAAAGTGGAACTAAAGGTTTTAAGTTCAGATCAAGCCAGTCTGAAAGCCCCTCATTTGCCGAGCCAATGCTGGCAACTATAGGCCTACCTTCTGGTTTGTTGATGGACTTATGTATCTTTGGCAGATGGTGAAAGATTGGGATGGTTGGGGTACGCCGAACCAAATAGTCCCTGTCACATGTATCCACCACTCCCAAAGATATGCCGTAAGACACCAATTCTTCTATAGCCCTCATGAATTTTTCCTGAGGATTGAAGGAAAGGATAGAATAGGTTTCAGAATCATTCAGCTGTCGCTTGGCCTCTGCTATATAATCCACAGTATTCATGACAACCTGTAAGGATATGTCTGCCCCTTTTCAAGATGGTGCCTCCAGTTTCGTGACCAGCACCACGTCATACGCAGGCGCCCGTTTTCGTCGCGGTTACGTCCGTCGCGGGCGCCTCGCAGGCGCTCAGTTTCGACGCGGTCGCGTGCGTCGCGGTCGCTCTGCGGGCGTCACGCCGGCGTCCTGACGCTGGCGCTTTTTCGCGCCCTTTTCGACGCCGGCGCTATAGGTTAAAAGGTCACCTTGAACTTTGTTGCATTGCGAAGTGATCATCGCTCCTGTGTTGATTCCTAAGCTATTTTCTTCAAACTTGATTCCTGTGATTCGACTCGGCCTGTTTTGACTTCTGCTGTTTGCTGCCTGCATTGACCTTGGACTCGTCTTGACCATTCTTCTGATCATCCCTGCCTGCTTTGACGTTTTGGATTTTCGGCACTCCTGCCCACTCCGCTACTGAGGTACAGTCCTGTTCCCATTTCCAGTGACTGTTACTTTCGGAGGGAGGCGTAGGTGAGGTCAGTTTTCATCAAAAACCTCTTCCATTCGGTGAGTTCTGATAGTATCACTTCGCCAAAAAGATGGAAGAGTCCGAAACTGATTCCGCCATGGATCGCCTTACTCAGCAATTGGCAGCCCTCACCCAGGTGGTTCAAGATCTCCAAGGGGGTTATCAGCAAATCCAAACCCAACTCCAGAATTTGCCTGGTCCCTCTGTTTCACCTGCTGTTGCAGCTGCTCCTCCTGAGTTTTTTGGAGCCGCGGCGGCTGTTCCTGTCATAGCTGCACCTCCTCCTGCTTCTTCGCCTGTCAAGATTAAATTGGCTACACCTGAACGATTCTCTGGAAATCGTAAGAAATTTCGGTCCTTTGTAAACAGCTGCAAATTGGAGTTCCTGTTGAACCCACATATCTATTCCGCTGAACAATCCAAGGTGGGATTCCTCATCTCCTTCCTCTCTGATGAACCTCAGACCTGGGCACACCGCCTGCTTGAGCAACATAGTCCGTTGTTGGGGAACTTCAACGACTTCGCATCAGCCATGGCCCAGCTCTATGATGATCCTAAGAGAGAGGTAACTGCAGAGGCCGGTTTGAGAGGTCTAACCCAAGGGAAAAGACCAGTGGAAGACTATATTACAGACTTTCGTAATTATGCTGCTGATACCCGTTGGGGTCCCATTGCCCTCAAACACCAGTTCCGCATTGGTCTCTCAGAGGCCATAAAAGATGAACTATCTCGTGTGGAGCCACCTGATGAATTGGAGCCCTTCATTAGACTTGTTATCCAGATTGATCGACGTATCAAGGAGAGACGTCTGGAGAGGGCTGGAGCCTTTTCCCCCAGTTGGCTTGTTCCTAAGGCCTTACCTCCGTCAAGTCCGTACCCACATCTTTTGCAACTTCCACGGACCCAGAGCCAATGCAGATCAGTCTCATTCATCCTCCCCTATCCACTGAGGAGAGACTCCGAAGACGGCGCCTAAACCTGTGCATGTATTGTGGAGCTGCAGGTCATCTCCTGCTTACCTGCCCACTCAAGCCTGCCAGTAAGATGGTTAAACCTGTTCTTATAAAGACTGGTGCTAATAATGGTCAATCTCTTATCTCCATTAATGTTGTTTTACAGTGGTCAAAGGGAAGTCTCCAGATTCCAGCTCTAATTGATTCCGGAGCGTGCGGATGTTTCATTGACCAAGACCTGGTTGTTCGGCATCGCATTCCTTTGTTACCTAAGACTAACCCATTGGTGGTGAGATTGGCTGATGGCTCGAACATTTCTTCTGGTCCTGTGTTGCATGAAACTGTTCTCCTGTCAATAAAGATTCAGCAGCATACTGAGTCCCTGTCCTTTGATGTTGTTTCTTCCCCATTATATCCTGTGATTCTAGGATACCCGTGGCTTCGAGTTCACAACCCAATTATTGATTGGCACACTAAGCAAGTCAAGTTTTCTTCCAATTTCTGTTCTCAGCATCTTCCGTGTAAAACTTCCTTACATATGGTGTCTCAGGATGCTAGATCGTCACTGGTTCCTGAACATTATCATGAATTCCTTGACGTGTTTGATGCAAAGGCAGCGGATATTCTTCCGCCCCATCGGATCTACGACTGCCCAATTGACTTATTACCTGGAGCAGCTATTCCTTTCGGTAGAATCTACCCCCTATCTGAGCCTGAGCTCAAAGTTCTTAAAGATTACATTGATGAGAACTTAAAGAAGGGATTCATTCGTTCTTCCACGTCGCCTGCTGGGGCTGGCATATTCTTTGTGGAAAAGAAGGATCGTTCTTTGCGACCTTGTATTGATTACAGGGACTTGAATAAAGTTACAATCAAAAATCGATATCCTCTGCCCCTAATTCCAGAACTCTTTCAAAGGCTTCGTTCAGCATGTATTTTTACCAAATTAGACCTTCGGGGAGCCTACAATTTGGTACGTATTCGACAAGGTGATGAATGGAAGACAGCCTTCCGGACACGCTATGGGCATTTTGAATATCTCGTTATGCCTTTCGGTCTGTGCAATGCCCCTGCAACTTTTCAGCACTTTGTCAATGACATTTTCAGAGACTTTCTTGATTTATTTGTTATTGTTTATCTAGATGACATTCTCATTTTTTCTTCATCTTTGGAAGAACATAGAACTCATGTTAAAAAGGTTTTTTCACGGTTACGAACTCACAGACTTTATGCCAAACTAGAAAAGTGCGAGTTCGAGAAGACCACTATTGAGTTCCTCGGTTTTATAATCTCCGCTAATGGGACAGCAATGGATACCCGTAAGATCTCTGCTGTGTTGAACTGGCCTACTCCTTCCAGCCGAAAAGAGGTGCAAAGATTTGTTGGGTTTGCCAATTTTTATCGCAAATTTATTAAAGATTTTTCTAAAATTATTGCTCCCATCACCTCTCTTACCAGTACCCTTAAGAAATTTCATTGGTCAAAGGAAGCACAGTCATCTTTTGAAGAGTTGAAGAGTCATTTTACTTCTGCACCCATCTTAGTACATCCGGACCCAGCTTTGCCTTTTATTCTCGAGGTTGATGCCTCCGAGTCAGCTATTGGTGCTGTTCTTTCTCAAAGAGCCAACATTCAGGAGCAACTCCACCCCATTGCTTTCTTTTCTAAGAAACTGTCTAGATCTGAACAAACTATGATGTCGGGGATCGAGAATTACTCGCCATCAAAGCTGCTTTTCAGGAATGGAGACATCTATTAGAGGGAGCTAATCATCCCTACACTGTTTTTTTCTGATCATAAGAATCTGGAGTACCTGCGTTCTGCCAAAAGACTCCGTCCACGACAAGCGAGATGGGCCCTTTTTTTTTTTCTAGGTTCAACTTCCATGTTACTTTCAGACCTGGGTCCAAGAACGGGAAAGCTGATGCCCTATCTCGTTTATATTCGATGGATGAACAAGATACTTCAGTCGAAAATATATTGTCTCCAGCTAATTTTTTTCTTCTCCAAGCGGAGTTAATAACCAAGATTCGGGAAACCGCCAACTCGAAAGACTGCTGCCCTAAAGATGCTGTTTTCCAAGATGGTCTTGTCTTAGTCAACAATAAGGTGTTCGTTCCAAAGATCTCCGTCTGGAGACTCTTCAGTTTGTTCACGATCATCCTTTATCCGGTCATCTTGGGTGTTAGGAAGACACAGCAGTTGGCTCAAAGGAAATTTTATTGGCCTGGGATGTCTAAGGACTGTAAACTTTATGTCCTGTCCTGTGAAGTATGTGCTCGATTTAAAGAACCACGTTCCCGACCCATGGGACTACTACATCCACTCCCTGTTCCTAAGAGACCTTGGGATAGTATTTCTATGGACTTCATTGTGGAATTGCCTGTATCTGAAGGGTTCAATACCATCTTTGTTGTAGTAGACAGGTTGACAAAAATGGCACATTTTATACCTTTAAGAGGTCTTCCGTCTGCAGCTACTACAGCTAGCGTCTTTGTGAAGGAAATTTTTCGTCTACATGGGTTACCAAATGAAATAATTTCTGACCGAGGGTCACAATTTACTTCCAAATTCTGCAAATCTCTTTGCCAAGGTCTTCATATCCAGCTTTCTTTATCTTCTGCTTTTCATCCCCAAACCAATGGGCAGACTGAAAGAACCAATCAAACCTTAGAACAGTATATTCGGTGTTTTACTTCTTTCTCACAGGATGATTGGGCTTCATTATTACCGTTAGCAGAATTCTCATATAACAATGCAGTTCATGATTCAACTAAACAGCCTCCATACTTTGCAAACTTTGGGTTTCATCCTACGTCCCTTCCAGGTATTACTGAAGTTCCGGTTCCAGCTTCTCAAGAGAGACTTTTGTTTCTGAAACACAATTTTGAAATCCTTCAACAAAATATTCAAGATGCGCAACGGTCTTTTAAAAAATTTTCGGACAGAAGGCGCTTGAAGAATTCTAATTTCAGGTCGGTGATTTCGTGTGGCTCTCTACACGTAACTTGAAATTATCTTGTCCGTCTAAAAATTAGGACAGAAGTTCCTGGGTCCTTTTTCTGTTATTAAACAAATTAACCCAGTTGCTTTTAAATTACAATTACCTGCCAAATACAAGATCCATCCTGTATTCCATGTTTCTTTACTGAAGAAATTTATTAAGAATGTGTTTCCTAATCGGGTGAGACAACCACCGAAACCTTCAATTGTCCAAGGGGTTCAAGAATTTGTGGTTCAAAAGATTTTGGACTCTAGGATCTATAGAGGCCAACTTCAGTATCTGATCCAATGGAAAGGATATCCACCTGAAGATAACTCCTGGGAACCAATTAACAATGTCCATGCTCCTCGGTTGATCAAGACTTTTCACCTTAGATTTCCAAGTAAACCTAATCTTCAGGTCGTCCAGAGGCTGCCCGTCGAGGGGGGGCAATGTAAGGATATGTCTGCCCCTTTTCAAGATGGTGCCTCCAGTTTCATGACCAGCACCACGTCATACGCAGGCGCCCGTTTTCGTCGCGGTTACGTCCGTCGCGGGCGCCTCGCGGGCACTCAGTTTCGACGCGGTCGCGTGCGTCGCGGTCGCTCTGCGGGCGTCACGCCGGCGTCCTGACGCTGGCGCTTTTTCGCGCCCTTTTCGACGCCGGCGCTATAGGTTAAAAGGTCACCTTGAACTTTGTTGCATTGCGAAGTGATCATCGCTCCTGTGTTGATTCCTAAGCTATTTTCTTCAAACTTGATTCCTGTGATTCGACTCGGCCTGTTTTGACTTCTGCTGTTTGCTGCCTGCATTGACCTTGGACTCGTCTTGACCATTCTTCTGATCATCCCTGCCTGCTTTGACGTTTTGGATTTTCGGCACTCCTGCCCACTCCGCTACTGAGGTACAGTCCTGTTCCCATTTCCAGTGACTGTTACTTTCGGAGGGAGGCGTAGGTGAGGTCAGTTTTCATCAAAAACCTCTTCCATTCGGTAAGTTCTGATACAACCACACTCCCTCCCTTGTCTGCCTGCCGTATAGTAATATTAGTGGCTGACTTAAGAGACATGAGGGCTTTCCGTTCCTCAAGGGAGATGTTTCAACTGTTACAATGTACAGCACTAGTTTTCAATTTCTTAAGGTCCTGTTCCACCAGGTCCTGGAACATATCCATTGAGGAACATCTAGACTGTAGAGGATAAAAGCCAGAATTGCTCTTTTTGTTGTCCAGGTATGACTTCCCAATTAGGGGCTCTTCTGGGGAGCTTTCCCTAACATTCTCATTTTCTATTGAACTTAGATCAGAGAGGCAACAGAGTTCCCTAAACGTCTCAAAACAAACACCCTGTTCAGATGACCCTTTGTCCCTCGAATCAATTCTATAATTTCTATGGGGGGGGGGACTGGATCAGCTCCCTCACCACCCGGCCCAAAGTGTCTCCTGAGGGTTAGCTTGCGAACAAACTTGTTCACGTCCAATAAAGTGTTGAACAAGCTGAAATGGTGTGTTGGGGCAAAGGATAAACCTTTACTAAGTACTGAAGTCTGAGCCGAGGACAAGGTGGTGGAAGATAAATTGACAACGTTCAGGAGGTTCGATCCTTCTTCTTGGGGTTGGTTCTTAATTTGTAGGGTCTTTCCCTGGAACCGTTTCCCACCTCTTCTTGTCTTCTTCCTGCCTTGTCGTTCTTTCTGTTCCAATCCGTTCTCTCTTGTTTTTTTCGGTTGGTGTATTGATCCTGGCCTTGATAGTTTTTTGGCTTTCTGGTGTCTTCTTTTGGCCCCCCTTCTTCTAGATCGGCCACCATGGGTGCACGCCTATTTTGGCGTAGAGATGTTAAATCGTCAGTGCAGAAAGAAGTCTCTTCCCCCGAATCGCTTGAGATGGAGACTGATTTCGTGCGGTCACGCTGATAGCTTTTGGATCTTAAAATGGATTTTGGTCTCTTCCATACGTACACCGTATTATTCTCATAATCAATACGGTCTCTATTCAGTTTCCGCTTCTTCCGTGTACTGACTGTTTGCTCCAAATTTGAAAGATGTTCCTTTAAATTCCTGTCCAACTCACCCAGATCAGGCAATTTCTCCATGCTTGATAAAAGGATTTGAGATTTGTTAATGTTCTCCCTGGTATCAATTAGGTCCTTTTTCTTGTGGTCAATAATCAGTGCTATCAGTTCAAAGGAACATCTAGATAGGGTATCATTCTATTTATTTACAAACATCTCGTCATCTCTGGCGAACGTAGGGAACTTCCTAATCCTTAGACCTCTCGGTATTCTATTCAAGGCCACATACTTCTCCAGTGTTACAATATCCCAACACAATAACAATTCTTGTGACATATATTTTTCTAAATTTTTAAAAATTTCCGGGATAATGTCGTCATCGTCCTCATCCAAATAATCATTATTAAAAGCTGTTTCAAGCTGGTTAAACCGTGACACCCTATCCTCAAGTTTCTCTAGGGCGTACAGTCTGTTTGGTATTAAAAGTTCAGCAGGTTGATTATTCGCCATTTGTTCAATATTGAAAACAACAATTGCTGGCTGCTCTCCAAGATATCACTTAAAAATCAAAAAATCAACAAAGCCCAGAAAGGGGAGAAAAGAGGAAGTATTTCCCTTGAAAGCTTTGCACTCAAGAAGTTCAAACACTCTATATATGGCAATAGACAATATAAGAATGTAGAACAAAAACTGTATAAGCACCCCTTCTATCTTCGAGGTGTTAAAGCAACCGTGGGGGTTATTCCAGGGGATTCTCAGGAGGCAGAATAGCTATAGTCCTGATCGTGCTATGTTTCCTTCAATTAAGTTATAATCTCTTGTGCCATCCAGTGCTAGAATCATCGATTCAGAATAGTCCAAGAGTAAACGCTGGTATAGAAACCTCCCTTCCCCCACATGTGTATAGCTGTATAGCTGGCGTCTTTATATGCTCCGGGCGCTGCTATATGCCAGTGTCAGTGTGGAGTGGGTGCTCTGCACTAACGGTGCACGGGTGATCTTGCCGCCTCAGCTATCCCTCTGCATCTTCAACCACAAGTGAGAGCGCTATGTGAGCCGAGCCTAGCCCTCAGCGCTATGCGCAGAGGTACTGATATAGGCTCCGTGAGTGTCTGATCCAGATCTGTATGCAGCTTGGGTAAACAGCTGGGGTTGCGTAGCAACCAGGACGCATAGCCCACGTGATCCGCCTGGCGCTGCAGCGCCGCTGTCTCACCGCAATAGGAATGGAGGACGGGTGCGCCCTCGTTTTGTGGTCTCTTTCTCCTCCAAGTTTGCCGCAAGAGGAGCGCATTCAGGTAAGGGTGGTTGCTGGTGGGACAGGGAGTCTACTCTGGTCTTCTCTTTGTTCTATACTCACCTCACTTCTCACTTTTTCTTGTCACTGGGTTGCTAAGGCCCCTTAGCAACGGATGTTTGGCGCCATTTTGGGTATTTAAAATGGCAGTCTGTGTTTGGCACTCTCACCCTGACGAAGATACCTGTGTGGTATCGAAACGTTGGTCCACTTTAATAAACCTTTATGATTGACATCTATTGACCCAAGCGTGATTGATTCTGGAGTGCCGTCACTGGAGGGATTCTATATATATATATATATATATATATATATATATATATATATATATATATATATATATATATATATATATATATATGTAGAAAGAAGATCAGCACTCTCTGTAGTTTAGGTGAAAATTGTGTTGATTTATTAATCAAAAATCACATCTTATCCGACGTTTCGGTCCCACATGGGGACCTTTCTCAAGGATGCTGTGTACATAGAGTGTAGAGAATAAATACCCACCCCCATCAGTGAATTTGGGCGCCAAAAATGACGTCATAAGTCCATATAAGGAACATAGAGTCCAAAGATTCCTTCTGTTTCTTTCACATATCAAGTGCACCGCTTTTTTTTCAACCACTAGGTGTCAGTGTCCGACCAACTGTGTCTGTATAAGTGTCCAATTGAAACTGTAACATTTCATGTATCAAAAAAGGAAAAAGAAGAAACTGTATCTTTCTACACACAGACAATAAAGAAACATTTGTTACTCACATACTTTGTTTGAGAGTTCATTTCTTAGTTGTATAGATCTTACATATAACTTTTCATGGAGAGAAGGAAACAGAACCTGTTAACGTAATAAAAACCATATTAGGCAAGGAAACAATTCAGTTGCAGTTGTCCATTCAGTCCTTTGGGGGTAACACAATCCAATTCGTAAATCCAGAAAGCCTCTCTTTGCAGCAAAAATTTTTCAGTATCCCCTCCCCTAAGGGGTTTTTTTATATGGTCAATGGGCATGCATTTAAATTGTGAAGGGTCATGTTTAGCTTCACGCCAGTGCTTAGCCACCGGCTGCTGGGCAATGTCCTGTTTACCAGGATCTATTTGCCTTTTTGTGTTGAGTGCTGCCCTTATGCTTGCCCTGTGCATGTTAATTCTCTCTTTAAGCTGACGAACAGTTTTCCCGCAGTAGATCAGCCCACATGGACATTTGATAATATATACTACCATTGCCGTAGTGCATGTCATTTTGTGCCCAATTTTGTACACTTTTCCCGTTCTTGGGTGTCTAAACTCTGTTCCTAGTATTAGAGTATTGCAAATAACGCAACCTGTGCATTTGTGTACCCCTGGACGTGGGCTTAAAAAATGCTGTGATGGGGACTGTATATACTTTCCTGCAGGGTCTGATGGGCTTAAGTGTTCCTTGAGGCTGGTGTTCCTGGAATAACTGAACCTTGGTTTGCGTGGTATTGTGTTGCCCATGATGTCATCATTAACCACTATTTCCCAGTAGTTCAACACTGCACCCCTAGTATCCTTGCTGTGAGGGTTATATTTACTGACGTAATACATATTGTTACTGTCATCGTCTCTTGGCTGTTTTGCCTTTTTCTTTAGAAGCTGTGCTCGATCCATGGCACTAACCATATCTATGGTTTCACTGATGAGTGCTTGTGGATAGCCCCTATCCAGGAATTTTTGCCCCATGATATCTAAATCCAATTTCATCTGTTCACGGTCACTGTCTATTCGAACAACCCTCATCATTTGAGATTTAGGGAGTGAATTAAGCAAGTGCCTAGGGTGATGACTGGTGTAATGTAACAGTGTGTTTCTGTCAGTGTCCTTGGTGTGAATACGTGTCTGCAGGCCCCCATTATGCTTGTAAACCTGTACATCCAAAAAACTGATTTGTTGTGAGTTATAGTTCAACGTAAGTTTTACAGGTGAATCTAGTGCATTGAGGGTGTTTACATATAACTCCAATTGATCAGGTGTGCCCGTCCAAAGAAAAAACAGATCATCAATGTAGCGCCTATAAAAGTTGCCAAACTGTTTAAATAGTTCATGACCATAAATATGCTTTTTCTCAAAGTCACACATGAATGCGTTGGCATAGGCTGGCGCTACTTTCGAACCCATAGCGGTCCCGGTGCGCAGTATGTAAAATTGCTGTTCGAATTTGAAATAATTATTATGAAGTATAAACTCCAACAACTGTAACATGTACTCTACAGGTGGGCCTTTGTAATCAGGGTTCTGTGTTATCAATTGCTTAACCGCCTCTATGCCCGCATGGTGTGGTATACACGTATATAGACTTTGGACGTCCATCGTGACCAATAACAGATTTTCCACAGGTAATTCAATACTTTTGATTACATTCAAAAAGTCTGTGGTATCTTGTAGGTAACTGCTAATGGAGGTAATGCAAGTTTGTAGTAACACATCCAAGTACTGTGCAACTTTCTCATTAAGTGAGCCCGTTGAAGCAATAATTGGCCTGCCGGGAGGCCTTTCCAAATTTTTGTGTATCTTGGGTAAGGTATATATGACAGGAAGGACTGGATAATCAGGGACCAAACATCTTCCCATGTCTTCAGACAACCACCCATATGACACTCCCATATCTACCAAGGACCTTAGTTGTCCTTTAAATTTTGTAGTGGGGTCAAAGGTAAGTTTACCATAATTGGTTGTGTCAGACAATTGGGTCAATAATTCGTTTTTGTAATAGCTATAATTCATAATAACTATTGCTCCTCCCTTGTCAGCATTCTTGATAATAATATCCTTATTACCCTTTAATGATTTAATTGCCGCTTTTTCTACAGGGCTTAGGTTACCCTTCCACTTCCTTTTTTCACGATATTCAGCTAGCGAATGGTTATTTAGTAAGCGATGGAAAATTTTAACAGAGGCATTGGTGCTGGGGGGATCGAAAGTGCTAGGCAATTTGAACAGGCTGTTACAGGGATTGTTACACATTTCAGTATCAGGGGGGTCTCTCCCACCTCCCTCCAGTTCCTGTATCTCAGCTCTCTGTGTCCCATCCAGCACACCAAAATGCTCCCGAAGTCTAAGCTGTCGTGTAAATTTGTAATTGTCTATTACATGTTCAAAAGGGTGATTACTCACCATTGGGACGAAAGATAACCCTCTTTGCAGCAAGGCCATTTCAGACGGTGTAGGTGTGTAGGAAGATAGGTTGAAGATCAGGTCCGCTTTCCCCTCGGCCTGGTGTGCGACTGCGATCGTGTTCTTGCTGGCGTGTTTCCGCCCGCCCCGGCGGGTGGTTTGCCTGGGTCTTTGGTAGCCGTTCCCACTCCTAAAAAAGGAACCGGAGGCGATGCACTGCAAGCCGTCTGCTCCCTGGGTGTGGTATCCGCGTCGCTATCAGATCCGCCGCTTCCGCCGCTTCCGGAGTAGCTTCCCAGAGGTCTCTGCTGCCGCCGGACTCCTCCCCTTCTCTCAATAGTATATATATATATATATATATATATACTATTGAAATGCCGGCACTCACGAAAAAAGCTGTAACTGACTGCCTGGGTGCAATCCTTTAAAAGTAGTATTGTAACACCGGCAGTGCGCCAGCGCATAAACGCTGAAGCGCATCAACTTAGGCGCCGGCGCATAAACACCGGTGCATGCCAAAATGGACGCTCCCACCAAAACACTTAGGAGCTATGACATCTAATTTGGGCGCCTGGCTTCCTATTGGTCCCTGATCTGTCTGTCTTCCTCAGCCTGCTCCTGATTGCTTCCTGTCCCCTTAAATACCTTCCTCTTCCTTCTCACATTGCCCAAGCTGGCTTCTGTTTCCACAGTTCCTGCTCAAGTCCCGTTTGCCTGCTTTCCTGTTTATTCGACCCTTGGCCTGTTAATTCGACCTTGTACCTTCGCTGCCCGGACCGACCACTGCTTGAACTTGACGACGCTTTTGCCTTATCCCTTGGTACTTCGCTTCTCTGCTTCCTGAAACTGACCACTGCCTGTAATTGACTACGCCTTTGCCTGATCCCTGGATACTTTGCTTTTGGCTAACACGCTTGGCTCCTTTGCTGACTCCGCCGCAGAAAGTCCGGGGCCCCAAAAGGGCGTCGGTGAAGACCGGAGCCGTAGAGGAGTTCCAGTTGCCATCTGTCTGCCTAGGACCAGCTGTCCTCCTCCGGGATCCCAGGTAACAGATCGTTACAAGTATAACTATAGTCCTCAAGAAGGAGCAAATGTGTTCAATACACACAAAAAATACTGTTGCAAAAAACTGCAGTTGCAGTTTATGTTAGAAAATGAGGGGCAGAAGTGTTATGGTTGGAGTTCTTCACCAATTGTAAAGAGTCCAGCAAATTAATTGTAGGTGTATGCTATCGACCCCCTAATGTAAGTGACGGGGAGGAGGCTAAGCTCCTGCAAATAGAAAAGGCTCCATTAAATAACGGTATCAGTATGGTTCTAACAGATACAGAAAAGGCAAATGTGCTAAATCAGTTATTTTTATCAGTGTATACAATAGAGGAGTCTGAGTTCCCAGGCTCACTTTATAGCTGCACTAATGGCTCAGCTCAATCTAGTCAGTGGCTGACTCAGGATATGATTCATAAAGCTTTAATAAAAATGTATGTAAACAAGGCTCCAGGGCCTGATGGCATACACCGCCGGGTTCTAAGAGAGCTTAGTTCAGTTTTCAACCAGCCCCTATTTCTGATTTTCTTAGATTCACTTTCATCTGGTATGGTGCCTATAGATTAGAGAAAAGCTGATGTTATTCCAATATTTAAAAAGGGAGTACGATCCCGTCCTGGCAATTATAGGCCAGTAAGTTTTACATCTGTGGTGGGCAAATTATTTGAAGGCTTGTTAAGGGATCACATTCAAAAGATTGTCCTAGTCTATGGCATTATGAGCAGCAATTAGCATGGCTTTATGAAGGATAGGTCATGTCAGACAAATTTGATTGCTTTTTATGATGAGGTAAGTAAGATGCTGGACAGTAGAGGGGGCAGTACTATTTGGATTTTTATCCAATTTTTGATACTGTGCCCCACAAACGACTGCTTTCTAAACTAAGGTCTGTTGGGCTTAATGAAGTCATTTGCACATGGATAGGAAACTGGCTACAGGATCAGGTACAGAGGGTGGTTGTTAATGGTACATTCTCTACTTGGAGTAAGGTTCTTAGTGGGGTCCATCAGGGCTCGGTATTAGGCCCACATTTATTTAACTTGTTCATTAATGACTTAGGGGAGGGTGTTGTAAGTAATGTATCAGTGTTTGCAGATGACACAAAACTATCCAGCCCAATTAATTCCTTGACAAACTGGCAATCTGGGCAGCTAAGTGGCAAAAGAGATTCAATGTTGATAAATGTAAAGTCATGCACTCGGGATGTAAGAATATCCAGGCCACATATACCCTTAATGGGACTGCACTAGGAAAATCCATTATGGAAAAGGACCTTGGAGTCCTTGTAGATGATAAACTTGGCTGTAGAGAGCAATGCCAGTCAGCAGCATCAAGGGCAAATAAGGTCTTGAGCTGAATTAAAAGGGGCATAGAGTCACGGGAGGAGGGGGTCATTCTTCCACTGTATAGAGTACTTGTAAGGCCCCATCTATAATATGCCGTACAGTTTTGGTCTCCATCACTCAAATAGGGCATTATTGTATTATTGTACAGAGAAGGGCAACTAAGCTGGTAAAAGATATGGAAAATCTTAGCTATGAGGAAAGACTGGCCGAATTGGGGATGTTCATGCTGGAGAAGAGGCGCTTAAGTGGTGATATGATGTATCTATGTATAAATATATAAAGGGATTGTATAATAATCTCTCTAATGCTTTATTTACCAGTAGGTCTTTCCAGCTGACACAAGATCACCCATTCCGATTAGAAGAAATAGGTTCCGCCTAAATATTCGGAAGGGGTTTTTTACAGTGAGAGCTGTGAAGATGTGGAATTCTCTTCCTGAATCAGTTGTACAGCTTTAAGAAGGGGTTGGATTGCTTTTTAGCAAGTGAGGGAATACAGGGTTATGGGAGATAGCTCATAGTACAAGTTGATCCAGGGACTAGTCCGATTGCCATTTTGGAGTCAGGAAGGAATTTTTTCCCCATCTGAGGCATATTCGAGAGGCTTCAGAGGTTTTTTTTCCTTCCTCTGTATCAACTGGCAGTTAGGCAGATAAAAAAACTAAAAAAAACTAAAAGGTTGAACTTGATGGACGTGTGTCTTTTTTCAACCTTACTTACTAGTTACTATGTTAGATTTCAGACTTATAGGGGCAAATTCACTAACCAGTGAAAGGTCGCCAGCGCTGGCTTCGCGCACATCCATCACAACACTTCGCCAAGAGTAAATTCGCCTGGACAACGCTAATTCACAAAGATCTAACGTTATGCACAGGGTAACGAACACTGGTGAAATTACGCCAGTGAAATTACACTCAGCAGTTCGAAGTTAAGCTAAAGTACAATGGCTGTATATGCTGCTGCAAATACATTACACTACACAAGGCCAGGGAACCTTAATAAAATTATATAAAGTTGTTATATTGCCCTACACATGTGCCCACAGTATAGTTCACGTGCCATATGTTAGCAAATGTAGGGGGGAAGGAGGGTACCCGAAAAAATTTTTTTAGATCTTTTTCAGTCTATCATCCTTTAAATAGGAAAAAACACCAGCGTTTTTTGGGACTTAGAAAAATTTTCAACTATTTTTTGAGGAAGTCCTATTTACTCTATTGCACTCGCCTGGTCTGAGGTGGCAAAGTCAAGTCTGGTGATAGAGGTAACGGTCAGTAAAATCAAAAACTCAGTGAATTTGTGTAGTAACACTACCGAAAATTCACCTGCCGTTAGAGGGCGAAGTTGCGCCAGCTACCATTAGTAAATGGTCGAAGTGCCAAAATGAAGTCACGCTGGTGAATTTTCGCCAGCGTTAGCCACGTCGCCCTTTAGTAAATTTCCCCTATAGTGTTCTGATACAGTGTATATATGGTTACCAAGGCCCAAGTAGTTACTTTCTATCGACTCATTTTTATGATTGTATCTATGCACACAAGTGATAATTGTGATTATCTTTAAACACCTACACGTGGTTTATGATTGGCACATTTGAATTTGCTTGAGATACTCGTCAACCAATGATTTAGCAACACGTCACACACACCCCCACTTGTCTCTTTCTGTATATCAACCGTTGTTTGTAGTGTTGTGATCAGTTTGAGAAAGGCTGGTGTGCCCATATTAAACTTTTTTGTTTATTCATAAGACCTGCGAGTGCTCCTTCTTGAGGACTATATATCATCTATATATTTATATATATATATATATATATATATATATATATATATACATACACATATGTATATATATATTAATGTCATGATACAGGAACAGGTAGCAACTGACAGATTTGGGGTTAATAGTTTGAGGGAAATATGTTTCTTTACACACATATATTATATGTTTATCTTGGGATGTCTCTGTAACGCCGTGTGGGGTGATTCACCGGTTAATATAACCAGACATTATTTTTTGGTCAATAATGACATTAAAGGACCAGTAACATTAAAAAAAAATTTCTAAATTCGTTAGTACAGAACGAAAAATCAACACCAAGGCAAATAAAACTTTTAGATTGCAAAGCCTTTATTAAGAGATAACTTACCAAAACTCCACTTCCTGTCCTCTTGTAAAACGGCAAAAGGGCGACCATCCATGCAGCGGTGTTCAACTTCTCCTCCCTGGCTATTCTCTCTGCAGCACATCCCCTATTCCCAGCAGTCGGACTTTGAATCCTCGTCCGGCGAGGAAGAAGAAGAGGAGGAGGGCAGCCTCTGCCTCTCCAGCAGCAGGTGTTGTCCGATCTGCTGAAGAATATCCCCAAGCGCATGGATCAGTGCGATGTGGAGGAGCTGCGCAAACACAAGGCTTTCCAGGCGGCCAAGTGCACTCTCCAAGTGCACAGCTCCTTCAAACCGTGGCATTCCGCTCCTCCTTTGAGCCGGGAGTGCTACTGGCTCATAGCCCGCAATCGTAGCGCATCGACGGGTAGCAAGTGGTTCGGCGCTACTGGAGTCTATAATCGCCGCCTTCTCCTGTAGCAGCGGGGACTGCCAGCCCCAGGCACACTCAGGTGGGCACATCACGGGAACAAGAGGTTTGTCCATGCGCTTGTGCACCGTAGTCCTGGGGATACTCTTTAGCAGATCGGTGCGCCTGCAGACAACACTTGCAGCTGGAGAGGCAGAGGCTGCCCTCCTCCTCTTCTTCTTCCTCGCCAGAGGAGGAAAGGCTGGAGTCAAAGTCCAACTGCTGGGAATAGGGGAAGCACTGCAGAGCGGGCCTCTGCCTCCTTTACATACTGTCCCTAGCCAGGGAGGAGAAGTTGAACACCGCTGCATGGATGGTCGCCCTTTCGCCGTTTTAGAAGAGGACAGGAAGTGGAGTTTTGGTAAGTCATCTCTTAATAAAGGCTTTGCAATTTAAAAGTTTTATTTGCCTTGATGTTTATTTTTCATTCTATACTAACGAAATTTGAAAAAACATTTTTTAATGTTACTGGTCCTTTAATGGTTAGGTTGCTAAGGTTGAGGTACTTAGCAACAATAGCTATTTGATTATGTGGTCCTGTTTAGAGCTCTGCACTGATTATGCTGCAATACAATATAGACAGCATTTTATCTACCGCTATGGAGAGAGCATGAAACCAGACCTTCTACCTAGACTCATATTTGTACTTTGTAACATTACCAATATTTCCTAGTATTTTGATACATTTAAATTGTTGCGAGTAAGATTAACAACTGTTACAAAGTTTGTTTTTAAGTATGCTCGTAAACAAGGGGTGTTTTAACAGTGATATGATTATCTGTATTTCTTAGTATTTCTTAAGTCCAATATTTAAAACTATATTGGACAAACATTGGCATCTATTGAGGGAAGCATACCCCTCTATTACTGAGTTCCAACAAAATCCTATGATGTCACTATAGGCAACAGACTGGTTAATGCAGATATACGAAAACCCCCAAATAAGACAATGTTTTGGGGTCCTAAGAAGGAAGGTATGTATAGATGTAAAGGTTGTGCCCAATGTCGATATGTCTTAATGGGTACAGAATTTGACCATCCACATATGAACAGAAGGTTTAAAATAATAGGGTACAATACATGTGACACCAATTATGTGGTGTACATGTTAGTATGCCCATGCAAGTTGATCTATGTTGGAGAAACAACACAAAAAGTGAGAGACAGGTTTTCCCAACATAGATCAACCATTAATACAAGAAATAGACCACTTCCAGTTTCTAGACATTGTTTAGATTATGGTCATCCATCCGAGGACCTAAAACACCAAAAGGCAAAGGGGTATGTCCGCTGACGTGCGGATCTGTCTTCACTATGAGGAGAGCGTCATCACAGACATCGGCCACGTCCCTTCCGCATTGCATGGAGGTGAAATGTATGCGACAATGGAATCCCAAACGCTACTGCACGCTGTAAATGCCTGAGAAAGAGAAAAGTGACTTCCCGAAACGTCGCGTGGGTGCAAAAGACTGTGGCGTTATTGCTGGACTATACTCTACTGGACTGTGCTCAGATAAGTTCATACAATGTTGCAATTGGAAACACATTTTGAAATGTTTTAACTAAGCAAATAAATGCTACGTTTTAAGTAAGGTGTGCGATCTGGCTGGATAATATGTATTAACTGGATTAATTTTTCATTGTCTGTTGTTATTTTGAGAAAGGCCTTTGAGAGGCCTTTTAATTTTTAAGTCCTGAGAGTGCGGACCTTCTTTACTGTATATATATATATATATATATATATATATATATATATATATATATATATATATATATATATATATAGAGCTTTTCAAAATAGCGGCACTCACAGGGTTTCTTAGTACAAATATGTGCTTATGGCACATATTGATGATGTCATGATGACACCCATTTTGGGGGGTATTGTGGGTATATAAATTGTTAAATTTAACAAGCACTTTTAACAAGCACTTTTATCCTTGATAAAGGCCCCGATGCGTGCCGAAACGTTGGATGCACGGTGATATTTAAATTTATTTATTTGAACTGGAGTGCTGGTCCATCCTTCAACTATTATACAATACATTTTTGACCAAGCACCCGTGAAAGCATCTAAGTGGTTGGAGTGCAGGTACCCTTGGACATATTTTATATATATATATATATATATATATATATATATATATATATATATATTCGCAAGAACAGCGACACTCACAGGATTTTCTTTGCGGGTAAAAGTATGTTTATTCCACTCAACGTTTCGATCCCTCACAGGGATCTTCGTCAGGAGATTACAAACCAAAGGTTGGTTTGTAATCTCCTGACGAAGATTGGTTTGTAATCTCCTGACGAAGATCCCTGTGAGGGATCGAAACGTTGAGTGGAATAAACATACTTTTACCCGCAAAGAAAATCCTGTGAGTGTCGCTGTTCTTGCGAATATCTATTATCTTTTTGCTGGCACCCAGGCTGTTACGGAGTCAACGGTGTGCACCTTTGGACTTGGTGTATATATATATATATATATATATATATATATATATATATATATATATATATATATATATATATATATATATATATATACAGTTCCAAAGGTGCACTCCGTAGACCAAGGCAATACCTGGGTGCTCAGCAATGAAGGTAAATAGAGCTTTGCAAAATAGCGGCACTCACAGGGTTTCTTAGTACAAATAAAAGGTTTTTATTGAACTCGATGTTTCGAGCCCACACAGGGCTCTTCGTCAGGAGAAAACAAATGAACAAACAGAGTCCCCACAAACCCATACATTTTAAACCCTCACTTGGCGCTAAACATAGGTTGCCATGGCAACCCAAACGCTCACCAGTGCTCGTAGTACAAATTATATGTGTAATAAAAACAACAGAACCCATAGGCATATCTAGGCTAAGACAGCCCTAGCGCTTTAATGCGCCAAAGAATCGGTAAAGAGAAGGAAGAATGAGGAAGAATGGCTCATCGTGTCAAATTCAATCCACCAATTCAGCCCATAATGAACCGGCCAATCAGAGGAGCGGGTCGGGTCTGCCTGCCCAATCCGTATGCGGTATAGAGGTGGGAGTGGCCGAGAACGGCACTGGACTTCAGTACATGGCCTCCTACGCCAATGAATCCTAGCAACGGTAGGGCACAGCGGCGAGAATGTGCGCCGCAATCCAAAAGCCAGAGGGAATTGTACTTATAGGCAGCAGTCTCCTGTGCAAGGAGCAACATATTCAATCGTTGCAAAAGCGCCCTGAACAGCGCCATAGGCCAGCCATGTCAGCTCATCTCAAATAAGAGATTATAAGCGTCGTGCCCACGTACATCTCTTAGAGCGATAAACAGAGACAGTCATGTACTTCCGTCCAACCCCACATATGACTGTCAACCAGGTACTCCAAGCCTGTCATGCCAGGCTGCCGGGGCGAGTTGTAATTGACATGTTCAATAAGCCATATGAAAAATAGAGGTTTGGTAAGTCTAGAAAGAAAGAGCATAGGGGAAAAGAGACACAATCTATGCCAACGGATAAATTACAACATAGCACCATAAATACTGTGCAGTCAGTTTGTTATACAGCAGTGGCATTATGAAACGTCCATAAGCATGTGAGCATGACACATCATCGTAATCATCATACTAATAATCATATATGTCCATTACAATTGGGAATGATTTATAAAAATCAGCTCAGGGGCAGGGTCTCATTCAGGCCACGGGGGACAACAGTGTCCAAACGATATATCCACTTGGACTCACGTCTCAGGAGCGCCAGGTCTCTGTTACCACCCCTGGGCAGGGGTGGTTGGAAATCAATCGCCATGCATCGGAAGGTTGGTAGTCCATGGCCCTTGTCCAGGAAATGCCTTGCCACCGGCTGTTTCGCTGTCTTTTCTTTCAGGGCCTTACTGATAGCCGACCGATGGTTCGCAATCCTGTCCCTCAGTTGTGTGGTGGCCTTGCCCACATAGTACAGACCACATGGGCATGTTATGATGTAAACCACGAATGATGAAGTGCAAGAAAGTCTGTGCAGTATCTTGTATCTTTTACCCGTATGTGGGTGGGGGAAGTCCTTGCCTGTTAACATTGACCTGCATGTAGTGCAGTCTGGACAACGGTAGCAACCAAGTTTCTATTGTGTGGTTAGCCAATTAGATGCTTTGGTAGTCTTACTGAAAAAATCAGTTCTCATCAAGATATCCTTCAGATTCTGATTTCGGCCATGGCCGATCATAGGTGAAGGGGCTTGGTACAGTGATAAGGTATTATCCATAGCAATAATCGGCCAGTTCTTGTCTGTGCATCTCTTTAGGTCCTTGGATACATGCGAATATTTGGTCGTAAAAATCATCTTAGTCAGTGGGTGATCTTTTTTTGGTTTGCTGGTTAGAAGATCTGCTTGGGATGACGTGAGGGCTCTCTGAAGCTGTGTCAACAGTTGTTCCCTGTAACCCCTTTCCAGGAATCGATCGAAAGTCTCCTTCAATTGGAGTTGGGCTTTTTCGGGATTACTGTTATTGCGTATTGTCCGCAGAAATTGGGAATAGGGAATTGCCCGAATAGTAGAGGGTGGGTGATCACTGCCGGCATGCAGGATCGTGTTGCGATCAGTGGGTTTTCTATACAGGGTAGTGCCCAAGCCCGCGTCTGTTTTATAGATCTGTAGATCCAGAAATTCAATACTCTGCTCATCAAAATTTAGGGTAAACCTTATTGGTGAGTCCAGATGATTGATCATATCGAAAAAATCTTTCAAGGTTGTGGAGTCTCCATTCCAGATCAGTAGTAAATCATCTATATAGCGTAGATATGTAATTAGTTTGTCTGCGGCCTTCTTAGTAATGTTCTCTTGTTCATACTGTAGCAAAAAGAGGTTGGCTTATGATGGCGCTAGGGCACTGCCCATGGCAGTGCCCGAAGTCTGTAGGTAGAAACTGTTCTCGAATCTGAAGTAGGTACGAGTAAGGGCCAACTCAAGAAGCTCCGTGAGGAATTCAGTTGGCACCGATTTGTCCATGCGTGTCTCTAGTGCTCTTCTGCAGGCCTGAATCCCTTGATCATGAGGTATGACAGTATATAGACTTTTAACATCCATGGTGGCTAGAAGAAAGGTTTCTGGTAAGTGTCTGATGTTCTGTAAGATCTGTATGACGTGTGTAGCGTCACGTGTGTATGATGGCATATTCACCACCAATGGTTGTAAAAAAGAATCAATATAGGTTGCCACAGGTTGAAACAATGAGTCAGCTGCTGAGATAATCGGCCTACCTGGAGGTGCAGATTGCGACTTGTGGACCTTGGGCAATGTATATATAATCGGGATCCTGGGAAACTCTGAGGTCAGAAAGTTCAGTGTGTTCTGGTCAATCCAGCCGGCCAGATGGGCCATGCGCAGCTTGTTATCTAATTCGCCTTTGAATTTGCTCGTGGGGTCTCCTGTAAGGCATCGATATGTAGAGACATCTGATAATTGGCCTAGAAGCTCCTGTCTGTAGTATTCATAGCTTAGAAGAACTATTCCTCCCCCCTTGTCTGCTGGGCGAACGACTAAATTGTGGTCCTGTGTCAGCGTCTTGATTGCTTGTCTCTCCATTGGGGATAGGTTTTGATGAGGTCTAGTTTGATGAATGGTCTGGGTCATCTCTTTGGACATAATGTTGCTGAAGGTGCGGATTGCTGCAGGTGTATTAGGTGGTTCAAACTTGCTTGTTGGTTTAAATAGTGGAGTTGTTGTGCTAGGGCTGTATCTAAAGTGTTCCCGTAACTTCAATTTGCGCTGGAACCTATGTATATCGCTTAAAATCTCAATAGGTTCAGGTGTCTTGCTTGGTATAAACGAAAGGCCTTTACTCAGTAGAGAGGTTTCTCCTGGCGTGAGAATATGCTGACTGAGGTTGAAAATCACATTCTTCTCCCCCCGAGGGGGTTTCCCTCCTAGGTTTGTAGTTGCTCCTTCTGACGTGGCTTCTTTTCCTTTTGTGTTGTCTAGTCGAGAGCGTGTTTTCACCCCTAAAAAAGAGTTCTGCTCTACTTGTGTTGAAGGGCTGGAGTCAGAGTCGGTCGATTGGTCTGAGCTGTCCACCGTTGCTAATGCCCTTGGCTTGTGTCGTCTCCTGATGTTTGAGTATCATTCTGATTTGATGCCCATCAGCCAGCCGTAAACCCGTTTTTGTCTGTAGTCATCGGCAACCTTCCTCACCTTGGTCTGTTTAAAGTTGGTAATGTCCTGTTTGTGTTTAGCAACTACATCGGTCAATTTCTTTAACCAGTCACAAGTGTTGTCTGTTTTGAGGATATCCAGCTGACTCGTTTCCACTTTGGCAATATCCTCCTTTACAGTCACCAAGTCTTTCCCCACCTGTTCCACCACCAACAAGACCAAGTCCAGAGAGCAGCGGTTGAGGATCCCGCACCATTTGCTACAAAATTCAGGATTATTCCTGCCGATTGTGGGGATATTATTAATCCTAAAGCCCCTTGGGATCAGTTTCTGACGGTGGTATTTGGAAAGGAAAACCCCGTGTAGTTGTAAATCAACCTCTCTCCTTTTTAGGTCTAATAGTTCATGATATATATTAATAGCTGATTTACTCACAGTCTCTTCAAAGCAGCTGTTTGGAAATAGGATCCGATCTGCATCCTGTGCTGTGAAGCCAAATTCTTTGGTTGTGTCAATGCTCAGTGTGTGCGGTATCTGTGTGTCCTCCATTTCCCTCTGGTCGCTCCTGGGTAAGTAAATTGTTCGGTGGGATTCTGGAAGTCAATTGTAGTCCTGTAGGACGCTTATAATCTCCTATTTGAGATGAGCTGACATGGCTGGCCTATGGCGCTGTTCAGGGCGCTTTTGCAACGATTGAATATGTTGCTCCTTGCACAGGAGACTGCTGCCTATAAGTACAATTCCCTCTGGCTTTTGGATTGCGGCGCACACACTCGCCGCTGTGCCCTACCGTTGCTAGGATTCATTGGCGTAGGAGACCATGTACTGAAGTCCAGTGCCGTTCTCGGCCACTCCCACCTCTATACCGCATACGGATTGGGCAGGCAGACCCGACCCGCTCCTCTGATTGGCCGGTTCATTATGGGATGAATTGGTGGATTGAATTTGACACGATGAGCCATTCTTCCTTCTCTTTACCGATTCTTTGGCGCATTAAAGCGCTAGGACTGTCTTAGCCTATGGGTTCTGTTGTTTTTATTACACATATAATTTGTACTACGAGCACTGGTGAGCGTTTGGGTCGCCATGGCAACCTATGTTTGGCGCCAAATGAGGGTTTAAAATGTATGGGTTTGTGGGGACTCTGTTTGTTCATTTGTTTTCTCCTGACGAAGAGCCCTGTGTGGGCTCGAAACGTCGAGTTCAATAAAATCCTTTTATTTGTACTAAGAAACCCTGTGAGTGCCGCTATTTTGCAAAGCTCTATTTACCTTCATTGCTGAGCACCCAGGTATTGCCTTGGTCTATGGAGTGCACCTTTGGAACTGTATATATATTATATATATATATATATATATATATATATATATATATATATATATATATATATATATATATATATATATATATAAAATATGTCCAAGGGTACCTGCACTCCAACCACTTAGATGCTTTCACGGGTGCTTGGTCAAAAATGTATTGTATAATAGTTGAAGGATGGACCAGCACTCCAGTTCAAATAAATAATCGTGCTTTTATTTAAATATCACCGTGCATCCAACGTTTCGGCCCGCATCGGGGCCTTTATCAAGGATAAAAGTGCTTGTGATGATTTAACAATTTATATACCCACAATACCCCCCAAAATGGGTGTCATCATGACATCATCAATATGTGCCATAAGCATTTAGTGCAATTAAATTCACATCATAAAAATACATGGTTAAAAATACATAGCTAAAAATAAAAGTACCTTATAATTTTGTGCCACTAGGTGTCACCAGACTGTAGTAATACAGTTTCCGTCACCAAATTGTAATGATACAAATTCTGTGTACTTAATCCAAAAAATGAAAAACTGTTACATATTGCTTGTGTTGATTCCAGAAACAGCAGATACACTGTAACAGCACCTATAAATAGAAACATATTATATATATATATATATATATATATATATATATATATATATATATATATATATCCGAAAAGCTGATAAGGGAGGGGCTATTGTTCTGCTTGATTATAGCTACTATAAGGATGAAGTGCTATTGCAATTGAATGATGAAACTTGCTATGCCAAATTGACTTTTGATCCAACAGATAAATTCCGGGGGGAGTTGGGGGTTCAAAGGGGTATAGTTCTTGGTGGATTGTATCCTGAAATGATCTTTAAGTTTCATGCTTCTCTGGAATCTGTGAATGTCTATCATGAGGTCTAATTGTTTGATGTTGGTTGTAGGTACAAAAGAGAGGCCTTTAGATAGTACTTGTAGTTCGGCTGGGCTAAGTTGGTTGTTACTAAGTTGGAACTGCCGGATGTGTTGATGCTGGTATTGGTGTTGAATGGGGCGGGTGAACCTCTTATCTTCCCTCTGCCTCTTGTGTTGGTGTCAGATTCAGAGGGGGAAGATGTATATGGAGAAGAGTCAATCCCACTGAAACCAATGCGTTGTCTATATATGGTCTATTGTATCTTGGTCTAGTTTGTTCTCCGCCCGACAGCCAATTGTTACATAGTTACATCATTAAATCGGGTTGAAAAAAGACAAAGTCCCTAAAGTCCAACTCCTCCAAATGAAAACCCAGCATCCATACAAACACCCCTCCCTACTTTCACACAAATTATATATACCCATACCTATACTAATTATAGAGTTTAGTATCACAATAGCCTTTGATATTCCGTCTGTCCAAAAAATCATCCAAGCCATTCTTAAAGGCATTAACTGAATCAGCCATTACAACATCACCCGGCAGTGCATTCTACAACCTCACTGTCCTGACCGTGAATAACCCCCTACGTTGCTTCAAATGAAAGTTCTTTTCTTCTAGTCTAAAGGGGTGGCCTCTGGTACGGTGATCCTCTGTATGGGTAAAGAGGTTGCCTGCTATTTGTCTATAATGTCCTCTAATGTACTTGTAAAGTGTAATCATGACCCCTCACAAGCGCCTTTTTTCCAGAGAAAACAACCCCAACCTTGACAGTCTACCCTCATAATATAAGTCTTTCACACCTCTAACCAGTTTAGTTGCACGTCTCTGCACTCTCTCCTGCTCATTTATATCCCTCTTAAGGACTGGAGTCCAAAACTGCACTGCATACTCCAGATGAGGCCTTACCAGGGACCTATAAAGAGGCATAATTATGTTTTCAACCCTTGAATTAATGCCCTTTTTATGCAAGACAGAACTTTATTTGCTTTAGTAGCCACAGAATGACACTGCCCAGAATTAGACAAATTGTTATCTACAAAGACCCCTAGATCCTTCTCATTTAAGGAAACTCCCAACACACTGCCATTTAGTTTATAACTTGCATTTACATTATTTTTGCCAAAGTGCATAACCTTGCATATATCAACATTGAACCTCATTTTCCATTTTCCGTTTTCCAACTTAGACAAATTACTCTGCAAAGTGGCAGCATCCTGCATGGAACTTATAGCTCTGCACAATTTAGTATAATCTGCAAAAATAGAAACAGTACTTTCAATGCCCACCTCCAGGTCATTAATAAACAAGTTGAAAAGCAAGGAACCTAGTACAGAGCCCTGTGGTACTCCACTAACAACACTGGTCCAATTAGAAAATGTTCCATTTATCACCAATCTTTGTGATTTATCTTTTAGCCAGTTCTCTATCCAGGTACAAATACTATGTTCCAGACCAGCATTCCTTAATTTAAGCAGTAACCTTTTGTGTGGCACTGTATCAAATGCTTTAGCAAAGTCTAAGTAAATCACATCAACTGCCATCCCAGAATCGAGGTCCCTTATTACCTTCTCATTAAAAGAAATTAAGTTAGTCTGGCAAGATCTATTACGCATAAAACCATGCTGGCATCCACTTGTAGTATTATGATTTGCTATAAAGTCCAGTATCTTATCCTTTAATAACCCTTCAAAAAGCTTTCCTACTACTGATGTCAGACTAACTGGCCTATAATTTTGAGGCTGAGAACGGGATCCTTTTTTGAATAGACGAACCACATTAACAATTCGCCACTCTCAGCACTGTGCCAAACCTAAATGAATCCTGAAAAAGTAAGTAAAGAGGTTTGGCAATCACAGAGCTAAGCTTGCTAAGTACCCTGGGATGAATACCATCGGGCCCAGGACCTTTGTTTATCTTAACATGTTCTAGTCTCTTTTGAATTTCCTCATGTGTGAACCATGCATACATTAGTTGTATTACTAGAATTGGGACTATTAAGAAAGAAACCTTCAATAACTGGTTCCTCATTTGTGTAGACAGACTTAAAATATGAATTCAGAATATGCGCTTTTAATTTGTTTTCATCAACCAGCTGACCCCCCTCTGAAACTAAAGGTCCCACTCCTTCCTGCTTCATTTTTTTACTATTAACATATTTAAAAAATAATTTTGGATTCTTTTTACTGCTTGCTGCAATATCCTTTTCCATACCAATTTTAGCTTGCCTTATAGTTTTTTGCATGATTTATTGGCCTCCTTGTACCTTATAATTGATTTGGCTGTCCCAGCTAACTTAAAAGCCTTAAAAGCATGCCTTTTCTTACCCACCTCAGCACCAACACTTCTATTGAACCAAGGGGAATATACTGACATGTATTTTTATTAAGCAGCATTTTAAAGACTTCCCATTTTTGTTCCGTGTTTAACCCTGTGAAAAGCATTTCCCACTTAATATGTTGCAGAGATGCCCTTATACTGTCAACGTTTGCACGTCTGAAATTTAGTGTTTTAGTTACTCCCTTATAGAATTGCTTCTGCAACAGAATCTCAAAGGAGTCCATGTTATGATCACTATTCCCTAAATGCTCACCCACACAAATGTTAGAGATGAGTTCAGTATTATTAGTTATTACAAGGTCCAAAAGTGAGTTATTCCTAGTAGGTTCTTGAACGAGCTTACAAGGGGAATATACTGAAATGTATATCTATTAAGCAGCATTCTAAAGACTTCCCATTTTTGTTCCGTGTTTAACCCTGTGAAAAGCATTTCCCACTTAATATATTGTAGAGATGCCCTTATACTGTCAACGTTTGCACGTCTGAAAGTTAGTGTTTTAGTTACTCCCTTATAGAACTGCTTCTGTAACAGAATATCAAAGGATACCATGCTATGATCACTATTCCCTAACCCACACAAATGTTAGAGATGAGTTCAGTATTATTAGTTATTACAAGGTCCAAAAGTGAGTTATTCCTAGTAGGTTCTTGAACGAGCTGGAATAAAAAGTTGTCATTCAGCATATTTACAAACCTAGCTTTTTCTGTCTTGGTAACCCCATTAGCCCAGTCAATGTCTGTATAATTGAAATCACCCATAGCAACAACTTGACCCAGCTGTGAAGCCGCTTGTATCTGCAAGAGTAGCTGGGCTTCATACTCGTCACTTATACGAGGTGGTTTATAGCATACACCAATGATAATTCTCTTTGTAACCTTTTGCCCAGTCAAAACCTCTATCCAGAGGGATTCTACACCCTCACCAGTGTCAGCTATGGTTATTTCTTTAGCGCATGGCTTTAATTCAGGCTTTCCATACAAACACACTCCTCCACCCTTTTTAATCCCTCTGTCCCTCCTAAATAGGTTGTAACCATATAAATTCACAGTTCAGTCACATGTTTCATCCCACCAAGTCTCAATGATACCAATTATATCATAATTTTTAGAGCATGCAATTAATTCTAGGTCTCCCATTTTACCTGACACACTCCGTGCATTTGCCAGCATACAGCGGAGGTTATTTCTTTTACTTTTGAAATTTGCATTACTTAGTGGAGAATTATATGTTAAGTTAGCATTATTCTGTTTTCCTTGTAACAGAGGGACCTCCTTAACTGGTAAATTATATGCCCCCCTCACTCCTCCCCATGACCCCTTACTAACCCCACTGCCCCATCTACGCTAGCTTACCCATAATTCTTTATCTCACCCACCCCCCCTTTTCTAGTTTAAACACTCCTCCAACCTCTTAGCCATTCTTTCCCCTAGCACAGTGGACCCCTTTCCATTGAGGTGCAAACTGTCACGACTGTATACGTTGTACCCCAAGGAAAAATCAGCCCAGAGCTCTAGGAACCCAAACCCTTCCTACACCAAGATTTGAGCCACGCATTTAGCTCCCTAAGCTCCCGCTTTCTTCCTAAACTTGCATGTGGCATGGGCAAAATTTCAGAAAAGATGACCTTTCCCTGATCTTAGAGCCTAGATCCCTGAAATCACTCTTTAAGGTCTTTTTCCATCTACCATTTACTTTGTCATTAGTTCCGATATACACTAAGACAGTTGGGTCATGCCCAGCCCCACCCAATAATTTGTCTACCCTATCAACCACATGCCGAACCCTGGCACCAGCTAGTCAGCAAACTGTTTGGTTGTAGCAATCCGGACAACAGATTACCCTCTCCACTTTCCTAATAATTGAGTCCCCTACAACCACAATCTGCTTAGGCCTGTCTCTGCTCTCCTCCCCACCACTACTAGAGAAACTGGTCTCCCGATTCATACTCCCATCATCATCACACAATCTGGCAAATTTGTTGCGATGTATAAGCTCTGGATCAGCCTCCATTTTCTTTTTGCCCACCTTAGATGGGCAAAAATCAATATTCTGCTGCTGTTCTGTTCCCCCCAAACTATCTGACCCCACTAGGTCCTGCTCAGTGAGCAAGAGACTCCTTTCAAGATTGTCAATTGACCGTAGTGTTGCAATTTGTTGCTCTAACTCGAGCCTCCAAAATGGCAATTTGCTCACAACCACCACAGAGGTAAGCATTTTGGATCTCTTGTTCCAAATCTGCATACATATGACAGATTGTGCACTGAGTCAGACCTTCAATCTTGCGAGCACTCATTATCCCAGTTACAGATCAAAAGAGGAATAAAAAAATTAATAAAATAAAAATTAGGTTTAGAACAAACTTTTGACCTAGTTTGAACCTACTTTAGCTTTCAACTCCGTTGTTTGTAACTCCACTTACAGATCCCCCCTTAACTCCTGTGTTTGTAACTCCACTTACAGATCCCCCTGAACTCTTGTGTTTGTAACTCCACTTACAGATCCCCCACTTAAAGAGCAAACACTAGAGCAAGCTTCTATTTATACAGTCTGTTCAGGTGCAACTAATCAAACCCCACTCCCTCAAACTGAGGGAAAACTAACTGCAAAGTAAAGCAGGTTGTGACAAACTTGCTGTAGTTACATAGTTACATAGTTACATAGTTACATAGTTAAATTAGGTTGAAAAAAGACAAAGTCCATCAAGTTCAACCCCTCCAAATGAAAACCCCTCCCTACGTTTAATTAAATTCTATATACCCATACCTATATTAACTATAGAGCTTAGTATCACAATAGCCTTTGATATTATGTCTGTCCAAAAAATCATCCAAGCCATTCTTAAAGGCATTAACTGAATCAGCCATCACAACATCACCCGGCAGTGCATTCCACAACCTTACTGTCCTGACTGTGAAGAACCCCCTACATTGCTTCAAATGAAAGTTCTTTTCTTCTAGTCTAAAGGGGGGGCCTCTGGTACAGTGATACTCTTTATTGGTAAAAAGGTCCCCTGCTATTTGTCTATAATGTCCTCTAATGTACTTGTAAAGTGTAATCATGTCCCCTCACAAGCGCCTTTTTTCCAGAGAAAACAACCCCAACCTTGACAGTCTACCCACATAATTTAAGTCTTCCATCCCTCTAACCAATTTAGTTGCACGTCTCTGCACTCTCTCCAGCTCATTTATATCCCTCTTAAGGACTGGAGTCCAAAACTGCACTGCATACTCCAGATGAGGCCTTACCAGGGACCTATAAAGAGGCATAATTATGTTTTCATCTCTTGAGTTAATTTTTTATGTTAGACAGAACTTTATTTGCTTTAGTAGCCACAGAATGACACTGCCCAGAATTAGACAACGTGTTATCTACAAAGAGCCCTAGATACTTCTCATTTAAGGAAACTCCCAACACACTGCCATTTAGTGTATAACTTGCAGTTATATTATTTTTGCCAAAGTGCATAACCTTGCATTTATCAACATTGAACCTCATTTTACAGTTTGCTGCCCAGCTTTCCAATTTAAACAAATCACTCTGCAAAGTGGCAGCATCCTGCATGGAACCTATAGTTCTGCACAATTTAGTATCATCTGCAAAAATAGAAACAGTACTTTCAATGCCCACCTCCAGGTCATTAATAAACAAGTTGAAAAGCAAGGGACCTAGTACAGAGCCCTGTGGTACTCCACTAACAACACTGGTCCAATTAGAAAATGTTCCATTTACCACCACTCTTTGTAGTCTATCTTTTAGCCAGTTCTCTATCCAGGTACAAATACTATGTTCCAGGCCGGATGGAAAATTTACGATTTGGTGTGTTAGCACACAAACACACCAAACTTTGCTATTTAGCACCCAAGACAGAAAAAAAACTATAAAAAAACTAAACCACAGTATTTAAATATAAAATCTTACTATAAAATAGCAGTTAATAGCAAATACTTATCCTTTTCAGTTGATTTGTTTGCTTTTAGTTGCTATTTCCAGTCAGCAGCTTGTTTCAAACAGCAATTGTAATTGTAAACTCTTCTGTTCTGGTAGTCGGAGCGGACTATCTGTACTTTGTTTTTCTTAAATTTATGTAGTTCAGTAGTATAGTGTATTAATTGTTGTTCCAGTTTCTCCAACCACTTGTTGTCACGGTCAGACCTTAGTGTAGTGAGGTGTGTTGACTCAAAAGATGCTATTTCAGTAGGTGTGACTTCTTCAATGACCAGCAGGATAAGGTCCAGTGAACATTTATTCAGGATCTAACACCACCTCTTGCAAAATTCTGTGTTATTCCTTCCAATAGTAGGGACATTTTTTACCCTAAATCCCAGTGGTACAGTATATGTTGTCTTTTATAGAAATCTGAGAGATAGATACCGTGCAGCTTCAGGTCAATCTCGTGCTCCTTAAGTCTCAGTAGATTGTGGTAGATGTCATTCAGTGAAGCGGTAGGGGTGATGTCCTCGGCTGTCTCTGTAAAGAGGATGGTAGCTGCTTCTACATCTGAGATGTAGAAGTTGAATGTCAATGAATTCAAAACCTCCACTATGTTCCTTTGCCTGGGTTGATACGGTTGATCACAGACAAAAGGTATTCAGGGTACAGATAAACTAAGGTACAACGGCAACAAGCCAAAAAATGTAAATTTAGAGCAAAGGAAAAAGCTTGCACTCACAGGACTTACAAAAAAATAAAGATGTTTATTAGATCAAAAAAGAACAAGTAACGTTTCGGCTAGCACTCTAGCCTTCCGGGAAAGTGGAAGTAGTGACGTCGCTATGACGTGTGAGCAGAGTGGATATACATAAGAGGCTAAAATGTGACAGAAAAACTGAAAATTCATAAACGAAACGTCAAAATTCATATATGTACAAGCAAAAACATAGCTCAGTGTTCTATTAAATATATCTGATACAATGTAACAAATTCATGATAAGGTTTGCAACATAGCTGTAACAGATACAAGATAGTGACTAATGTAACGCATTATCATATATAAAACAAACTTCTTTGCACTGCAGCTTAATCAGTACGAGGAGTTGTCACAGTCTTTATCAGTGTCACAGAGAAAAGGAAGCGCTATTAGTTACCAGTATAATGGGGCGCATATACGCGCTGGGAAGAAGCTGCTCCTTAGTGTGATGAAATGGCGGTAAGGTTTATATCGAAGGCCTTTTAGTCTTTAATATGAATACACTTGTTGATCAACATATACGAGAGGGCAATAAATACGGGGGAACTGCCTAGATATAAATAAAGGAGTGAGAATCGTCCCTCCAATGGATATAGGGCTAGATTATAATGCATAATTGGAGTCATCTGAGGGGCAGTAAATTGTGGAAGGTTTTGGTTTAATGGGTTAATAAGGCCGTTATAGTGGTTATTTGTTTTATATTCTTTATTTGTTTTTTTAGGACCGTGAGATGCAGACCCTAGGGCCCAACAACATTTTTTTTTAAAAATAAATTTTTAAAACATTTTTTAACATCTTCTCAACTATTGACATATGATAAACATGGGCAGTCATTCTGTTTAACAAGGGAGAAAACAGGGAGGAGTTACAATGTTGCCAAAATGATAATGGTGTTACATATTGCCTTGTTTTTATTACAAGTTACTATTATGTTACTGATGTAAATGTGAATCCTGTTTAAAAAGATGTTAGTTCTGATTTTAAATGTATGGATTATATGTTAGATCCTCAATGTGCAGTTTAAAGGGATACTGTCATGGAAAAAAAAAAATTTTCAAAATGAATCAGTTAATAGTGCTGCTCCAGCAGAATTCTGCGCTGAAATCCATTTCTCAAAAGAGCAAACAGATTTTTTTATATTCAAATTTGAAATCTGACATGGGGCTAGACATATTGTCAATTTTCCAGCTGCCCCAAGTCATGTGACTTGGGGCAGAATTCTGCTGGAGTAGCACTATTAACTGATGCGTTTTGGAAAAAAAAAATTCCCCATGACAGTATCCCTTTAAATGATCGTTGCTGGGGTCGTGACATGGCACTTACGTCACAATAGTCTGATTTCCACCCAGTACGTGTATATAAGCTTGTTTTACTATGTGTGTGGTACTTTAAGAAAAGCCCTTGGTGGGCCAAAACGTCAGTCCATAGTTCTACAATAAACGATTATTTAAATTTCTATAAGACCTGTGAGTGCTGATCCCTCTTCTGTTTTTGTAGTAAGCGTGTGCTGATCGTGCATCCAGGCATATATTCCACTTAGTTTCGTGAGTGACTGCATTCCTTGGAGAAGATCCAGGACTTCAGACTTGTCACAGGGGGGTCAAGTGTCTATGACACTCACATGCTCAGTGGGCTCTGAGCAGCTGTTGAGAAGCTACAAATTATCAAGCAGAAAATGAGGTTTGTCTGTAATATAAGCTGACGCTACAAGTCTGATTATTTTTAAATTCTGACGCTAGTTGCATTGGTTTCTGAGCTGCCATGCAGTAATTATCTATATTAATTAGACTTATATTGTGACATTTATTTTCTATGCATACTGTATATTGTCCCTAAACTCAGTAAGTGACAGGAGCACAGACCATCCATGTGCAGTGAATAAGCAGAAAAGAAGATGGGGAGCTACTGGGGCATCTTTGGAGGAACAGATCTTCCCTGCTAAATGGCTGTGGTTGCCTTGGGCTAGTACAGAAACCCAAAACATAATGTACAACATTTATAGCCTTATTCTTTAGTTAAGATTTAGTTCTCCATTAAACTGCTCTTTCCACCACTACTCATTCCATCTTCTTGGCCTTGGCATAGAATAGACCTGGGCTGTCCAACTGGCGGCCCGTGACCCCCCCTTCTTTGGCCCACCAGATGCTGAGTCTGTTTACCATATGTAATCTTTAAAAGGTATCACTGTAGAGATAAACTGCACCCTGCATTGTTTAAACCTCAAATTCAGACTCTAATCCCCTGTATCACACCTGTATTCCCCCTGTATTGTTCACACTTGTGACACCTCTATTGTTTATATCCTAAAGCCTGTACTGTTCACACCTGAGACCCAGACTGAAAGTTCCCACATTGTTCTCCTGTTCACACTTTATACAAAATGCTAATGGGGCACCAGCACTGTGTCACTGTATGAAGTACATATTAGAATGAGATCTTTACTTGTCTACTGCTCTGTTCTGCCTTCCGTCCCTGCAGGGCTGGAACTAGGGGCAGGCAGAGTAGGCGCCCACTTAGGGCGCAATCATGGGCGGGGCACACTTTTAAGGGGAATTTCCTTTCTTTCTTTTTAAACACTGATATATTTGGCCTTTAAGTTTTTCAACTTTATAAACAGGGGTGCTTCGCTAATGAGGCGAGTTGAGGCTGTCGCCCCGGGAGCAGGGCCCCACTAGGTACCAGGGGCAGAAAAATTGCTACTCCAGGTAATTTAAGAGCGAATTTCCGGGGGGGGGGGGCAGCAGCAACTGCTGATGCCTCAGGCGGCAGAGGGGCCAGGATCGCCCCTGTTTATAAACCCCCTGTTCCAGACAGAATCACTCCCCAGTTCCCTTTTGGCAGCTGCTGGCACAGGTACATATTTGTGGGCAATATCTTGGCTGCTACTTGCACAGGTAAACAGATGATATGATGGATGTTTGGCTGCTGCTGGCACAAGTACATATATGGAGGCAATAGTGTGGATTTTTTGGCTGATGCTGGCACAGGTACAGATTAGGGGCAATATAAGGGATTGGCTGCTGCTGGCTCAGGTACATGGGGCAATATGGTGGCTGCTGGCACAGGTACACAGATGTTTGAGGGCAATATGATGGATTTTTGGCTACTGCTGGAACAGATGCAAATTGGGGCAATATGATGGATTCTTTTGGTTGCTGCTGGCATAGGTACAGATTGGGGGTAAAAATATGATGGATGTTTTGGTTTATGCTGGCACAGGTACAGATTGGGGCCTGGGGGCAATCTGAGGGATTGACTGCCATTGGTATAGGTACAAATGGAGGCAATATGATAGGTGCTGGCACAGGTACAGGGGGCTATATGACTGGTAAGGTGGGAAATGGTAATGCAGGACTGGGTGGGGCACTGATTGAAGCCTTTGCCTAGGGTGCAAAAATACCTTGGCCTGGCCCTGCCTCCCTGTGTGTGCCATTCTCTGCTTGCCCAGTGCTGCTTGCCCTACCCTACCTGTGGGATGTAAGCCTGTTAGGGGTTTGTTAGCATTTGAAAATTGTTGTTAAGGGCCCCTAAGGTGTTTAATCATGTGTTGGGGGGCTGTTGTATTATCCACAGGGGAGGATGAGGCATATGGATTTAAGGGTGTGTTTTTAACATGACTTCAATTTTTCACATATGAGTGATGAGGGATTTCCCTGCAGTGAGCACCAACCATTTGGTTTTTAGGTGTGCTACCACCGTTAATGTGGATACGATCTTAAAAGTTCTTATGGTAATATGGGTGTGGTTTACAGTGGGTGTGGTTTAAAAGGGGAGTGGCCAACACTGACTTCCATTATCGGCCCTCCTCCACATAGGTCAGTACAATTTTGGCCCTCTGTACCACAGAACTTGGACAGCACTGGAATAGACCATTCCCCATCCCCTAACACTAGTTTTTGCATAGGCTTATTTGGATTCAGAGAGCAAAACTATAGGGTACAGAACTGCCCCATGACCTCATATATGATGTTACCAAAAACAATAAGAAGCTTCAGCACAGAAGAAACACTAAGCGGGTTATTTATCAAAATTCGAATTTTTCTATTGTTTTTTTTAAATAAAAACTGACCAAACTAGAATCCAGTATTTGACCTTATTTATTATTAAAAAAGCATGATTTAATCGGATCGGGGGAAAACTCGATAAAATTTGACGAAAACCCGAATCATATTATTTTTTCAGAGGTTTTTCCCGAATCATACTAATTAGACCGAAAATCCGACTATTTTGAGCTGTCCGGACAAAAAATCCCCATGATTTGGTTGGGATTTTTGACTGAAAATACCAAAATAATCGTATTTTCAGGCTAAATCCAGCTCAGACTACAGAAACTTCCAAATAGGATAGGAACCTCTCCTATTGACTTATATACAACCTTGGCAGGTCTGAGATGGCGGATTTTCTGATTCAGACTTTTTGCAGCCTCGGGGTATAATACATTTCAAACATTTTTAGTTTTTTTCCATTAAAAATTCATATTTTATAGTAAAAAAACCTCAAATTTTCAAGTTTTTTTGCATTTGGCGTTTAATAAATAACCCCCTGTCAATACATTGCCACTAAGATGACAATTATTTTTCTTGTCTGCAGTAGACCGAGTTAATGACTCCCACATTTTAATTTACAGCGCCATAATGATTTTATCCATTATAGCTAAAAACATCCCAGCTTATTACCTGTACAGATGAAGCCAGGTAACCCTCCATAGATAAGGTTGTCATTGTCAGGTAGCATGAACGGACAGCGAGTTTGAACCTCTAGGCAGTACTGCTTGCAAGGAATGCGATGGCGGCACTGCCGCTGAGTCACGTTAAAATACTCAGAGCAAAGCCAGGCTTTGTAGACAGCCTAAGGGTGTAAAAATAGACATTGGCACAGTTAATAATCTTTAATAATTTTCAAAGATGTTGCTTTAGTACAATAATGCAAAATAACAGTCTGCTTTCATTATTGTGAGAGAGCACTCGAGTAAATGTGGATGAGACACACTCTGCAAGCCAGGGTATAAACACCATTGGGGTAATATAATAGGGGGCAAACACTAATTCTAGCATTAACCCTATAGCAGCCAACTAGAAGATTAGAAGTGTTTACTGGTCACTTCTTAGGAAACAAACATTTGCCTAGTTGCTATAGTCTCTAGATGTGGCTTCTACTCCATATTTCCATATCCAGTATACTTGTATATAAATTTAGTTATAATATTCACTATACAATGATATAACTTCCTAGCATTTCTAGCATCAACCTCTCTACTTTCCTATCAAGACTTCTATAAGAAATTCATGAAAGGGGACTTTATCCCTATTTATAGCGAATTTTCCACAAACCCCCTTGTCAACTACCAAGCAATTTTTCAACATTTCCTGCACTTTCCTTATTACAATTTGATGGGTAAAAACAAGTAGTGATCAACAACTGCACCAGAAGAAGGACCCAAGTGGTCCGAAACATGTAGTGCTATGCATTTTTAATAAATTATCTAAGAAATTCAACACATCTGCTCTCCAGTGAACCTTCATTCTCCAGTGATCAACAATGCTGGGCTAAAAGTACATTTAAAGGAAAACTATACCCCCAAAATGAATACTTAAGCAACAGATAGTTTATATCAAATTGAATGACATATTAAAGAATCTTACGAAACTGGAATATATATTTACATAAATATTGCCCTTTTACATCTCTTGCCTTGAACCACCATTTCGTGACTCTATCTGTGCTGCCTCAGAGATCACCTGACCAGAAATACTACAACACTAACTGTAACAGGAAGAAGTGAGGAAGCAAAAGGCAGAACTCTGTCTGTTAATTGGCTCATGTGACCTTACATGTGGTTTTTATGCACAGTGAATCGTACGATCTCAGGGGGCAGCCCTTATTTTTTAAAATGGCAATTTTCTATTTATGATTACCCAATGGCACATACTACTAAAAAAGTATATTATTATGATAATGGTTCCATACCTCCCAACATTTTTGGAAGTAAAAAGAGGGACAAAAAAAATTTTTCGCACGTAGAGCAGCAATTTGTTGACCACACCCCTTTATGTGGCCACACCCTCTAATTACCATGTTTGTTTTACAAAATTTGGCAGGTTATGAAAATTTGAAAATATTTCTCCTTATCTAAACTGGGTTTTTGAGTCTCAAAAGTGTTACAAAGTATCTTATTTGCACCTGTTAGCTGTTCTGGGCTCTCTGCTAAAAGCCAATTAAGTGACAAACTTTGTTTATTTTTCTGGCTGTTCAGTGCAGAGAAAAGAGGGACTTTCCAGTACAAATGAGGGACTGTGGGTTGAGCTGTCAAAAGAGCAACTGTCCCTCTGAAAAAGGGACAGTTGGGAGGTATGTGGTTCATTTACATGAAGCAGGGTTTTACACGTGAGCTATTTTACTCAGTATCTTTTAATAGAGATCTACATTGTTTGGGGGTATAGTTTTCCTTTAAATCAAAAACTAAAACTGTTAATATCAATAAAACTTGGATTGGACAGTGTGAACGGTTAATAGTCAAAATACCTGATCACGCGACACCCTATACAACAAACAGTTGTTACTGCAAAAACATGGCAAAAGTGTGTTAAATTTGATAAAATTGTGTGTGTGTAAATCCGTGTGAGTATGTTACCTCTTCGAATACAAGAGAGTTACTGGAACTGGCAGGAAGGTTTCAAGTGTGGTGGGGTGCAGGTAAATGGTTTGGGATCACGCTTGAGGTGAACAGGCCTGAGGAGCAATAGCCAATTGTAGATTCTATGTTCCTTGCTAATGAAACCTTTTCCCGCCAGCTTGTAGAATCTATTTGCTCAACAGTCAAAATATACAGTAATATCTACAGATCCATTCAACACAGCTTTGTATAGAACAGAAAAAAAGAATGGGAAAATAAACTATTTACACATTTTTGTGTTAAATATCATTCATCCTACAAAGGCAAATAAGTGCCATCTAGTGGGCAGTTTTGATTTGTGTATTTGTGGCTGCACTGCCAAAAAAATCACATTGTCAACAACAAAGAGTAAACGATTTTCCCTGCAACATAGAATAGAACACAGAATTGCAGGGATTCTCAGTTTTTGCTTTCACATTATGCATTTTAGCACTCCAGAAGGGATGGTAACAGTCATGACTGCATTCAGTAGGGGGCACAATTGGTTTATAAGAGTTATCCATACTGAACAGATGGTTTTCCAAATCATAATTCCCAGATAATATCATTGTCTGGGGGAAAAGCCAACCACTAGTCCAGTGCAGACTAAGGCGATAGATAGTTAGTGATCTGGCCCTGGTTCCATAACCAGAGGGGAAATATTCACCATTGGTCAAAATTCTGGCATCCCAGAGGGTACAGCTACCAACTGCTACAGAATAAAATGCATTGAAAATTGTTCACCAGGGTTTCAGAACTGCTATCAACAGGCTCAGATTCTAACACACTGCAGTGGGGGGGAGCCACCAACTGGTCCAGACAGGAGTCTATTTCCTCATTGGTCCACACAAGGTAATATAAGTAACCACTGTCTAGTATCTAAATATATATTTACCTCTCAGACTGGGATCAGATTCATACCAACACTTTTTAACCTGTTCCAACAATTTCCTAATTACGGACATTTCAATGAGGATGTACACGCAAAGTGAAGGAATTATAAATGGTAAAAAATCCTTATATAAACTAATGGTACCCATGCCATTTCTCCAGTACTGAACCTTTAATGTGAATTTACAGCACCAGCCAGCAGGGCCAGACTGGGGGGCCCGGGGCCCACCGGGGCTTCTGCCTCAGGCCCCCCCCAGTACTCTGAGGGCTGCTGCCTCACTGCCTCCCGTCCTGCAACCGTCCCCTCTGCCGCGCACACACTGTTTGGTCGCGGCAAAAAGCAGATTATTTGTCTATTTCAGATAATTTAAGAGAATTAAGGCATTTAAATTATACAATAAAATATACCATTCTAGAGCATTTATGTTATATATTTTGATTTCTATTAAATAAAATAAAATTGCTGTTTTTGCCCACTTCCTATCAATATGATTAGCCCTTAAATATTCTGCAGCCCCTTTACAAAGTTTATACAGTACATCATTCACATTAGTTCCTGCCCCAGTGGAGTTAACTATCTAATAATAGTATAAATTTCAAAATTGAGGTTCAGTTTTATCAGAAGCAAATTAACTTTTCTGGAGTAAGAGGGAGAAATATTCCTCAGTAACAGGCATGGAAGTTGCAATTAAGTAGTCATTTTTCTAAGGGCTCATCCGGAGGCTGGCCGAGCACAATAGGCAACCCAGCCAGCCAGCTTGCCCCCCTCCTTCCCTCAGTGGCAGGTGTGTCCGGTCTTGGGGTAGGCAGAACAGGTAGCTGCCCAGCACCCCCAATCATTGCACCCTAGGCAGCTGCCTAGTTCCGGCCCTGGGCTCATCTGTGTGCATCAGTCTGATTTATAGTAACATAGTAAAATAGTTTAACCAATTAGTCAGATGACTGAGAGAAAGCAATCAGAGCAGAGCTTGCTGCTGAGTGTTCTTTATTAGACACAACATGTTTCGGGCAAGTGCCCTATATCAAGTGTACAAATAGTCAGTGTTAACAAGCTCTTAAAGGGTAAAACAGGAAGTGAGGTCACGTATCAAGGTAAGTGGATCAATGATAAATAGGTGCACGCATAAGGGGTAATTAGTGAGTCCTTTACGCCTTGCTTAATTCAGTCCACAGTGTAATATCTTCTGGAAACAATTCCACATAGTCTCTTCAAATAAGTGTTGAAAAAAAGTATAGTACTCAAGGAACTGCCCATTTCTGGGCCTACCACAGAAAATCCTGATAAATTACTCAATTAGTATGGAAGGAAAAGAAATGCCCATTATTCTCACCATTAGCCGTACATATAATGTAAATATCTTGGACTCAGAAATCAATTATCTGAAAAAGAAACAGATCAGGCATCAGTAACAAGGAAAAAAAGCTTGTTAACACTGACTATTTGTACACTTGATAAAGGGCACTTGCCCGAAACATGTTATGTCTAATAAAGAACACTCAGCAGCAAGCTCTGCCGTGATTGCTTTCTCTCAGTCATCTGACTAATTGGTTAAAGTTTCGCACCTGGAGCGGGGGTGTCTACTGAGATTGAGAGCACCAGCTACATTCCCCAGTCACATATTCTTTGTTTCTGAATTGTATACCGCCTAACTGTGGGTAAAGGATAGCAAACTACTATGTCTGAGGATTCAATCCCTTCAACTGCAACTACGTTTGCCTATGAAGAAGCGGACTTTGGAAGGATTTTGAGCAAAATTGATGCAGTAAATCTGCTTTCAACACAAGAAACCATGACCACCAATACAGAGAAAGATCTGTTTAATTTACGACGCAAGGAAGTACACACCAGCCTGCACTTAAGCTCCTTGGCAGAATATTTAAAAGTAAAAAGAATACCAAGAGGCTTAAGACTTGACATCAAACCAAATCTGTGTGCAGATAATAACCTCTTACAACAACGCTGGCATGAAATATGCAATAAATGTAGTCAAGATTTATTGCTACTGACAGTGGAAACACTTCTAAACTAGACGAAATCCGTACCCATATCCAGATGAAGAAGGACCAATTAACTCTGGAAAGAGGTAAAGAACAAGCGGAGAAAATCTTCAGCGAGCAGGAGCGCACTCTGACCAAACTACGCGAGACTATCATTGTTCGTAAGCGCAACAAGTTTGAGAGAGATGCGCGGGACTACAGAGAAGGCCGGGAGTACTCGTGGCGCGAGGAGAGACCAAGTCAGCGCACACAAACGGGTCAGCAGAGTCCACGCCACAGACGCACGGAGCGGTCGGAGAGAAGGCATTGGACCCCAGCAGACAGCGCACAGCTCCAACATCACCACAAGCAGAGATACAGAACCCCATGCCAGGGCGCACTCAGAGTCCAAGCAGAAGCGACGTCTAGCAGCGAAGAATGCTCAGCCTCCTCTACACAATCGTCTGCATCTTTTTTAGGAGCTGCGGCAATCCAGGAAACCACGGATACACGGCGCAATCAGAAGCCACAGACTATCAGGGAGCAATACCCCACGCGGAAACACAAGACAGCAAGGTAGTTATCTTGTCTTCATATGAACTTGATACATTTGAAATACAATTGTTAAATAAGGGGTTGGGTTTTGTACCAACACATAATACTGAATATGTTACCTAGGAGATTGATTTTCAAAAATTTATAAGGAACATTAAATTAAAACTACACTTTGGCCCCCAAACTACCTTAAGTGCAAGTAATGCTAAAGAGTCCTCAGATATTTTGAGTGGGTTAAAAAATACCAGTACATTTGTGCCAGATGTTAACAACGAATTCCTTTCCACTTTTGAAAAAATAGTAACTCATGAGGTGAAATAAATTTGGGATAAAAGCGCAACTGAAAGCCATACAGCTAATTTATCCTACAATGAAAGGGCCGCACTCCAAAAATTAAAATCAAATGAGTCACTAGTAATACGTAAAGCGGACAAAGGTGGGGCTATTGTAGTAATTCGCAAAATTCAAAGACGGACTCCACCGGATCAGTAGACACTCGGGAACCAGCGTTTAAAACTGTAAATGCTTTATTAGACGCAGATTAAAATCACCAGCGGGCAAGGGATGTGCGCTTGACGCGTTTCGTGACCATTGTGTCACTTCATCAGAAGCATGAGTGCCCTCTGTCGGGCTCATACTAAAATAACACATATCATTAAAATCAAACAGAAACACCTGAATAAAAATCACGTAACGTGCATTTGCACTAAATAGAAAAATCTATCATATATCAGAAATGTAAACTCTTTAAGCAGTCCACTACAATGTGAATATAGATCCATCAATATAACACATTATTTTTAAATAATAAATTTTGAAAAAAACTTGAAAAATCAGAAAAATCAGAAAAAAATAATATATATATATATATATATATATATATATATATATATATATATATATATATATATATATATATATATATATATATATAATGAAAAATATTGTAGTAATGAATAAGGAAGCATACCTTGAAGAGGCTTTTAGACAACTTAATACACCTGGCCACTATGAAAAAATTGGGAATGATGTCACTGACACTATTAAGAAAGAGGTTGAATTGTTAGTATCACAGGCAATGGATAAGAATGGTCTTATCCCGAACCATGTAAAGGATTTCTTATGCAAAGAATATCCACGAATACCTGTGTTATACCTTTTACCAAAAATACACAAATCTCTAGAAAACCCCCCGGGTAGGCCAATAGTGTCTGGTATTGACTCAGTGTTGGAACCCCTCTGAAAGTTTGTGGATAAATTTCTACAACCTTTGGTTGCAAATATACCTACTTGCCTTATCGATACTACTGATCTACTCTGTAAATTAAGGGATCTTGGGAAAGTAAGTACCAATGTAAAGCTGTACAGTATCGATATGCAGAGCCTTTACACCTCTATCCCACAGGAAGAAGGCATAGGATATGTAGAAGAAGCTCTATTAGAAACTAACATCTCTCACCAATTACTCTACTTTATTATTGATTGCCTGTCAATTGTCTTAAAGAAGAATTATTTCAGATTCTCTGGTGAATTTTACTGGCAAAAACAAGGGACGTCGATGGGAGCGGCCGTCGCGCCTTCATTTGCCAATATTTTTGTCCACAGAATCGAAAAACAGTTGTTCCTGACTGCACCTTTTACACAGTACATAACTGGCTTTTACAGATTTGTGGACGAAATTCTCATCCTATGGGATGGCCCAGAATTAGCTTTCATGGAAATGATAACCCAAGCTAATAAAGCCCATCCCACCATTAAATTTACTACGGAAACAGGGGGCCATTGTATAAACTTCCTTGATGTTACAATAACAATTGCCAATGGCAACATTAGTACTAACCTTTACCGTAAAAATTCTGAAAAAAACAATATTTTGCTAGCATCCAGTTTTCATGCCCCTAAAATAATTAGAGCAATCCCAAAGGGCCAGTTCATAAGGGCACGTAGTATTACGTCTGAAGACGATTACTACATAGCAGTAGATACCCTCAAACATAGATTCCTTAAAAGAGGGTACAAACCTAGGAATATTGAAAACTGTGTCAAAGAGGTAGGTACAATTCCAAGGAATGAGTTACTTAAATACAAACCAAAAGAAAGAAAGGACATTTTCCCATTTGTAAGCCAGTATAATGCACAGAGTAAACAAATTGAACGGATTGTTCACAAATTTTGGCCACTGTTACAACAAGAAAAAACACTCAGAGGTCCCTTAGCAAAACCTCCAGTATTCAGCTACAAGAAAGGGAGAAGCCTCCGAGATATATTATGCCCTTCAGAGATCAATCCCCCATGAATGAAAGGGGCCACGAGGTTCCTAGGCCAACCTAAGATGGGCACATTTGCCTGTTTAAATTGTAACTATTCGTCTCTCTATCATTAAAGTAGATACCTTGCGACAACCTGCTAATGGCACACCAGTAAAACTAAAACACTATGCCACCTGTGATACAAGCAATGTGATTTACATATTAAAATGTCCATGCGGACTGGCTTACATTGGCCAAACCATAAGAACTGTGGAAACTCGAATTAAAGAACACAAAGGAAACATACGAAACTATAAGAAAGGAACAGCCACAGACACTACAGTGGCCAGCTTTAATATATTGCAATATATGGACAAACAATCCCTGTGTTGTTTAAGGGGTAAGCCATTTTTCAGTAGCAGTATGCACAAAATGTCTCTGTCTTAAATATATTGATAATGGGTTGAGTGCAGAGGAACTCTTGTATTTGACTATATGTATTTTGTGGTCACACCCTCATTGCACCCCCGCCTAATGGTTTTAAAAAATAGTGGTGAGCACAACTTTCCCTTTTTTTTTTTTTATAGTTATACAGGAGCAGTGACCAGCTCCATGTTGTAGCTCCCACCCTTCCCAGCTATAGTTAGGTGACCCCACTGGTGTCTAATAAAAGGGCAGCCAAGTTTGGGAGTTTTACTTTGAAAGCAGCTAGTAAGTTGCAGGTAAAACTTAGTCCCTTTGTAAAATGTATAATTAAGCAATTGAATTCTTAATGAATCAGATGAAAATTAAGCGTAGGACTGGCCTGATGTGGGATGACTTTGACGTAGTTGGCCAGCTTAAATATATTGCAATATATGGACAAACAATCCCTGTGTTGTTTAAAGGGTAAGGCATTTTTCAGTAGCAGTATGCACAAAATGTCTCTGTCTTAAATATATTGATAATGGGTTGAGTGCAGAGGACCTCTTGTATTTGACTATATGTATTTTGTGGTCACACCCTCATTGCACCCCCGCCTAATGGTTTTAAAAAATAGTGGTGAGCACAACTTTCCCTTGTCCACTACAGTGTCCAGACATTTTAAGGATGCTAACCATAATCAGTCACAGCTAAGATGGGCTATATTAGAAGTAATTGGCCCCTTGCAGAGAGGTGGGAACCCTAAAAAGAAAATACTACAGAGGGAAGCATACTGGATCAAGAAGCTAGATACAATGTATCCGAAAGGCATGAATGACAGCTGGAGTGTGAAATGCTTCCTTTGACACTGTGACAATGTTGCTTTTTACCTGTACAGTGTATAAAAAAGTTTTGTTACTTTTCCTTGTTACTCATGCCTGATCTGTTTCTTTTTCAGATAATTGATTTCTGAGCCCTATATTATACTATACTTTTTTCAACACTTATTTGAAGAGACTATGTGGAATTGTTTCCAGAAGATATTAGGGCTCTTACAGACAAGCGTTTTTACCTGCGCTCCCCTGCGTTCCGTTTTTCTGCGTTCAGCCTCAGGGGAGCGCAGGAATAGACGCATTACATTTTTTCCAATGGGGCTGTACTCACACAGGTGCGTGTAGGCGCCAAACGCAGGGAAAATGCAGCATGTTGCGTCTTAACCTGTACAGCCCCATTGGAAGAAATGTAATGCGTCTATTCCTGCGCAGGTAAAAACGCTCGTCTGTAAGAGCCCTAACACTGTGGACTGAATTAAGCAAGGACTTCGGCGTAAAGGACTCACTAATTACCCCTAATGCGTGCACCTATTTATCATTGATCCACTTACCTTGATACGTGACCTCACTTCCTGTTTTACCCTTTGAAAGCTTGTTAACACTGACTATTTGTACACTTGATAAAGGGCACTTGCCCAAAACATGTTGTGTCTGCTCTGATTGCTTTCTCTCAGTCATCTGACTAATTGGTAACAGTTTCGCACCTGGAGCGGGGGTGTCTACTGAGATTGAGAGCACCAGCTACCATTCTCTAGTCACATATTCTTTGTTTCTGAATAGTAAAATAGTTAGTTATGTTGAAAAAAAGACACATTATGCATCGATTTTGCACTTGGAAGCAGGATCGGACTGAGAAAACCGGGAAAAAAACAGGTTGGCCCCTGGCTCTTGTGAGCCCTTGTCAGCCCAAATCCGCACCGGCTGGTTATGACAAAAACACAGTGTGCGCGGCGGGGCCCCTGAGGCAACAAAGAGTAAACCTAATTAAATAGATGTTGGTGTGTCAGTCACATACAAGTGTAAGAATCAGAAGACATGCCAATCTAGTGCTTTATTGTGCAGAGAGCAGTGCAATGGGGGCTATGTTTTGGGTGCATCCTGGTCACATCCTTGACCATGCTCAGTTATGCCACTGTCCACATCCCAGATAGTGAGAGACAACTTTAATTTGGGTGCAAATTAAGTGGGCTGTTACTGTGGATGAGGTGGGACAAATCAGAATCCATGTGGGCTGATAAGTCTGGATCACAATGGGGCTTAAATAGTTTTTTGATTTTTCAGTCAGGATTATGAGCAGGTATAACAAATCAATTATTATTATTATTATTATTATTATACTTTCAATTTTAGTTTTAGTGAAAAAAATTAATACATTGGCACATAATCATTGGTTTTATGGCACTGGTGGGTTCAAAATATATGGTTTGTGTAATGAGTTTAGAATTGTAAATTTTTTGAGGGTTAAACCAATCTCTTAATATTGGGTGCATGGAGCGACATGTTTGGCGAGCACAGAGCACAGTCCTGCTTTTACATAACTACATCTACCATCAGCTCCCTGTCAGCTCATTGGGCAGGGAATGCTGGGAAGTGTAGTTATGCAACAGTTGGAGTGCCAATCCTTATAAAGTAAACATGAAGATTAGGTAAATGGCTTGCTGCTGATTTACGTGTTCAGGAAACTTTACCAGAAAAGCTGAAATTTTTTATATTTAAGAGAATGACAGAGCAGAGAAAGCTTTTCCTGGAATGTTTCAGTGAATGGTCATCAGCATATTGACTGCAAAGTACATACAGTTTCCTTCTCCTGGGAAGTGACAGCGTAACGCATGTCATTGTGCGTTCCATTCATATATAAATTGTACAGTAAGGTTGAATAGGATGAGATGTGCCCATGCTGGGGGGTGGGGCAGGGAAATGAAGAACAGAGAGTAGGGGGAGTATTTGAAAATGAGAATTGCAAGACAACAAGGAGGGGCCACCCAAATCAGAGAAAGCCCTCAAATTATGGGGAACAGTAACATTCTACTGAACCAAATACTCAAACCAGTCATTAAATGCTTTGGGTTACAACAATAGGGGTAAATTCATGTTGTTATATTCACTTGCTACAGTACACTACACAATTCCCAATGTCATAAAGCAATAAAAAACAGTAGGCATTCAATCATGTAATTGGTAAATATAGAACCCATTATATTAAAGGAGAATATGAGCGTGTGACAAAATTGAACTGTGCAATTTATTTCATTAAAACCTGCAAAGTTTCCATAACATATGTATTTATTATGCAACCCCCCATTATCCTTTGACTGCTGGAATCCCACTAGAAGCCCTTCAGGTTATCTGCTGACTGACGGATCAGACAAAGCCAGCACCTACTCTTGCAGAGCCAATTTGAGCCTGGTTCACACTGGAGGTGACAATGTAAACTATCTTTCCCTTTAATTTATGACCTGAGGCCTGAAAATGCTTTGTGCCACACACTGCATGTGGTTCTCCTACTTGCAGCTTTTGCTGTGTAATACAGGATTTGCATTGGAGCTATATTTTCACATGTGGCATGTTCAGCTGGTGTGGATACTCAGGGGTAATCTGGATCATATATATACTGTGCACCCATGTCTGAACCCCCATGGGCCACAATAAGTGATATCACAGGCAGCAGGGCAAAGTCAATTTTTTTAAGTGCACTGGCACTTGATTCCACTTTGAGGGCCCATTGCACCCAGGCTCACCCGTTGCTTGTTATGCCACTGCATATATACAAATCATAGGGGTCTTTTACAACTGCAGTCAGCTGTATGTAAAACACCTTTGGTTAAAAATTTCAAAACATAATTTTGCATTTTTATTTAGTTGCAGTTGTTGCTGCTCATTTCTTTCTGCATCCCATTCAGAATTGAGCTCAGTTGCATCTACTGACCTGACCACTCTGGGCCAGGAGATAGCTCCAGCACCCTCTGTCAATAGACACAGTGCACGTGTGTCTAAGAATAAGGTGCACACGTCACTCTTACACGAAACACCAGAAATGACACCAACCAGACATGGAAAAACACCAATGGAATTTTGTTGAATTTATTGCACAGTTTCATGAATTTTTATGCACTCGCCACAACTGCTTCAAGGGTAACACCCCATTGGGAACACAATGACTGGAATGCTGGAAAAAACACTGTATTTTGTGATAAAAGATGGTGATTGTACTTGTAATTGACTTTACTCACTGTACTTGACGACATAAATGAGCTCTCATGTTTTCGTACAAGCAGGGCCGCCATCAGAAATCACACAACAAAATTTTCTGGGTCCCCTTTGCCACGCCTACATCACCACGAATACCTCACCATGCCCCCCTCCCACTAGTACAAAGGTCACATGGACACAAGCACTAAAACAGTGAATAAAATCATTTGGCCAAGGGTTATTAAGCCTGCCACCATGTCAAGGTAGACTATTTGAGCTATTAAAACAAACATTTGTGGCTAGTTAAAGAAAAACAGAAAACACTGGAGGCCAGGGCTCCCTTACAAGGTACTAGGGCCCCTACACGTTTTTATAAAACACTTGTGGCCAAGGCCCATTTACTTCACTTGAGGACAGGGCCCAAAATAAAAAAATAATATATTTGTGGCCAGGTAACTCCTACAAGTTATAGAAAAAAATTGTTGCCAGTGTCCCCTACTAAAATTATAAAAACACATTGTTGTTTAAGGGATGCCAAAGAGTTGCACTGGTGGCCAGGGGTTACCAAAAAACACTGGTGGCCAGGCCCCCATTAAAGAAAAACAAAAAAACTGAGCGGCCAGGGCCCCCTACAAGTTAAAGGAAAAAAAACCTAAGTGACCAGGGCCCCCTACAGGTTAAAGAAAAAAAACCTGAGCGGCCAGGGCCCCCTACAAGTTAAAGAAAAAAAAACTAGGGCCCCCTACAAGTTAAAGAAAAAAAAAAACCTGAGCGGCCAGGGCCCCCTGCAAGTTAAAGAAAAAAAATACCTGAGCGACCAAGGCTCCCTGCAAGTTAAAGAAAACAAAAAAACCTGAGCAACCAGGGCCCCCTACAAATTAAAGAAAAGAAAGCGCTGTGATCGTTTGTACTGATGTCACGCATATGCACGGGCCGCAGCCCACTGGAAAACCGACGCTGACCACCAATGAAATACTGTTTTATTATCAGAGAGAAAAAGGAAATCATTTTTAAAAAGTTGGATTATTTGTTAAAATGGAGTCAATGGGAGTCGGCCTTTCTGTAATTTGAAGCTATCTAGATAATGGGTTTCCAGATAACGGATTCCATTCTTGTATGTTGTACTTGATCCCAGTTAAAATCAAATTAATCTTTATTGGAGGCAAAACAATCCTATTGGGTTTAACTACTGTTTAAATAATTTTTTAGTAGACAAGTTATGGAGATCCAAATTATGGAAAGATCCCTTATCAGTAAAACAGCAAGTCCCAGGCATTCTGCATAAAAGGTTCCATACTGGTACCCTCCAACAAAACTTAACACAGCCTTGATAATGTTCTAGTGATGAGTGAATTTATGCCACATTGTTGTTGCCACTGGTGAAACTGCAAATTTTGCAAGCAAAAATGTAACATGTAAAAAAGTTTGTTCATCCCTAGGGTATCAGGATGGCATTTTGGTCATCAATGAATGGTGGGACACTTCTACTGCACAGAGGTCTTCTACTGAATGTATCCTCACCTGAGCAGAGTTATTTACATATACTCTGCACTGCAACTGTAAAAGATTTGTAAGACTAAAAGCAACTGTTGTGTTTTGGTAGCCGAGGATGAGTAGAGTATAACAGTGCTTTATTAGCAGGTTCATGCAGTCATTACACATCAACAGTAGCTTCACTCTAACACCCCAAGCTGTATAGAAAGTACTGTGCATGCACAACTCATGTGCATAGTGACACCTACAGGCCATTTGTATAAACACCACATATTCCCCCTATAGTATAGGAAAGCATTTGGGTCAATGTAATAAACAACAATGCATCTTAAAGCAATAATATACATTCTTCACATCACATAGTCCTTAGTCCATGCAGGTCATTTTCTGATTCTCTCAGTACACCTTATAGTTCATTTTCTTCAGGCCTATTGCAGTTGGCATCAGGAGTAGGAAAATGTCCTTCATCAAATGGAGCTTCTCCAAAGTCATATCTAGCAGGAGCAATACATGGTTTAGGCAGACTTGCCCTTTTATTGTACAGTGTTTAATATACTAAATAGCACTTAGCTCATGCAATTTCTATGTAATATGCATTTTCCTCCCATCTGATTGGCACAAATCCAGTGGTGGGGTTAAGCATTTCAAGGAGAGGGATCCCTTCCCCCATATGCAGTACCAATTATTTGATTTTAATCCATATCTCTTTGGCATGGTTGTGAATAAATGTTGCCTTTTTATGAACTTTGTTTGAATTATCCATGGCATTACGGGGGTTCATGGACACAAGACTGGAGGTTTAGTCCTTACTTTAATACATCGACACATATACACATTTATCAGAACTATGGCAGATCTTAGCAAAATGTCCTACTTTTTTGCATTTGAGGCATTGTACAGCTTTTGCAGGACATGTAGCATAATTTGCAGTGTGTTGTGTTGAACCACAGAGAAAGCAGTATTTTTTATTTATATTTGCTGCACTGTTTTGCAGTGAATCCCTTTCTTTAGTACTGTATTTTGCTTGAGACTGTGCATTATTAGGCCACAGAGCAGAATAGCAGAATTTACAGTCTGTACATTCCCAGAAGTTCAATGACAGAGTTTTAGCCTCTGCCACTGCTGTTTCAATTTGACTAGCAACTGTAATAGCCTTTGCAAGTGTTAAATCCTGCTGTAGGAGCAGTCTCTCTCTAATGCGTGGTGAGTTTGTTTTTTTCACTATTTGGTCTCTTAGCATTTCATCTGTTAGATTCCCAAACTCACAGGTAACAACCAGCTCTCTCATAGCTGCTACAAATTGTTCTGTGGATACTCCATCACGCTGTCCACATTGGCGGAATTTATATCTTTCAGCAACCACATTTACTCTTGGCATGAAAAAGTTCTCTATAGCAGTAAGTGCAGTTTCATAAGTCTCATCAGGTAATGGTAATGTATAGAATATATGCTGTCCTCTGCTCCCAGGCAGTGAACAATTAAAGCACGCTTTCTAGCACCAGAAATCTCCCCTTGGTCAGCAGCAAAAATGTAATTTTCAAACATATGAATCCAAACAGTAAAAGGTATGGTAGGCTCACCAGGGTTTTGGAGAAATTGTGCAGGCTGCTGCAGAGGTAGAAGAGACATCTCTTCACCAATCTGTTGTGTTTTGGTAGCCGAGGATGAGTAGAGTATAACAGTGCTTCATTAGCAGGTTCATGCAGCCATTACACATCAACATTAGCTTCACTCTAACACCCCAAGCGGTATAGAATTCAACTAATGTGCACAGTGACACCTACAGGCCATTTGTATAAACACCACAAAGATATCTATATTACTGTTTCAAATTGTTGGCCCTGGTGCTTTTTACACATTTCTTTCACACAATACACGACACAATCCTTGCCTACTATATCACCATTGCTATATCTGATTAAGTGTTTTCTGCATGAAATGTGTCTGGCCCTGTTTAAAGTTTCTTTTATTGGGGTAAAATAAAAGTAAATTTTTTTACACTGACGGTATCCTTTCTATACTACATGGCTGTGTGCCAGTTTCCATTGGGGCAGGACCACTGGACATAGGAGTCTCATGAAGCAGCTTATGGCTCTTTTTCACTTTTTGGATTTTGATAAATAATGCCCTTTTTTGCAGCAAATTTTAGCCTCAGTTTCGCGAAAAAAAAATCAAGTATTAAGTATCTTAATAAAATGCATCAATATATGCGCTCCATTCCATCCAGTTTGGAGCACGTATGTAAGTACGTTCATATATGCCTCTTATAGACAGAGTGAAGGCTCAATGCCTGTAAGAGGTTGTTCAAAGCACATGACTTGTTTTTTGGCTGTTGTGACTGGATCACTCATGGACTCTGGCAATCGAATGGCTACATACTCAGGCCAACAGGCTTCCCAGCATGTCCAACCTCAATCCCACGCAAGCCCCGATGTAATACTAATTATGTGGAAAATGCACAAGATCTCCTGTACATCCTTTTCCAGGGGAGGCCATCTCATGGGTTTCTTTGGCATGGACATCAACCTGTTTTATCCAAGAGCATTCTTCAGGACCGAAACCCTTCCATTGGATTAGGAATTGTAGAGACCCTCTCGAGATTCTTGAGTCTAAGATCTTCTCTACCTCGTATTCTTGTTGCCCATCCATGGAGACAGAAGCAGGGGGAGATTGCTCTGAAGAGACAGATGGAACACTTTAGGGATTCACATCTCAGGGGGAAGCTGACGTTTGACAGCCATGGGATTAACAATCTCCACAATGGACTAACGAATTTTGGACCCAATTTGGGGGAAGGAATGTTGAGGCAAATGTTCCTCGTAGAGAGCCACACTTTGTCCCCAACTTTATATAAAGGAGAAGATTTCCATCCTTGATTGGCATACTTCTTGTGGGACAAGGAACTTTTCCCTAAATTGGTTTTGGTAGCCGCCCAAATGGCCGACATGTGGGCTGCATGATCATCGGCTGCTGGAACATCAGACAACAGGAAGTCCTGAGGGAAAGCTAGTGGATGTTGCCCATAGAAAGTCAAGAAGGGTGATCTACCTGTGGAGGCATGACAAGCATTGTTATGAGTGAATTCTGCCCAGGGAAGTAGATCCTGACAGAGGGATACATGACTTCTCAGGAATTGTTCCAGCTCTTGGTTTACTCTTTCAGCTGCACTGTTGGATTGAGGGTGATAGGCAGAGGAGAATTGATGAGCGATAACCAGGTCTTTACACAACGAGCGCCAGAACTTAGACATAAACTGGGAACCTCTGTCTGATACTATATCCGCCGGGAAACGATGAAGACGGAGTTCAATGGCAGAGGGAAGTTTACGAATAGGAATAAAGTGTGCCATTTTACTGAAGCGGTCAATCACTACCCATATTACGGTGTTCCCCTTGGAAGTTGGAAGTTCAACAATGAAGTCCATGGTTAATTTAGTCCAAGGACGAGACGGGATGGGAAGAGGTTGTATAGCCCGCTAGGGCGAGAGTGGCTGGATTTAGATGAGGCACAGATGGCACAGGCCGCCACAAAGTCTTTCACATCCTTCCATAAAGAAGGCCACCAGAGGAGTCGACTGACAAGCTCAGTCTGAGTACCTGAATGTCCAGCTTGCAAATGGGGGTATCAGCAGGAGCAGATGACTGAACAGACAGGATCTGGCTGGCCAGTTGTGGGAATAGGGAAGCAATGATCTTTGTGGAAGGAACAATTGGCTCGTAATCTTAACGGGGGACTGACGGGGATTCAGTCTCTTGAGAGTCTGGATAAATTGTGTAAATGGTCACAGGGTGAGGGGCTTCCTCCAGGAAATATCGCCACTCCTCGAGTGCCAGTTTCACTGCCAGAAGTTCACAATTCCCCACGTCATAATTTTGCTCTGCAGGAGAGAACTTTTTAGAGAAATAAGCACAAGGGTGAAGTTTCCCATCTGCGACTTGTCTCTAAAGAGAGGATGGCACCAGCCCCAATGTCGGACGCATCTACTTCAATGAAGAAGGGTTGCAAGAGGTCAGGATGTCAAAGGACAGGAGCCAAAGCAAACAATCTTTCAAGGACTGGAAGGCTTCCGGAGCATAAGAGGGCCAGGCATTAGGTTTTCATCCCTTCCTGGATGAGAGCCAAGACAGGAGCAATACGGGAGGAGAACCCCTTGATAAATTGTCGGTAGTAGTTTGCAATAACGACAAATCTTTGGATGGCCTTGGTACTTGTGGGGAGAGGCCAGTCTTGGATTGCTGTGACCTTGGAAGAAACCATCTTGAACCCCTCACGAGAGATAATGTACCCCAGGAATGGAATCTTGGGCACCTAGAAAAAACACTTCTCCAACTTGGCAAAAAGGGAGTATTCTCTCAGATGGGCAAGCACCTCTTCCCAGGTTCTATGAGTTTCCAAGTCTTTGGAGAAGATTAGAATGTCGTCCAAGTACACCACTACGGATTGCCCCAAACGATCTCTGAAGATGTCAATCACAAATTCTTGGAAGACGGCGGGGGTGTTGCAGAGGCTGAAGGGCATTACCAGGTACTCATAGTGCCCATCTCTGGTGTTGAATGCCATCTTCCGTTCATCCCCCTCCTCGATGCGGATTAGGTTGTAAGCTCCTCGGAGATCCAATTTAGTGAAAATCTTCGCCCCTCTGAGTTGGACGAATAGCTCAGAGATGAGAGGTAGCGGATAGCGATTCTTCACCGTGATTTCATTGAGGCCCCTGTAATCCAGTGATCCCCAACCAGTAGCTCGTGAGCAACATCTTGCTCCCTGTGGCCTCAAAGCAGGAGCTTATTTTTGAATTCCTGGCTTGGAGACAAGTTTTGGTGCATAAAAACCAGTTGCACTGCCAAACAGAGCCTCAATGTAGGTTAACAATCAACATAGGGACTACCAACTGGCCAATCACATCACTTATTTGGCACCCCAAGAACATTTTTCATGCTTGTGTTGCTCCTTTTTCATCTGAATGTTGCTTATGGGTTCAAAAGCTTGGGGATCCCTGCTGTAATCAATAAAGGGATGCAAACTGACATCCTTCTTTTCTACGATAAAGAATCCCACCCCGGCAGGAGAAGAGGAAGGTCTAATGAATCCTCACTGGAGGTTATCCTTCATCTAGGAAGTCTCAGCAGGAGAGAAGAGGTAGTTACGCCCCCTGGGGGGCATGGTACCAGGGAGAAGTTCAATGGGGCAGTCGTAGGGGCGATGAAAGAGCAATTAAATCTTCCAGCAACTCGGGAAGTTCTCTGGAGATGAGATAGTCTTTCAGTCGAGTGGACAGGCCTTGGTAGAAGACATCTTTATATGCCTATCATTCCAATTGGTTTCTGCCATTAAAGTTCTAAAGTCAATAGCATACTCACTGGCACTGTGACTTACCTGTTGGATTTGCAGGACCCGGGATGATGCATTAGTGACATGGCCCGGGGCATCAAACACAGTTTGGAAAGCCTGGAGGAACTCCTTCGCATCGAAGGTCAAAGGAGAATTCTTCTCCTAGAGAGGTGTTGCCAACTCTAGCGGTTTACCCTCCATACAGGACATCACATACTCCACTTTATCCCTCTCAGAAGAGTATTGCGAAGGTTGAAATTCAAACTGAATAAGACACAGGGTAACAAACCCTCTGCAGGCTTGCGGGTCCCCATTATAGCGAGGTGGAGGAGGAATGCGCGGCTCTCCAGCAAAAGAAACCGCTACCGAAGGAGCAACAGGAGCAGGAGGATTGCCCACAACAGGGGAAGTGGGAGGCATATGAAAAAGAAGCGTGCCAAGTACTTGCCCTTTGCGGACTTGCTGTGCCTCATAAGTTTCCATGCGGGATGCCAGCCCACGGAGGGCTCTTCCTACATTAGGCGCAGTTTCCTCAGTGGGGTCCATGGCCTAATAATAATGCCAGGGGGCCTATAGGCATCCAGTGGGAGTAGTCAGGACCAAGGAGGAAACTTAGGGTTAAAGTCCAAGTTTGTGGTATCGAAAAGGGGTCAATTGTAAGCGTAGTCAAGATCAGGCAATTGTTCACAAGGCAGGCAGATAAGTAGCGGAGTCAAGAATCAGGCAGGGTCAGAAGTCCAGGAATCAATAACAGACGAATTATAATGCACCCAGGAATGTTCCAAATAAAACCTATTATCAGGGATTGAACCGGCGTCCTGGGTGTCCTTTTATTTTGAATTTGGCATTGCGACGTCACAAATTTGCGCACTGATGTCAACACGCCAGCACCATGACCCACACAGTGACAATGGGCTCCGCCATCTTGGATTTTCCGCAGCCGGGAACAGGAGCGATGTGGATAGCTCCTTACAATTATTAATATTATCAAACCAGTCCTGGAAAACCATCAAGAAAGCACTGAAACTGTGGTCTATTGCTGGTTTAATACTTCTGTCCCAATAATATACTACCCCCACAGTAATAACATTAGTTGACCTATTAATGTGCACTGCTTGCTCTGCAATAAATAAAGTAGGAGGGTAGCAAGTAAAAGTAAAAAAAAATATTGGGGGTGGATGTTTACTCCTAATGTCCAGTAACTCGATCCTTGGCTAATGAACAGAATCTAAAAGGGAAGAATTACAAAAATGCTATATAGTACTTTCCTTGCCACATAACATATTATAGGAGTCATTTATGACCAGATGTGCAGTTACACTTGTGCAAGTTTCCCAGCAGTCGGTTGCACATTAAATCCCATTCATTAAAGGGGTGGTTCACTTTTAAGTTAACTCTTAGTATGCCATAGAATGGCTCATTCTAAGCAATTGGGTATTCATTACTTATTTTTTATAGTTTTTTAATTATTTGCCTTCATCTTTTGACTCTTTCAGCTTTCAAATGGGGGTCACTGACCCCGTCTAAAACAAATGCGCTGTAAGGATACAAATTTATTATTATTGCTACTTTTTATTACTCATCTTTATATTCAGGTCTCTCCTATTCGTATTCCTGTCTCTTATTCAAATGAATGCATGGTTGCTAGTGTACTTTGGACCCTAGCAACCAGATTACTGAAATTGCAAACTGGAGAGCTACTGAATAAAAAGCTAAATAACTCAAAAACCACAAATAATAAAAAATTAAAATCAATTGCAAATTTTCTCAGAACATTACTTTCTACATCATACTAAAAATGTGTTTCAACCCTTTTAAATAAAAGTGCGGTTGTTGCAAGGTATGAGCATAATTGTGTTAATTTTTGACACATTGGCCAGACGTAATGCCATTGTGTCAGGTGGAAAAAAAATGGTAATTTCACTTTGCTCACTGTACTTCCGGATGTAAATGACTCTCATATTTTGGTACCTTTGGTCCTATACCTGGGTAACAAACCCTCTGCAGGCTTGCGGGTCCCCATTATAGCGAGGTGGAGGAGGAATGCGCGGCTCTCCAGCCAAAGAAACCGCTACCGAAGGAGCAACAGGAGCAGGAGGATTGCCCACAACAGGGGAAGTGGGAGGCATATGAAAAAGAAGCATGCCAAGTACTTGCCCTTTGCGGACTTGCTGTGCCTCATAAGTTTCCATGCGGGATGCCAGCCCACGGAGGGCTCTTCCTACATTAGGCGCAGTTTCCTCAGTGGGGTCCATGGCCTAATAATAATGCCAGGGGGCCTATAGGCATCCAGTGGGAGTAGTCAGGACCAAGGAGGAAACTTAGGGTTAAAGTCCAAGTTTGTGGTATCGAAAAGGGGTCAATTGTAAGCGTAGTCAAGATCAGGCAATTGTTCACAAGGCAGGCAGATAAGTAGCGGAGTCAAGAATCAGGCAGGGTCAGAAGTCCAGGAATCAATAACAGACGAATTATAATGCACCCAGGAATGTTCCAAATAAAACCTATTATCAGGGATTGAACCGGCGTCCTGGGTGTCCTTTTATTTTGAATTTGGCATTGCGACGTCACAAATTTGCGCACTGATGTCAACACGCCAGCACCATGACCCACACAGTGACAATGGGCTCCGCCATCTTGGATTTTCCGCAGCCGGGAACAGGAGCGATGTGGATCGCTCCTTACAATTATTAATATTATCAAACCAGTCCTGGAAAACCATCAAGAAAGCACTGAAACTGTGGTCTATTGCTGGTTTAATACTTCTGTCCCAATAATATACTACCCCCACAGTAATAACATTAGTTGACCTATTAATGTGCACTGCTTGCTCTGCAATAAATAAAGTAGGAGGGTAGCAAGTAAAAGTAAAAAAAAATATTGGGGGTGGATGTTTACTCCTAATGTCCAGTAACTCGATCCTTGGCTAATGAACAGAATCTAAAAGGGAAGAATTACAAAAATGCTATATAGTACTTTCCTTGCCACATAACATATTATAGGAGTCATTTATGACCAGATGTGCAGTTACACTTGTGCAAGTTTCCCAGCAGTCAGTTGCACATTAAATCCCATTCATTAAAGGGGTGGTTCACTTTTAAGTTAACTCTTAGGGGCCGATTCACTAAGCTCGAGTGAAGGATTCGAATTAAAAAAATTCGAATTTCGAAGTATTTTTTGGGTACTTCGACCATCGAATTGGTTAAATTCGTTCGAATTCGAACGAAATCGAACGAATCGAACGAAAAATCGTTCGACTATTCGACCATTCGATAGTCGAAGTACTTTCCCTTTAAAAAAAACTTCGACCCCCTACTTCGGCAGCTAAAAGCTACCGAAGTCAATGTTAGCCTATGGGGAAGGTCCCCATAGGCTTGCTAACCTTTTTTTGATCGAAGGATTTTCCTTCGATCGTTGAATTAAAATCGTTCGATCGATCGAACGTAGGATTAGCGCTAAATCGTTCGACTTCGATATTCGAAGTCGAACGATTTTAGTTCCCAGTCGAATATCGAGGGTTAATTAACCCTCGATATTCGACTATTGATGAATCGGCCCCTTAGTATGCCATAGAATGGCTCATTCTAAGCAATTGGGTATTCATTACTTATTTTTTATAGTTTTTTAATTATTTGCCTTCATCTTTTGACTCTTTCAGCTTTCAAATGGGGGTCACTGACCCCGTCTAAAACAAATGCGCTGTAAGGATACAAATTTATTATTATTGCTACTTTTTATTACTCATCTTTATATTCAGGTCTCTCCTATTCGTATTCCTGTCTCTTATTCAAATGAATACATGGTTGCTAGTGTACTTTGGACCCTAGCAACCAGATTACTGAAATTGCAAACTGGAGAGCTACTGAATAAAAAGCTAAATAACTCAAAAACCACAAATAATAAAAAATTAAAATCAATTGCAAATTTTCTCAGAACATTACTTTCTACATCATACTAAAAATGTGTTTCAACCCTTTTAAATAAAAGTGCGGTTGTTGCAAGGTATGAGCATAATTGTGTTAATTTTTGACACATTGGTCAGACGTAATGCCATTGTGTCAGGTGGAAAAAAAATGGTAATTTCACTTTGCTCACTGTACTTCCGGATGTAAATGACTCTCATATTTTGGTACCTTTGGTCCTATACCTGGGAAATTACAGAGCCAAGATCTGTACAACTGTGAAGGCCTCATTCCATGCAACCACACATGTGCTGTCAACTCTTTAACCCATATATATATGGTGTGAAAAACTATTTGCCCCCTTCCTGATTTCTTATTCTTTTGCATGTTTGTCACACAAAATGTTTCTGATCATCAAACACATTTAACTATTAGTCAAAGATAACACAAGTAAACACAAAATGCAGTTTTTAAATGAGGGTGAAAATTTAGGGAGAAAAGAAATCCAAACCTGTGTGAAAAAGTAATTGCCCCCTGAACCTAATAACTGGTTGGGCCACCCTTAGCAGCGATAACTGCAATCAAGCGTTTGCGATAACTTGCAACGAGTCTTTTACAGCGCTCTGGAGGAATTTTGGCCCACTCATCTTTGCAGAATTGTTGTAATTCAGCTTTATTTGAGGGTTTTCTAGCATGAACCGCCTTTTTAAGGTCATGCCACAACATCTCAATAGGATTCAGGTCAGGACTTTGACTAGGCCACTCCAAAGTCTTCATTTTGTTTTTCTTCAGCCATTCAGAGGTGGATTTGCTGGTGTGTTTTGGGTCATTGTCCTGCTGCAGCACCCAAGATCGCTTCAGCTTGAGTTGACGAACAGATGGCCGGACATTCTCCTTCAGGATTTTTTGGTAGACAGTAGAATTCATGGTTCCATCTATCACAGCAAGTCTTCCAGGTCCTGAAGCAGCAAAACAACCCCAGACCATCACACTACCACCACCATATTTTACTGTTGGTATGATGTTCTTTTTCTGAAATGCTGTGTTACTTTTACGGCAGATGTAACGGGACGCGCACCTTCCAAAAAGTTCAACTTTTGTCTCGTCGGTCCACAAGGTATTTTCCCAAAAGTCTTGGCAATCATTGAGATGTTTTTAGCAAAATTGAAACGAGCCTTAATGTTCTTTTTGCTTAAAAGTGGTTTGCGCCTTGGAAATCTGCCATGCAGGCCGTTTTTGCCCAGTCTCTTTCTTATGTGGAGTCGTGAACACTGACCTTAATTGAGGCCTGCAGTTCTTCAGTCCTGGGGTCTTTTGTGGCCTCTCGGATGAGTTGTCTCTGCGCTCTTGGGGTAATTTTGGTCGGCCGGCCACTCCTGGGAAGGTTCACCACTGTTCCATGTTTTTGCCATTTGTGGATAATGGCTCTCACTGTGGTTCGCTGGAGTCCCAAAGCTTTAGAAATGGCTTTATAACCTTTACCAGACTGATAGATCTCAATTACTTTTGTTCTCATTTGTTCCTGAATTTCTTTGGATCTTGGCATGATATCTAGCTTTTGAGGTGCTTTTGGTCTACTTCCCTGTGTCAGGTAGCTCCTATTTAAGTGATTTCTTGATTGAAAGAGGTGTGGCAGTAATCAGGCCTGGGGGTGAGTACAGAAATTGAACTCAGGTGTGATAAACCACAGTTAAGTTATTTTTTTAACAAGGGGGGCAATCACTTTTTCACACAGGCCCATGTAGATTTGGAGTTTTTTTTCTCCCTTAATAACGTAAACCTTCATTTAAAAACTGCATTTTGTGTTCAATTATGTTATCTTTGACTAATAGTTAAATGTGTTTGATGATCAGAAACATTTTGTGTGACAAACAAGCAAAAGAATAAGAAATCAGGAAGGGGGCAAATAGTTTTTCACACCACTGTGTATATATATATATATATATATATATATATATAGATCATGTGATCCCAGTAGTGAGTTTTAATCTTGAAAGCAGCAAGTAAATTGCAGGTAAAACGTAGTCCCTGTGTAAAATGTATAATGAAGCAATAGAATTCTTAAAGTGATACTGACACGTTCCCATAAAAATCCTATGATTTTTATAGGAACGTGCCAGTATCGCTTTAATGGATCAAATGAAAGTTAAGTGTAGGGATGACTTTGACGTAGTTGACCATCTTAAATATATTGCAATAAATGGACAACAAATCCTTGTTTTTTGGTAAGGCATTTTTAGTAGGTAAAGGCTAATGGCTTGAGTGCAGAGGAGCTTTTGTATATATATATTATATATATATATATACACACAAATATATAACAATTTTGATACCATACACCAGGGCTGTCCAACTGGCGGCCCTCGGGCCGCATGACCCCCCTTATGTGGCCCTCCACATCAAAGTCTGCCTGCTGTATCTGATTACCTTGTGTAAAATTTAAAAGGTATCACTACAGAGATTGACTGGTCCCTGCATTGTTTAAACCTCAAATTAACTCTATAACCCCCTGTATTGTTCACACCTGTGATCCCCCTGTATTGTTCACACTTGTGACACCTCTATTGTTCACATCCAAAAGCACTGTACTGTTCACACCTGAGACCCAGACTGAAACTGCCCACATTGTTCACTTGTTCACACTTTATTGAAAATGACAATGGGGCACCAGCACTGTGTCATTGTATGTAGTACATATTAGAGTGGTTCTGATTCCTGTCTCCTGCTCTGTTCTGCCTTCCCTATGCTCCCTGTGTGTGTCATACTTAGATATTTGTTCTAGGGGTTTGTTAGCATTTGAAAATTATTGTTGGTGGCCCCTAAAGTGTTTAATCATATGCTGGGGTACTGTATTATACACAGGGGGGAGGAGGCATATGAATTTATGGGTATGTCTTTATATGACTTAGCTTTTTTCACATATGAGTGATATCCTTACCAGGGCAGGAACAAGGTAGTTTGGCACCCTACGCAAGAGCTTCAATCAGTGCCCCCTGTCTTGCATTACCATTTCCCTCCTTACCATGATGGTTTTTAAATAAAGAAAGCAAGAAAGTGTACAACACTTTTTCATTTATATTACTGCCCCCTGTACCTGTACCAGCAAGCCCAGTAGCCATCCATAATACACCCCCCCCCCCATACCTGTGCAGCCATCCATCATACAGCCCTCCTGCAGCCATCATATTGCCCCTAATCTTTACCTATGTCAGCAGCAGCCAAAAATAAATCTGATCACATCATATTGCCCCCAAGTATTTATGTACCTGTGCCAGCGCTCAGCCCAGTAGCAACAGCAAACATAAGGCCCCTGGCCCAAATCTGTACCTGGCTGTGCCAGCAGGAAGCTCCACACTTTACAGTAATAGAAAGAATGTCTTCAGTTCACTGCAACTGTGCAAGGCTGAGAGCAGCGAGCCACATCAAGCAGGCCGCCAGCTCTCTGCCTCTCTCTGCCACCCAACAGCATCAGTGACGTCATTGACACATATACCCACGTCGCACCTCACAGAAGGAGCTATTACTTGCCGGCAAGTGGAAGAAGGTGAAGGAGATGGATTCCACCCAACTGGGTGACCATGATTACTGAAACAAATTATTAAATAAACTCTTGAAAAAAATTAAACAACGAAAAAAATCCCCTTAAAAGTGCGCCCCTCAATGATTGTGCCCTAGACAGCCGCCTACTCTGCCTACCCCTAGTTCCGGCCCTGATCCATGCAGAGAGCACCAACCATTTGGGTTTTTGGTGTGCTTTTAATGTGGACATGGTCTTGCAGTAACATGGGTGTGGTTTAAAGTGGGTGTGGTCTTAAAACAGGGAGTGGCTAACACTGGTTTCCATTATCAGCCCTCCACCATGTAGATTAGAAAAATGCCGGCCCTCGGTACCATAGAATAGAATTTGGACAGCATTGCCATACACTATCTGCCATTATAAAGTAGGGAGGAGGAATTGGAGGAAGGGAAGGGGCGGAGTTGGATTTAGAGAGGAACGCTGAACTGCTGAATTCTCTAGCTGTTGCCCCCAAACTGCAATCTACCCTCATATAACTCCCTACTTCCACTCTGCTTAACTCTTTATCCTGTAATGCTCAGTATAAACTACTGACTATAACTCCACAGAATAGGCGGTTAAATTGTAGCTATCTCAAGTTAATTTTTTTTATAGCATCCCAGTTCAGGGTCAGACTGGGCCGACGGGACACGGGTAAAAAAAACAGGTTGGCATTGGCCCTCATGGGCCCCTACTAGCCCAGATATGCTTCCCTAATCTGTCTGCCCGCAAAACCAAACAATAATATGTGGTGCATGACAGTGTTTGTTCATGTGTGTGAATATATACATAAATATATATATATATATATATATATATATATATATATATATATATATATATATATATATATATATATATATATATATATATATATATATATATACATACATACATACATACATACATACATACATACACACACAGTTAGGCCCATACATCTTTGGACAGAGACAACTTTTTTCTAATTTTGGTTCTGTACATTACTACAATGAATTTTAAATTAAACAACTCAGATGCGGTTGAATTGCAGACTTTCAGTTTAATTCAGCGGGTTGAACAAAAAGATTGCATAAAATGTGAGGAACTAAAGCCTTTTTTTAAAACAATCACTTCATTTCAGGGGCTCAAAAGCAATTGGACAAATTAAAAAACTGAAAATAAAATGTTCATTTATAATACTTGGTTGAAAACCCTTTGCTGGCAATGACAGCCTTAAGTCTTATTATGGACATCACCAGATTCTGGGTTTCCTCCTTTTTAATGCTAGTTGCTATTTGTGGGCCTTCCTGTCTAAAGTTTAGTCTTCAACAAGTGAAATGCATGCTCAATTGGGTTCAGATCAGGTGACTTGGCCATTCAAGAATATTACACTTCTTTGCTTTAATAAACTCCTGGGTTGCTTTGGCTGTATATTTTGGGTCATTGTCCTTCTGTATTATGAAATGCCTCCCAATCAATTTGACTGCATTTAGCTGGATTTGAGCAGACAGTTTGTCTCTGAACACCTCAGAATTCATTCAGCTGCTTCTGTTCTGTGTCATATCATCAACATTAGTGTCCCAGTGCCACTGGCAGTCATGCACGCCCAAGCCATCACACTGCCTCCACCATGTTTTACAGATGATGGTATTCTTTGGATCATGATGATGGTATTCTTTGGATCATGAGCTGTTCCGCGCCTGCTTCATACTTTTTTCTTGCCTTTATTCTGATAGAGGTTGATCTTGGTTTCATCTGTCCAAAGAATGTTTTTCCAGAACTGTGCTGGCTTTTTTTGATTTTTTTTCTTTTAGCAAAGACCAATCTAGCCTTTCTATTCTTTATGCTTATGAGTGGCTTGTACCTTGCAGTGTACCCTCTGTATTTACTTTCATGCAGTCTTCTTCTATTGGATATCAATATGCCTACCTCCTGGAGAGTGTTAGTCACTTGTTTGGCTGTTGTTTCTCTTCACCATGGAAATGATTCTGCGATCATTCACCACTGTTGTCTTCTGTTGGACGTCCAGGTCTTTTTGCATTGCTGAGTTCACCAGTGGTTTCTTTCTCAGGATGTACCAAACTATAGATTTTGCCACTCTTAATATTGTAGCAATTCCTCGGATGCGTTTTTTCTGTTTTTGCAGCTTAAGGAGGGCTTGTTTCACCTGCATGGAGAGCTCCTTTGACTGCATGTTGTCTGTTCACAGCAAAATCTTCCACATGCAAGCACCCCCAAATCAACTTCAGGGCTTTTATCATTGATTTTCATTGATAATTAGTGATGGGTGAATTCACAGCACAAATTCACGGCAAATTTGCGCGTTTTGCCGCCGGCGAATACATTTGTGAATTTGCAGTGAAAAATTGCTGGCGGCAATTTAGACGCCAGCGACGATTAATGGATGCTCATTTTGCCGCTGCCGAATTGTTGTTGGCATTTTGCTAGAAATTTGCGAAATTCATGGAGAAGCAAATTCGGGACAAATTCGCCCATCACTATTGATAATGACATCAATAGTGGGAATTGCCTGCTCCTGCCGCGTTAGTTTGGGGATGGTAAGCAGAAGAGGACCGAAGAGTGATACCCAGAGTTTTACATAAAGAGCGCCAGAAACTAGATATGAACCGAGATCCCCTGTAAGAGACTATTTCTGGGGGGAAGCCGGGAAGCCATGCAATCGGAAAATTAATTGGATAAACAACTGAGGCAGTTCTACCACTGAGGGGAGTTTCCCCAGAGGAATGAAGTGTGCCATCTTACTGAAGCGATCTATAACCACCCAAATAAAGGTGTTCCCTTTTGAGAGTGGTAACTCTACAATAAAGTCCATAGCAAGGTGAGTCCATGGATGAGAGGGAATGGGTAGAGGTTGTAATAGACCACTGGGATGAGTATGGCTTGCTTTGGAGGTAATGTAATTTCTCCTACTGCACAACTGTAGTTCACCAATCCTGCAACTGGTGGTGCATTTCTTCCGGTGACCCGGCTAGGCCCCTTAGCAACGTGTGTGTATAGAAAACAGATCCGCACACACTCTGGTTAATGCAGTCGGGGAGTATCCCCCTTTATTTAGCCACCAAACATTCAACGTTTCGGGGGGGAACACCCACCCTACACCCACCCTACACCCACCCTTCATCAGGCTCCTGATAAAGGGTGGGTGTTCCCCCCTGAAACGTTGAATGTTTGGTGGCTAAATAAAAGGAAGGAAGGCCGAACCATCAATAGTCTTAGCGGCCAGATGAATCTGTAGAGGCAGAAGAAATCGGTGAGAACTCTCTTGGAGAAGAGGCGCAACGCTCACCATATGAGACATCCCAGTTTTACCTTTGCGAGTGGAACCCCCTGGTTTCAATGGGCCGAGGTTGGCAAAGTGAGACTGACCACGACAGTACAGACACAAGCCAGCCGAGCATCTCTGATGTTTCTCCTGTTCAGAGAGATGGGCTCTTCTGATCTGTATAGGTTCCTCCGAGGAGTGACAGGAGGTTGCTTGGATGGAGCCGACTGGAATGGAGTAGGCTGGGATGGAGCAGGCAAAAGAGGTCATTGGAAGTGTGCCGCTAATATTGGCTTGATCCTCTTGCTGTGCTTGTCAGCTTGGTGCTCGAGTAGATCTCTTGAGACCAAATCATTTTTGAGTCTGCTTGATAGGCCTTGATAGAAAACTGCCCCATTAGCATCATTAATTTCTGCCATCAAAGTTCTAAAGTCTATTGCGTACTCACTGGCACTGCGACTCCATTGTTGGATCTGTAGGAGACAGAAGAGGCATTATCGGCACAACCAGGAGCATCGAAGACAGTTAGAGAAGACTGCAGGAAAACTTTGGCATCAAAGGTCAAGGGTGAATTCTTCTCCCAGAGAGCAGTCACCCACTCTTACCTTCCTATCTATTGATCACATACCCTACCTCCCGGAGAACTGCGAGGGTTGATACTCAAACTGCATTGGGTCACAAAGCCCCTACAGACCTGATGGTCCCCATTATAGTGAGGCGGTGGAGGAATGCGGCGTTCACCAGCTGACGAAGCCACAGGAAGAGGAGTCCCTGCAGCGGGAGGATTTTCCATGACTGGAGAGGTGGATGGCATCCAAGAAAAGATAGTGTCCAGTATTTGCCCAATGCAGATCTGCTGACCTTCATAAGCTTCCATAGTGGACTCCAAACCCGGGATAGCTCTTCCAATATTGGGCGTAGCTTCCTCAGTGAGGTCCATGGCCCAATTATAATGTCAGGGGGCCTATCAGCTCCTAGCAGAAGTAGTCTGGACCAAGGAGGAAGCTTTAGGGGTTAAAGTCTAAGTTTGCGGTACAAATAAGACCAGGTGTAATTGTGGTCAATATCCAGGCAGAAGTCCAAAAGGCAGGCAGATTAGCAGCAAGGTCGAGGTACAGGCAGGGTCAAAAAGAATCAATATAACAAGAATTATTAAGCACCCAGGAATGTTCCAAACAAAACCTATAATCAGGCATTGAACCCATGACCTGGAAGAGCTTTTATCTTCAAATTTCTTCAAAAATCACTGCATATGAAAGGCAACATTCATGTATTGTTCAGGTTTCTGTACAGTATAATTTACAAAAATACACACAAATGACCATGATTTTTTTAATGCACTATATTACCTCAAAAATGTACAGTACAGGTATGGGATCCATTAGTCCATGGACCATCTCCTATAAAATCTGTTTTAATAAAATAATCCAAAATTGTAAAAACGATTTCATTTTTTGGGAATTTTTTGGCTCTACTCATACTGCACCCATGCCAGTGTCTGCCAATGTTGCAATCTCTTACATTTTTTTGTTATAAACCACTGCAAAATGTCACATATATATATGTATATATATGTCACATATATTTTTACTAAAAGTATATAAACACATATGTACATATGTTTGATATATGAATGGCAAATATGATATTGTCATTTTTACCACAAATAATCACTCGCTATTGGTTAGTAGATACTTAATTGAACACATGATTTGTATTGAAGTGTTAATTGCAAGAGAGCACTGATTGGTCTGAAATTATGCACTATAATTATGTTACTATGTGAGCTTTTTAATGTTTGTATCATCCTTGAAAAAGGTCCCAATAGGGACCGAAACGTCGGGCATAGATACAATGTAACAATAAAACAACTGAATTTTTATAACATGGAGTGCTGGTCTGAGAATAATTGGTGTATACTAGTGATGGGCGAATTTGCGCTGTTTCGCTTCGCCGAAAAATTCGCGAATTTCGCGAAACGGCAAAAAATTTGCGAAACGACGTTTTTGACGCAAATTTTCGCGGGCGTTTCACGAATTTATTCGCTGGCGGCGAATCGCGCAAATTCGCTGTGAATTCGCACCTGGCGAATAAATTCGCCCATCACTAGTGTATACAAAATTACCATGCACCCCTCCCTTTGTTGAAGCCATTGGCCTTAGAGTGCGGATACTCATTTGAAAGTACATATATATGTGGTGCTTTTCTACCACTTCAAGTAGCCAGCACCGGCATATTATAAAGATGGAAAGTGCTACAAGCGATCAAACAGATTCCCACAGCATTTTGTTTGCAGAAACATATGAAGAGACTTATGGCAAACTTTTAGCTAAGGAGATTTACCATGAGCTCCTGAGGTTTAAAAAGAAGGAGACCGAGTTACACCTACATGGGGTGTCATTGTCTGAATATTACAGGGAGAAAAGGATACCAAAAGGGTTCAGAATCAACAATGTACCTACGATTGGTAGGCCCAATGGGGATTTCTGCCGAAAATTGTGCCAGATCTTGGACAGATGTTCCCTGGATCTAATTCTCCTTGTGGTGTAAGAGGTCGGCAGAGAGCTCAAGCTGGTGCGGAGTGACCTGGAGGCATTCGAGAGCACATACCGTACAACATTGGCAGCAGAGAGAGAGATGAATTGGGAGCATTGATTACAGGAGCAAGTCACCAAGTACAGGGCGGACATCCTCGCTTTCAACTGCTCCAAACGCCTTAGGGTAATCCAAGATTACAAGGACAATCGCGTTTATCGCTGGCTGACTGGGGACAGCGATCGCTTTAAGAGGTGGTTCCCCCAACGCCAAGCGCAGTGTCCAGCCGGCTACGCATCCAGCAGTGTGGGGACTGACAGTGAACCAGAAATGAACGCCACACGAGCACCCGCACTAGAGAGACGTGCAGCGAGGCCTTTTTTTAGAGCCAGGTACCCAGGACATGAACGACCCAGGAAGTCCACCCGCCGGGGGGCAAGCGGCACGCCAGCACGGCAACGGCCGCAAAGGCAACAATACAAGAGGCCCCGCAGAGTGTAATTTTCAACCTGTCAGCTCATCGATTGATGACCGCAGAGGAGGCATTGCTCAGCAAAGGACTAAGCTTCATACCATTGGTGAGTAGCTCTGAATTTGCACATGTAATAGATAACTACAAATTGACTAGACACGTGTTTAAGGGAGTGATTTTTAAACTAGGATGCAGATGGAGGGATTGCAGAGGGACTAAGTGGGGCACTCGGGGGAGCTGCACACTGGGCCAGCAGTGGAACTAACCCCCAATGTGAGGCCAAGGACTCATATATGTATATTTAAAAATAAAAGTGACTATGATCCCATAAGCAGCAATGCCTCCATCAAGACATTCCATCGTCTCCTTAATAATGATATATTTAAATTGCATTCAGACAGAAAGAAAAAGAGGGTCAATCTAACAGTGACAGAGAGAAAGGCAATAAAAAGCCTCAGAGACAATAGGGACATTGTAATACGTAATGCAGATAAAGGTGGCGGAATAGTCATGGATTACGCATATTACCGTAATGAGTTGTTGTCGCAGTTAACAGACATTGCCAATTATGGCAAACTGTTATTTAATCCTACGGACAAATATAAAACAGAGCATAGGCGGAGGGTGATTTTTAGGTTTGGGGAGGCTAAACATGGCCCGTTTCTCAAAAACCCACCAGCACTCCCTGGCCTCTCAGGTACAAGTTGGTCAGGTGCACAGTTAGAAGGGATCGGCAACCCTTAATGAGACAACGTTAGCAAGTAGGAAACCTGCACCAAGAACTCAATGCAAGCGGGCAAAGACCTGCGTGTTTATTGTAACGTTGCAACGTTGCAATAAACACGCAGGGCTTTGCCCGCTTGCATTGAGTTCTGAGTGCTAACGAGGCTAAACATGGCCACACACAGACAGAAAAGCAAATTATATAGAGTGAAACTGTTTATACTGGCACCACAAACATGTAAAGTGAGAGGTAGTGAGAACTTTCATTACATAATACAGTGGAGGCAGTTTGTATTACAAACCCAAACCAATTGTACACCGTGAAAGACAGCGGACAATGACATCCTAACACATTGTGGCACCTGAACACATTGTAGAGTGAGAGGCAAGAGGTACCACAACCATTTTACACAGAAAGAGCCAGTGGGTGCTGTCCTAAGCACATTAAATATAATAAAAGTTAGTTGGTACTAGCACCCCAAGTATATTATACACAGGTTTGCACAGTTATACACAGTAGACTGTGGCAGAAGTATGTTATACAGTGAAAAACAGTGAATACTGGCACACTGAGCACACAGAGGGATTGGCAGTGGGCACTGATACCATCATGCAATGCTGTTAGATTATAATTAATATACAGTTTGACCACTGTGCCCCTGTTTCACAACCAATATTGAAACTGTTGGGCATGCAGCAACAATGATTTTTTGTTGTTTTCTGTGCTTATCTTACTTATTATTCACCTTCCAGTAACTGTTTTTATTCTTACATTTCTCTTCTTCCTACTCCCCTCACATTAGCCTGTGTATCAGACACCTTTCCTCAATGTACTACCTTCAGTTCTATGTTCTCTACAAATACATTTGCCAGCTTTTCCATGCATTCCTATGTCTTCTCCCATTTACCACAACTTTCCCCCATTACATTTTCTTCCTTCATTTAACACATTTTTGTCTGCTCTTTATCTTCTCTACTTCTTTACTGACCTTACGTTGCAAAGTGTGTAGGTGATGGGGTTGTGCTGGTGGCAGCCTTTCAGTTGCTGCAGTCATTAGTCATTTTCATAATCAGTGGTGTGGGGGCAGACCTTTAATAAGGAGCCTGGCTGCTTTTAAACATCAGTAATCTTAGTTTAAGTATCCTCTTTCAGGTCTGCTTTAACTTCACCGCTGCTGCTTTTGTCCACATAGTCCCAAGTACAGCGACTGGCTGGAGAGAGGTTCAAAGGTCCATCTGTAGCCAATCTGATTTCTCTGCAGCTGTATCGGGACAGTAACAGGAAAATTGTTTAGATACTAACAGTAATTTTCCTTTCCTAGCCTTTACTTTCTACTTTATATGTCAACATAAACACTGGGTAGGCTCCCTGCCCCCACTCCGAACCAGAAAGTCCCTCCCCTATCAATCTTTAAAAACACCCCCCCCCCCTCCTAGGGCCAGCAGTCTAATAATTTAGTCCAAGAAGGGAGGGTATGTTGACATATAAAGTGGCTAGGAAAGGAAAATTACTGTTAGTATGTAAACAATTTTCCCTTTTCCTAGCCACTATATGTCAACATAAACACTGGGATGTAAAAAATAACTCAAACAATGCTTAGAAGGTTTAATTCGAGTTAAATGAAATACTCCAGAAGCAAAATCCACCGCTGTCTGCCTCACATTGAGACGATAATGGTTCATGAAGGTTCTAGCCAAACTCTAAGAGGCTGTCTGACAGATTTGATCTACTGGAACTTTTGCCACCGCTGCCCAGGATGTGGCCACCGCCCATGTAGAGTGAGCTTTAATCCCTGCGGGAGCTAGCTTGCCTTGTAATTGGTATGTTTTTGAGATCAGGATAACCAGCCATCTGGAAATAGTAGAAGAAGAGGCGGCCAAACCTTCCCTTGTTCCTGCTGGTATGACAAATAGTCTATTTGATTTTCTGAAGGGGATCTGTAGAATTCAAATAATGCTTAAGTGCCGTAACTGGATCCAAATTTAAGAACAGAGGATCTTCTTTGGTAGCAGAGCTAGCGAACTGGAAGGATAATCTCTGATTCCAAATGAAATGTAGAGACAACTTTTGGTAAGAAGGAAACATCCGGCCTTAAAATGACTTTGTCTGGTAGAACAGATATTTTTTTGTGGTCCATGGAAAGGGCTTGCAAAAAACTGACTCTGGCTGCTGAGGCTATCGCCACTAAAATTAGTCGTTAAGGTTAGATTCCAGACAGAAATTTTATCCAGAGGCTCAAAAGGGGAAGACACTAAGGGGCAAATTCACTAAGGCGCGAAGCGCCGAACGCTAGCGTTAATTCGCTAGCGTTTGGCATTTTCGCTACTGCGCAAATTCACTAACGAACGCTGGCGTAGTTTCGCTAGTGTTACTTCGCAACCTTACGCCAGGCGAATCTTCGCTAGCGACGAAACTACGCAAATTCACTAACACGCGCATTATTCTGAACGCTACCTTTTACGCTAGACTTCCTTCGCCACCTCAGACCTGGCGAAGCGCAATAGAGTAGATAGGGATTGTTTAAAGTCCCAAAAAACGCTGGCGTGTTTTCTACATGATGGCTGATAGGCTGAAAAAGATCAAAAAATTTTTGGGGCTCCCCTTCCTCCCCCCTACATTTCCTGACTCATGGCAACTTACCTAGACAGTGGGCACATGTGTAGGGCAAAATAAAAATTTTATTTGTTGATTTGAAGGTTTTCTAGGCATTTGTAGTGCAGATACGTGTTCCTCCATTGAAATTTGAATTTCACGCCGTATGCAAATTAGCCTTCGCTAGCGCAACTTCGCTTTATATAGTGAATCAACGCTAGCACAACTTCGCAACCTTACGCTACCCCTGTGTGCAACTTCGGATTTTAGTGAATTTGCCCCTAAGGATTTTAGAACAAGAGGTAATTCCCATGTTGAAGAAAAAGACCTCTTTGGAGGTTGCAATTTTAGTGTTGCCATAAAAGATCTGATGACTGGGTTTTCTGCCCATCGCACTCCCGTCCCGATAATGCTGACACATGAACCTTTAAAGTTCTATATTGCAAACCCTTGTCCAAACCTTTTTGTAAAAAATCCAAAATCTGTGGTAAATCTGGAACAGATTCCTCCAAACTATTCTGATTTTGCTCCACCAAAAACCTCTCCCATATTCTATAATACGTTTTTGAGGTTGAAGACTTTCTAGCTTGAAGAAGAGTCATTATCACTGCTTTCGAAAGACCCAAGTCTTCCAATCTTTTCTGCTCAATCTCCATTCCATCAGAGAAAGCGCGGCTGGATCTGGATGTACCAGAGGCCCCTGAAGGAGAAGGTCTTTTCTCAATGGCAGACGCCAAGGTGTTTCCTTCTGCATTCTCAGGAGAAGAGGAAACCATGGCCTCCGAGGCCAAAACGGTGCAACCAGAACAGCTTCCACCCCTTCGTTCTGGATCTTCAAAAGAACTGCCATCATTAGTGGAACAGGTGGAAAGAGGTAAACAAGGGGAAAGTCCCATCTCTGGAGAAGTGCATCCACTGCTGCTGCCTGAGGGTGATACTTCCTTGAGAAGAATTGGGGTAATTGAAAATTGCTCGATGAGGCCAACAGATCGATACTTGGCTCGCCCCATCTTTTCACAAGATGCTGGAATATCACTGGATTGAGACTCCACTCGTGCTTGCTCAGAATACTCCTGCTCAAGAAATCTGCTTGCTGATTCTGAGATCCCGGAACATATACTGCTGTCAGAGCTTCCAGATTCTCCTCTGCCCAAACAAGAATCGGAGATACTTTCTGAAGAAGTTGAGCACTTCTTGTTCCCCCTGTCTTCTTATGTAAGCCGCAGCAGTCGTGTTCTCTATCCTGACTTTTACAGATTTTCCCTTCAAAAGATGAGCAAAGGCTAGCATGGCACACTTGACTGCCCTGATTTCGATAACATTGGAGGGCAGATTTCCCGAGGGGTTCTTCCAAACTCCTTGTGTCATGTGAGGACCCAGGAGAGCGCCCCACCCTAGGGAGGACGCATCTGTTGTCACCACTTCCCATAAATTCTGGTGAAGAGGAAATCCCCTCAGAAGGTTTGACATGCTCAACCACCACTGGAGATCTTCCTTCAGTGACTGTGGTAAGGAGATCTTCTGCGCCCAATCCTCTCGAAATCTGTCCCACTGGAGAAGAAAAACCTGCTGAGCTGACCTCATGTGCCATTGAGCCCATTTGGTCACCAGGATTGTAGAGGCCATGAGACCTAGGATGGACATATAATCCTTGGCTGACACCCAGTCTTCGCTGAGGAAAACAGAAATCTTCTGAATAATTTTGTGAGCTTTCTCCAGTGGAAGAGAAACTTGGCCTAATGAGGTGTTGAAAAGAGCACCTAAGTAAATCAGGGATTGGGAAGGATGCAGAGAACTCTTTTCCATGTTCATCAGCCAACCGTGGCCTGACAGGAAAGACATAACCCGGTCCCGGTGCCTCAACAGGACCTCTGGGTCCTTGTTTAACAGGAGTAGGTCATCCAGATAATGCCAAATCAAAATGCCTTATTTGCGGAGCTCCGCAATTAATGGAACTAGAAGCTTTGTAAAAGTCCTGGGAGCTGATGTGAGACTGAACGGTAGGCAACAAAACTGAAAATCTATGGAGATTAACCAGTCCCCTTCCTGAACCACCTGAATGATGGTATGTATGGATTCCATCTTGAATTTCTTTGGAGCTATGAAGGCGTTTAATCTTTTTAGATCTAAGACTGGCCTCCAACCCCCTGAAGATTTCTTTACCAGAAATAGAATGGAGTAAAAACCCTGACCTCTTTGCTCCTCTGGAACAGGAATGATGGCTTTGTTGACCTGTAATAGTTGCAGATATTCTTCCAAAACCTCTCTTTTTTTCCTGAGACTTTGGAACTGGAGAGACAATAAAAATCTCTTGACTCTGGAGAATTGCAATCTCTATACGATATCCCCACTTGATCACTGAACGAACCCAGAGGTCTGATACTGTCTTCTCCCACTCGTCTGAAAAACTTGCAAGTCTGGCCCCTACCTTGGAGTTTTCCATCCATAAATAGTCAGGATGATTTTTTAGGAGGTTGGGCAGGCTTACCTCGCCCCCGATTTGCTGAAGTGCTTGCTCCAGCCCAAGAGAAGGATCTTGTTGTCTCCTTCTGGTTTTGTCGGCCGAAACCGGAAAATCCTCTACCCCTTCCAATTCCTCGAAAAGGAAAGGATTTAAAGGCTTGAGTCTTCTATTTTTTCTTATCTTGTGGAAGAAAAAGACTCTTTCCCCCCGATGACTTTGAGATGATGTTATCTAATTTACTTTCAAAGAGTCTCTCTCCTTCAAATGGTAAGGAACACAGGCTCAATTTGGATGGACTATCTGCCGACCACTGACGCAGCCAAAGGGCCCTCCTGGCTGAAACTGATAGAGCCCTATTATGAGCCGTGAGGCGTGTCACATCTATAGCTGCCTCTGAAACAAAAGCCGCCGCTTGCTTCAGTTCCGATAAGCCAGCAGAAAACATCTTGCAATTCAGCTCCCTCTTTTATAGCTGAATCTAGACTATCAATCCAGAGTAAAATGGCTTTAGCAACCGAAATCAAGGCAACTGCAGGCCTACAAGCAGCCCCAGATACCTGAAAGGCTTTCTTCAACTCAGACTCCGCCTTTCTGCTCATGGCATCCTTTAGGACTGATGAATCGTCTATAGGAAGAGTAGTTTTTTTGGCAAGGTGAATGACTGCCGAATCAACCGCTGGAGGAGAATCCCAAGACTTTGTCTCCTCTCCTAAAAAAGGGTACAATCTAGAAAATCTAGATGACAGACCTGTAATAGACACTCTCTTGGATCCTTTAGCACATTCTGACTTAATCAGTTCCGCAACTTCCGGAAATAACGGAAAGTGCTCTTTGGACTTGATCGTGGATGGCAACACCTTAGGTTTAGGGATGGCCTCCGTGGGAGATTCAACTCCCAACACAAATTTTACAGCCTTGATCAAAGGGCTAACCAATCATAGATCAAAAAAGGAGGAATCCAAATCTTCCTCTTCCTCTTCTGAAAAAACCTCTGATGGAAATGAACTATCAGGTCTACTCAGATTATAGACTGTTTCTTCATCAGAATAGTAATCCATAGAGGAATTAGTTCTGGATCCCAATGCTGAAGCTTTAGAGATCCCCTGGGCAACTGCTTCATAAATACATGCCAGTAAATTGGATGAAACGGATCCTGAAGCTGCAGATGAAGACAGGGGGGGAAGGGCCTTCCGACAACATTCGCAGGAATAGCGAAAATGCAGCAGACCTGAAAAAAATAAGGCTTTTTAAATTTAGCCAGACACTGCACTAATTGTACTTACCAGCCGTTAGTAAGGGAGCAGCTTTATTATTTTTAAGTTCCAGGTAGGTTTGGGGAGGCGTAGTTCCCTTGTCAGTCTGCCAATATAAATGGTAGTTCTCTGATTGTGTATCGCTACACACCTGTATAACTATATATAGTTTTTTGTCACTTTGTCTGCATAATAAATAGATGAAAATAACCAGTGCTTCGCTCACACATCTATTTCACGAAACCACTCAATACTTCATGTGACACGGAGCATTATGTGTTTGAGTTAAACCCAGACACATACAACCAGTATATTCCCTCTCGAACACGAGGGAAATCATGAGCCGGAAGCCCTTTGCCATTTCTGAAAATCATAACACAGCTGCAATCCCTGATCGCTGTTTTAAAAGTTGCGCTCCTCCTCTGGGCCCGCCCACTCTCTCTGAGTTTCATCACAGTCTCACAAGATTAGACTGTCTACTTCTCACGGGGAGCGCCCTGTAGCTGTTACTGAATTAAACGTGTGATGGCAAATAATCTTTGTTCCAAAACATTTTATCCTACAAACGTTTCACTGAACACGTGGTTGGGACAAAATGAGAGTAATCCAGTTGAGTTAAAAGGAGTGATGTATTATTGGACAACAGTGACACTTAATATTTTAAAGCTGTCATTCTATTTAACTACTTCTGGAACGGAAACTGCAAAATCAGGTGAAAATGAAGACGCAACTGTGGAAATTAAGATGGGCGCATTTTCATCAAGGCTTGGGGTGGTCAGGTAGGTTTGGGGAGGATTAGCCTCCCCAAGCCTTAATGAAAATCCGCCTATGAAACAGAGCTGTGCAACATATACACTGGCTAAAGTGCAGGGGTGGATAACGGAGAATATGTATGAGCATTTGATACCAGCATTTAAGGTTATACCGGTAATCTATATGCTGCCGAAAATACATAAGAACAGTGAGAACCCGCCGGGTCGACCTATAATATCGTCCCGGGGTTCTCTGAATGAAAATATTGCACATTTTATTGATTATCTATTGAAACCGTGTATCAAGAAGATTGGAAGCTATTTGCAGGATACGAATGACTTTCTTAGGATGATACAGAGTGTTGATTTACCCTTGAATGATTTGGTGATGGTTACATTGGATGTACAAAGCCTGTACACATGTATTTGATATTGGGGAACCCAGATTATGTGGGTCCTCCAACAGAATTTGTACTGTCTTTGCTTGAATTAATTTTATATAGCAATTATTTCAAATTTGAAAACCAATATTACCTACAACGCACCGGGACCGCCATGGGGTCACGGGTAGCTCCCACACTGAATCGATCAGACAGGCGCCGACCAGAAGGAGAGATTTATTATACTAGCCAGTACAGTTCAAAGAGTGCTGAGGTAAAACACATTATACTCAAGTATTAGGATGTAGTATATATGGACGAAGAACTGAGAGGGAAAATAAGCAAAAAATCCAGATTTAGTTACTCGCGTTCAAGGAACCTAAAGGAACAGTCGAGTCCCTCAGATCCAAGGGACAAATATGATAAGAGACAGGAGAGGTTGGGCCCAGTTATTCGACTGGGAGTACACAAGTGCAAGGGTTGTGTGATGTGTGGTACCCTGATTTTAGGTACCCATTTCACACACCCATATACGGGTAAAAGGTATGCAGTGAGACAGCAGATGACCTGTGAAACCCCTATGGTGGTGTACATCATAAAATGTCCATGTGGGTTGCTTTATTGTGGCAAAACGATTAGACCACTGAAAAAGAAAGAATAGGCATGCACAGGTCAAGTGTAAGGGCAGCCTTAGACCAAGATAGGGCAAAAAACAGAAATAAAAGTGATGGGAAGCAAGATATAGCCCAGCAGCTGGTCGCCAAGCATTGGGCTGAGGCTAAACATGATGCCTCTTCTTTTAGGTGCATGCCTATCGAGCATGTCAGAGCGCATCTGAGGGGAGGCAATACAGAAAAGATGTTGAAGAGGGAGGCATTCTGGATTTATGAGTTAAATTGTATGATTGTATAGAAATACACTGGCACTCAAGGCAATTGAAATGCGGGGTTACCTCTTGCTATTTATTTTGTGCGAACGTGCAACGTTTCGGGGCTCGCCCCAAAACGTTGCACGTTCGCACAAAATAAATAGCAAGGGTTAACTCTGCATTTCAATTGCCTTGAGTGCCAGTGTATTTCTATACAATTGTCCCATGGGGGTTGCCGTACCCTCTTACATTGTGCACCAGGCCACCTGGAGAAAGGAGGGAGTGTGCTCAGCTTTACCTTTTTCCAGTTAAATTGTATGATCTCTTATGGTATGAATGGACAAGTTAACCTAAGCTGCTTTTTGAACTAAAAAAACTTTCCAAGAGAAAGATATTTAAGCCAGCAGACAATTGACTTTTTGGTTTCTCAGTAGTTGTTACAGTGTTGTAGTTAGGATTTTATATAATAGTGACAATTTTGTTTCCATTTCTTGTTTTCTTTTAGGATTTGTCACAATTGGATCTTATGGACACTGTAACTTGAACCTTTTTGAGAGACACACTGGTGACATCTTGTGGATGTTTTAATGTATTACAAGTATATATTTTTTAATCACAACACGGACACGATTGTATCAAGAGAGTATTAAAAATATTTATTCACGTATTTATATTTTTACTAAAAATGTATAAACACATATGTACATATGTTTGATATATGGATGGCAAATACGATATTGTAATTTTTACCACAAATAATCACTCTCTATTGGTTAGTAGATACTTAATTGAACACATGATTTGTATTGAAGTGTTAATTGCAAGAAAGCACTGATTGGTCTGAAATTATGCACTATGTTATTTAATGTGAGCTTTTTAATGTTTGTATCATCCTTGAAAAAGGTCCCAATAGGGACCGAAACGTCGGCATAGATACGATGTAACAATAAAATAACTGAACAGGGAGTGCTGGTCTGAGAATAATTGGTAGATATATATATAGATGGTGGTACATTGCAAAATGCCCTTATAATTGGCGCTTGATGATGTCACATTTGTCACATGACTCAATGAAACTTGTCTACCTTAAAGGACCAATAACATCAAAATATTAAATTTTTTTAAAGTAATGGAACTTTAATGCAGTGTTAACCTGCACTAGTAAAACTGCTGTGTTTGCTTCAGAAACACTACTATTGTTTATATAAATAAGCTGCTGTGTAGCCATGGGGGCAGCTATTCAAAGGAGAAAAGGCTCAAGTTACACAGCAGATAGCAGATAAGCTCTGTAGAACATAATGTTATCTGTTATCCACTACCTATCCTGTACCATATAGCCTTTTTTCAATTTCCACCATTGCTACTCAGCAGCTTGTTTATATGAACTATAGCAGTGTTTTTGAAGCAAACACATACGTTTGACCAGTGCATGGCAACACTACATGATATTTTCATTACTTTAAAACACTTTCATTATATTTGGTGTTACTGTTTCTTTAAGAAGTAATGTCCTTCCTACTCTCAGTAAAAAATATCTTCTCCTCACCCCCCTCTCTGTATAAACAGCACAAACTTTAGGGTCACTTCAAATGAAAAATACACTTGTGAGTCTGCATCTAGGGATACATAAATCCATAAGACAACACTTAAAAGGCATACGATGGTAACATCTGTATACCAAGCATGCATAAAATCTGAATTTGGGCTCAGAGTTATTTGACCTTCTGCTGCTGACTATTTGAAGAAGACTATCACAAGATAACACAAATAATTACATTATCTCCATATGTTGGTAAGGTTTTTTTGAAGGCACTAACAAGATTACACTGTGACAATTGATGCTGTTTAACTTTGGATCCATCTTCATCCAAATGGTTATGTTTCCAAAGGCCATTGTGGACTGTGAACTGCACTTAGCATACAGTACTTCTGACAGGAAATATGTTTGGACAGCATTCAGGTTCGTGGTATACTTACTGATTTGTATTTTATTTACAACTTTCTTTTGTACATCTCAAAAAGGCAATGCTCCTATGTTTATGGGAATGTCTACATGTACTGTTTCAGCTGAAAAATTGCTTTAAAATCCACTGTGCTGCTGTTTAATCTTTAAAAATACACTACAGACAAGACTCCAATTACCAGTATGTGTCCCATGTGTAGTAATATGTAGACCTATGTATATATGAATATAAGATATCTTTTCCAATATATGGTGCCTACCACACACATTTCTTAGTTCCTGCCTACTTCAAAGAATTGTAATTAACCTCCAGTTAGGTAGTAGATATCCTTAGTTTTTATGACCCAAACTCTAGTTTCTGCCAACTTCAAAGGAGCCCATCCTGTTGTGTAATAAAATGCAAAAAAACAAGCTTTGTTTCCTAACTGATATGTAAAATTGGTGGGTGACATACCATGAGGAACCATCTGGAGATGGTCTTTTACATTTCAAAGAGACCATTCCCCATTTGGGTCAATGGCATAGAAACAGTATAACAACGGAGCTGGTTTTGGCTGAGAATCTTTCCATTCCTACTATTTGACACTTTATAATCTATTCCCTGCAACTACTCATACAAACAATACTAAATCACTTACCCACACTAACAGGGGATGAACTAGAGGAACTTAATAAGGAAGTTACAAACTTCATAAGTCTTCAGGACCTGATGGTTTTACCAATACATACTATAAGACCTTTCAGGCAATCCTTGTCCCAACCTTGGTGGAACTATTTAACATTTTCCTACAAGGAAAATAAATAATAAGACACACTCTGCTCTCATCCTACATAATGATTCTGCCCAAGGAGGGTAAGGACCCATCAATGTGTGGAAATTACGGGCCCATAGCACTTCTAAATAGTGACTAAACTAAACTGGTAGCTCAACGACTAACCCCACTTCTACCCAGATTGATCCACCCTGATCATTTCGTGATGGGTAGGCAATCGTGATGGGATTCCAAGTACCTTTTCTCCAAGCTGTCAAATTACTATACACAACTCCCTCAGCCTACCTAAAACTGAATGGATATGTTGGTGCACCAATCCATATCAGGAATGGCACAAGGCAGGGTTGACCACTTTCTCCCCTGCTCTACGCGCTCAATATAGAGCCTATAGCTCTAAAAATAAGGGAACACCCAGAATTACAGGAATAACAGTAGGCACCAAAACTTATAAAATATCACCTGATCTGCTGATGTCATGGGCCATATACAAAAACTGATATTTAAATATATCTGGGGTGCAACAAAATCTAGAATACCATGCTCAGTGCTCTTAACAAGTTGGTACCAGGGTGGCCTTGTAGTACTGGACATAGAGAAATACTATGAAGCATCGCAACTACGCCAAACTCTAGCATGGTTACAGCCACGAGCGCCTACCAAGTGGGCGCACTTAGAAGCCACATGGACATCTCCCTACCACATTAGTAACCTAATATTAACAAATAATACTAAAGTACAACTACCAGTATCAGCACCAAAACTCATAAAATTTACCCTAATAATCTGGAAGCAATGCCAAAGAAAATCAGATTAGCAAATACCCATCAGCGCTGACATTGCTGTCAGCGAATCCAGAAATTCCAACCTGGCCAAGGGAAATCATACCAATTAGATTGGGCCGCACATGCACTTTATAGAATTAATGATTTTATTGATCCATTAAGGAAAAGATTACATACATATGACGAACTTTTAAAAAAAATGCAAATGGAGCACAGGGAAAAACTTGGAATATCTCCAGATTTAATACTATATTACAACACTATATGGGCAGCAATATCAGATACAGTTAACCCCATTTGAGAAAATTTTAGGAAGTAGTTTTCCATATAAAGGTCTTATCTCGCAATTGTATAACTTATTGAACGCTTTGCCGGAGGAGCCATTTCCTAAACATTCTTACATGCAATATCAGGAAAATGTGTGGAAAGGGAACTGACTCTATCCCAATAGGGAAAAACGTGGGAGAATGCGCATAGAATAACAGTGTGTACTCAACAGAAAGATAGTGTTTATAAAACCATGATGAAGTGGTACCTCATCCCGGACAGACTCTCTAAAATGTTCCCGTAAAGTAGCCCTATGTGCTTTGGAGGCTGTCAACTCAAAGGTACACTACATCATATACTATGTGCTTGCTGAAACTGACAGACTTTTGATTTAAAAGTGTTACTTTAATAACAATGGTTCTTAAAACACCCTTAAATATAGAGATGCCCCATCTGCTATTAGCCCTCCTTATCACAAAACTCAATAATGCAGCTCAAAAGTGGATTAACTAGGTCACCACGGTAGCCCGATTGACAATACCCTTCCAAATGGAAATCACCAGCAATTCCTACAATCAAGGAAGTTATCTCCAGGCTTGAAAGCAATAAGAAATTTGAGGAAATGACAGCTCAAATAAGCAACACATTGCAATTGCATATCAATATATATGGGGTAATTGGGACTATTTTCTAACAACCAGGGACATGGAAACTTAAAATTGATGAAAGATGTGTTTATATTTAAAAGAGATTGTCCTCTTGATGCACTTCCTTTAATTTTACTTTATGTTATTTTTTTGTGTTTTGTAATTTTTTCTGTTTATCCTCCCCCCTTTCATTGCCCCTTATGGTTCTTACTTATACTGTTAAGACCTTAACATATGTGTTAAATGTAAGTACCAATATTGTGAAAGAAAAAAAAAGACAAAAAGGCATAAATGGAAGCATATGTATTTTATTCTGAAAACAAATAAAAATATGTTACAAAAAAAAAAAAGAAAGATGAAGAGGGAGAGAGAGAAAGAAGGAAATATAACCTGTAGGCACATTTTGAAAGACCTCTGTATAATTTGTTGTCTCTGAGATGGATAATCTAAATAAATCATTTTATCTCTGGGAACCTTGGTTGCATCATTTTACCTGGCTGTGGTAAATTGTGGAATCTACATTTCACAACACTATACTGATACTCGGATATAATTTTTAGCACACAGCACCATGTATCTGGAATGCCATATCTGTTTGCAACAAACTCACCGCTATACACGACCATTTCATTGCAAATTCCTTTAACCTACTTGCACTTACTGAAACCTGTCTTTCTCCTACCGACACTGCCTCACCTGCTGCCCTGTCCTATGGGGGCCTACACCTTACTCATACTCCCAGGCCTGGTAACAGACCTGGAGGTGGGGTAGGTTTGCGTCTCTGTTCCCGCTGTACTTTTAAAGTTCTTCCACCTGTTCCTTCCCTATCATTCTCCTCATTTGAGGCTCACTGCATTAGGTTTTTTCTCCTGTTTCACTCCGCATTGCTGTCATATACCGACCACCAGGACCAAATGCACAATTTCTGGACAACTTTTCTGCATTGCTTCCTTACTTTCTTTCATCTAACACCCCATCCATCATGACTTTAATATACCCGTTAATGACATTAAAAACCCTTCTGTCTCTAAACTTCTTTCACTAACCTCCTCCCTAGACTTATCTTTGTGCTCAGACTCTCACTCCAATGGTAATGCTCTGGATCTCATATTTATCCGACTCTGTTCATCCAGCAATTTTACTAACTCGCCATTTTCCCTCTCTGATCACAATATGCTCACATTTCAACTCTCACTAACTCCCTCCTCACTCCTGCTATTCCCCAAACAAGTACTTACTGTGACTTGCAAGCTGTAGACGTGTCACATCTCTCTTCTTCCTTTGTCTCTCTTCACTCTAATATCTCAGCCATCTCTTGTCCTAATGTGGCTACCTCTGTCTACTATAGTACTCTCATGTGCTAGACCCAAACCACTTCAACCTTGGCAAACTGCTCATACAAAAGTGCTCCAAAGACACTCACGCGCACTTGAGCGTCGCTGGCACAAATCCTGCTCAGAATTAGACTTTTCGAGCTACAAATCTGCCCTGCGCTTCTATAACACCAGCCTCTTCCAAGGCAAACAAACATACTTTACTTCACTCATTAACTTCCTTTCTAAAGCACAACTTTTCTCCACCTTTAACACTCTCCTTTCTCCTTCTCCACCCCCTCCGTGCACATCTGTCTCAGCTCAAGATATTGTTGAGCACTTCAAAAACAAAATTTACACTATCAGAAGGGACATTACACTACTCAATCCCCCTAGACCTCCACCACCCTCCCTCCACACTCCCTACTCTCTCCTGTGCTCCTTCACCCCTGTCACTGATGAGGAAGTCTCAAAGCTTTTGGCCTCTTCTCACCTTACCACCTGCACTGTACCAATCCATGTCTAATCAAAGTCTTAACTCACCTATTTAATCTCTCACTCTCAACTGGACTGTTTGCTTCTCAACTAAAACATGCTCTTGTCACCCCCATTCAAGACTTTGCAGGGGCTGCACCCATCCTCTGGAACTTTCTCCCACGGTCTGTCCGACTTTCTCCCAACCATTCTGCTTTCAAGAAATCTCTTAAAACGCACTTCTTTCGAGAAGCCTACCCTCACTCTGCTTAGCTACCAAACGCAACACCACACACAGTACCACATTTCTCACCCACTTATTTCGAATTGCCCACTCCCACACCTTGAGTATTACTCCCTTCCCTTTAGAGTGTAAGCTCTTTCTGCATAGGGCCTACCTCACCTTTTGTACCAGTATTGATTGTGATGTATGTAACATCATATGTTCTATGTATATAATTCATGTGATTTAGTTGTATAATAACATTTACTTTACAGCACTACGCAATATGTTGGTGCTATATAAATACATGTTAATAATAATAAAAAAAGATATCCAATGTGTGTGACAGTATTTCAGGGACTACATTGCAGGCATGGTCTGTACCTTGTCTGTATCCTGCACTCTCTCCAGCTCTGCAGAAACATTCATGATTATACATATAATTAGAGGAGGAGGTGGCACTTTTTTTTGGATAGTCTAGCAATACATTACTTTCCGATAATTTCAGAATGTAAATTTCTATAAATTTATATACAAATAAACAGCAGTTGGTGTCTTATGGGGAAATTAAGCTCCCCTTCATTATTCTCTATGCATATACTACAAAATATTCATGCTTGCATCCACTTTCAGCACATTTGGCATAAGCACACCATCTCCATTTTTATGAAAAACAGCAGGAGCTTAGATACTAAACCAAATCTAAACCAAATTTGACTCCATATTACACTATAGCCTGAAGCAAACCAACTGGGTCTTAACGGGATGGTTCACCTTTAAGTTAGTTTTAGTACTTTATAGAATGGCCAATTCTAAGCAAATTTTCAGTTGGTCTTCATTATTTATTTTATATATATTTTGACGTGAGCGATAATTTTAATATGCGCATCTATTTGGTGAAAATGCATTAAAGTCAATGGGCGTCCGAATAATTTTCACGCGCAATAATTTTTATGCGCACAACAACTTTCTTTTAATGCAACAGATTTATCACCAACGAATTGTCATTTCTGCCGAATTTATTAACCCATTACTACTGTCTGATCGATATCTGCCCAAATTTCGGCCAGATATCGATCTGGGAAGCCTGTTGCAGGACCCCATACATGGGCCACTAAGCTGCCAAATCAATCTGTTGGCAGCTTTTATCAAAAAGCATAGATTGGGAGGTCTTCATCATCACAGAGGTTGCAACAGTTACACATTAAGATATAACAGTGAGTGACAGTACATATAGTAATTTAGGAGTAAACGATTGGTAAAGCCAAGAAAATGATTGCAGTTCCTTTCTAAAATACCCACAATCTGCATTATATATTAAATAAAGTTAATTTATATTCTCTTTCCTGAAATAGCAGCCTCCTCAAAAACAATAGTGAAGGCCTAAACAAGAAAGAAAGAGAAGGTTGCAGTGGATAAAGCAGTACAAAGTGAGTGACCGGGTCACAGTTTGAGCAGTGGATTGTGATAAAGATATAAAAGCAATGTTAATGTTTATAAAAAACAAAGTACTGGGTTTAAGTATCTCTCTGATATGGTAAAAAGAAGACAGAATCATCTACAGCAGGAGTGCCCATACTTTACTAATGTGAGGTCTACTTTTAGTGATGTTGTCCCATTATGATCTACATTTATAAACGCCTTGTTAACATTCTGTTCCATTGAAAATATTACTTAAATATTATATTGATTTATGAGAAAATGTATATTGCTTAGTTAACCATAACCTGATAAATATCTGAATGAAAAGCATGAAATAGGATGGTGATTTAGACAAGCTGTTTGTTGACAGTGTCTTGAGATCTACTGATCACTAGCTAAAGGACTACAGGTAGATACTGATTTTTTGGTAGACCAAAAGAAGGGCGTGAACCCGAATTATTTTTGGAAAACTTACTGTACACTACCTGGGGAGCTGTGCAATTCTCTCCTATACTCGTGGTAGAGAGAGCACATTGTGTACCAACCAAAGCACCACCTCCAAGAATCTTCATAGCCAAACTGCTCAATTACCGCGACCGCGATACGGTCCTCCGCCTGGCAAGAACCAAAGCACCAGTGAATATGGATGATGGCACCCTGCAGTTCTACCCAGACTACACCATCGAAGCACAGCGGCAAAGAGCAAAGTTTACAAAAAATCTATGCGCAAGAAAAATACTCAAACATCAAAAGGAGTCACTATGAGTTAGTTTAAAGATGCAGCTTTTATTCCAACACACAGTGCGATATACATGGAAGTGGGTATGTGCAAAAATGACGCTACACAAAGGTGAGCTCTGCTGCTTTTACACATCCATTACTGTTGCCTGAAAGAAAAATTCTCCACCATTTTTCCAGCCAAGCTGCGCATCGTTGACCGCAACACCACAAGATTCTTTACCAATTCCAGGGAGGCCATGGACTGGCTGGAGGCCAGAAATCCATAACATCGTGAGTACTGGTTAACAAAATGGTAACATGCTTAAACCCCAATAATGCATGGGTAGCTAAATTAGTAAGTGTGTCCCTCCCCCACTGGCCTAGTACTGACTCAGGAATGGATGTTATTAAAATGTGGTGGCCGCACAGAAATGTTCAGACAATGTCAACAGTCACTGACCAAACACAATGGGCATTTTGGTTTTCTTGCCAAGTTACAGGGTAAAGGCCAACCCAAGTTGGGAGGGTATGGTCTGGATAGCCCCTCCTCCCTGCTCCCATTAGAAGGACCCTCCCCAAGTCTTTAAAAAGCCAACCACACCCACCAACTGGTGTCTTTGTAACAAGCTCTCAAATTACCGGAAAGTTTGCAATTTGCACTGAGACTAGGCATACATGTGATGGATGCTTCTTGGTGAGTAGGAGAGTAAGTATTTCAGCTTGCAGAATTCGCCATGTGCAGGGGTGTCTTCCGCTCTCTCTCTCTCTCTCTCTCTCTCTCTCTCTCTCTCTCTCTCTTTCTCTCCTTCTCTCTACTGGAAGGGTGAAGTGGTTGTTATTGAACTCACTTGTTCCTCACTCCGACAGTGGGCTAACACCTCTCTCTCTCTATAGTATAGTCTATATGTGGCTATTCTTAGCCTCGAGAACTTATTCTGGGGTTTTCACCTGGTGTCTCTATATTAACTTATAGAGGTTGCATGATTGTGGACTGTCTAGTCAGTGTTATTCCATTCCTGATTACAGATTCTTCTTAAAGTGTATTCCCTCCCATTGGGAAAATCGTTAACTTGCTACATCCCGATGAGTACTGACATGGAGTTCGTCTAGGGAAAATTTGTTTCCTTGTGAAACGCATCTGACAGGTCAACGTATATTTTGGGATAGTATATAATACTTCCTCTGTAGAAACTTACTCATGAAAAAAGGGGAAACATAGCAAAATATAAAAAAGTATGGCGACCATGGTTAACACAAGAAGGTTTGGATCTGGAATAGACTGACTACAAAAACACGAACGAGTAATAGGAAAAAAGACCCCCACCTTTACCCCACGTTATGTTTCAATATTCTGCTGTATCTCATGTATGACATCATTGTTACCTACGTGATTGTTTGTATGAAAACAATAAAAAACATTTAAAAAAAACCAAAACAATGATCCAGCACAGGCCATAAAAGGCTTGCAGGGGGTTTATATCTATCAGGGAAGAGGTGTCAAGTGGAGGGATTTATTGAGCCTGACTGGTATCACTGGAAAGTAACTGCATTCAGGAACATTTGCTGCATCCAAGTACACACTTCTTAGTACCTTGGCAACCAGTCCATTAATCATATTCTGTTCAATTCAGTGATTTATATTACACACCTCTTGACCCAAAAGATGCTGGTCACTGCCCTGACTGTACAGGGTGTCCGAATATTAAAAAAACCAAGCAGAACAAAATAAATATATCCCCAGCCAAGGACAATTCCCATCAGCCCATGCTTAATTAACTTATATGGAAAATATGGCCCTAGCCACTATTTCTTGCTGTGAGAGTGGGTCAAGGTATCAGGTTCTCTAGTGGGCCATAGCAGTGACATAATATTTTATGGAGGCATCCTGCCTTGCTGGTCTCATTTTCAAGACCCCAATTGCCATATATCCAGGGGCGCTGCTGCCATGAGTTGAGAAACTTCCTCAAGTTAACAGCCGATCCTGGTAACATTAGGAGCCAAAAATTCTGATTTTTGTTGGAAAAACAACAGACAGAGATTGTTCCAGTGTATGTTACTTAATATAGGGAGGGTCTATTGTTGCTTAGCAATGTGATGTCATGTTTGACCTGTAACCCTGTATGATTTTCTTCTTCCTCTTCCTGTGTATGCTCTCTATGAAAAGTTCCTGTTACAGACATGTTATGCTGTAAGTGTTTATGCAGAGTTCTATAAAGCAACCAAGTTACTGTTCACACAGAAGTTGGTGTGTCTGTCCTCACTTACAGAGAAGCTCCAGTTCAGATTAGCTCTCTGCTAACAGGTTATGGGCCCAGATCACAGCACCATAGGTATCCGATCTTGAGAATCTCTGGAGAGACAGACAGAAGCTGAGCACATAGTAAAATGGCAGCTAGTCTGGAGTTCAGGTCAGGCATAGCAAAGCTGAATAACAGCAACTATCAGCTATGGAAATTTAAGGTGGAAATGCTTTTATGCAAGGATGACCTGTGGGATGTACTCAGCACAGAGAGACCAGAAAACAATCCTGAGGATTGGGACAAAAGAAACAGACAGGCTAAAGCAGCTATTAGCCTACTGGTGGAAGATGATTAATTTATTCACATCAGGAAAGAATCTACAGCAAAAGGTATGTGGAAAAGTAAACTGTACCTGCTGCGTAAACTATACATAGGGTTGCCACCTGGCCGGTAAAAATGACGGCTGATCCCAATGTTATTAATAGGGAAAAAAGATAAATATACAGGAAGGCCAGTATTTTTCCCAGTAAAGGTGGCAACCCTAGCTATACAGCATAAGACGGCAGAAAAATCAGGAAATGTAGGAACATTAAGATGCAACTTTAGAAATTGCAGAACAGCTCAGAGGCATTGGAGAGGAAATTAAAGACAGCCATTTAGCAGCTCTCCTTCTATGCAGCCTTCCTGAATCATATAGCCCTCTGATAAATGCCATTGAAGTCAGAACAGAGTAAGAAATAACTCTAGAATAGGCAAGTTAATTGATTAATATAATTGCAGAAAGGAAAACAGAGCTGTAAAAGAAACTATAGCACCAGAAACAGCTCTTAAACCTGGAAAATTCCAAAAGGAGATGCACAGAGCAGAGTGTGTTTTTGCTGTAAAAATCCAGGCCACTTAAAGAAAGACTGCTTTATATGGAAAAATGAACAAAAACATGCAGTGGCAAAGACAGCAAAAGGAATTGCAAATAAAACTCCAGATAGTATAGCTAGTGGATGTTTCAAGCTTACTTAAGATAACTGCTCATCAAACTGGTGTATTGACTCAGGAGCAATGAGTCACATGACAAGTGATAAGCATTTCTTTGATCAAATAGACTGTGATACAAATGAGAAAGTGTTCCTTGCAAATGGGGACAGCATCACTGTGAAAGGAATTGGTCAAGGCTATGTGGACTGTGTCACAAGCACAGGACAAAAACATAACATACTTGTGAATGATGCACTGTATGTTCCAGAATTAAAGGGGAGCCTCCTATCAGTGAAATGTTTAACAAATGCAGATTCAGAATGGTTCAGAAATTATAGCTGAGGGAACTGCAGACAGACACCTGTATGAGCTCAAATATGATGAAAACAAATCTAAAATTGCCACTCAATCGCCTCATCAGAAATGCATTCATACATGGCACAGACGTCTGGGACACAGACATCCAGATGCAATACATGAACTGTTAAACAAAAATATTACTTCTGATATGGATATCTCACCATGCAATACAATCATGAAATGCATCTGCTGTGTCAAAGCAAAGGCAACAAGGTTACCACTACCTAAAATAAGTCAGAGCAGGGCAAGTCTACCCTTAGAGTTTCACAGTGATGTGTGTGGACCAATGAGAACACAGACCCGAGCTGGAAACAAGTATTTGGTGACTTTCATAGATGATTACTCCAGATACACAAAAGAATATCTAATAAACCACAAAAAGTGAAACACTGGATAAACTCAAGGAGTATATAGCAGAATCCACAAACAAATTCCAGCACAATCCTGTGACACTAAGATCTGACAATGGAGGGGAGTACACAAGCATTGAAGCTAAAGCATATCTAAAGGAACAAGGCATTCAACATCAAACAAGTGCTCCATACACTCCAGAACAGAATGGTATAACAGAAAGAAAGAATCACACACGTGTTTGAAAAAAAGATTGGGCTTATGTATTATAACCATTTATGCTGTGTCAGCATTTGTAACTATTTGAGGCAACAGTGTCCCTGTACTTTCTGCACTGAAAGGAAGAATCCCATTGCTTGTTTTCAACAGAAGCTTCCGTCAGACCGAATGGATGTCCCCTAGGCATCTCTATACATAAATGGTTTCCCAGAGATTTCTTTGCACTGACCTTTCGTGTAAATGTACAATTTAATCTTGGACTCTTGTTTTTTTGTTAACAGGAGAAAGTACTTTCAGTGTGTTTTTATTTACTATTAATAATTAATCAATGTAATATAACTGCCAAACTACACACTTATTCCACAGGTATAATGCATTTTATAAACGAGTGGCCAAAAGTGATACAAAATTATTAGAGATAAAATATACCCCTTCCAAGAGTGAGTTTGCATGTGATATTTTTTATTCTGCTTTCTTCCAGTATTATATTAGGATATATTACATAGTTACATAGTTACATAGTTAAATTGGGTTGAAAAAAGACAACGTCCATCAAGTTCAACCCCTCCAAATGAAAACCCAGCATCCATTCACACCCCCCCCCCTACTTTTACATAAATTCTATATACCCATACCTATACTAACTATAGAGCTTAGTATCGCAATAGCCTTTGATATTATGTCTGTCCAAAAAATCATCCAAGCCATTCTTAAAGGCATTAACTGAATCAGCCATCACAACATCACCCGGCAGTGCATTCCACAACCTCACTGTCCTGACTGTGAAGAACACCCTGTGTTGCTTCAAATGAAAGTTCTTTTCTTCTAGTCTAAAGGGGTATAAAGATATAAAGCATAAAGATAAGCAGGTCCTTTAGTGAATTATATCAGGTGAGATAGGCCCAAATACAAGTGTCACATTTTGTACATGTATTTTAGGCTAGGGCCAGATGACTCAAACATAGGCTGAGAATCCGCTCCCCTGCTCCTGCTCTGCCTGTACCTGGAAGCATTGTCTTCTTTCTGGTGCAGACAGATGCTGCAGATTTTGACATTTTACATTTACGGCAAAATCCGTTCTGTCTGAAGAAAAGAAGTGGAGCAGTAGAGAATCTGCCATTGCTTGACCCTAGCCTAAAGGGTTTCATCTTCACACATTTTTTTCACTTCGCTTGTTTTCAGATAGATTAATAGAAATAAAGATTTTTTTCAATTACTTTTTATTTTCTACTGAAGTTTAAAGTTTCATTCTCCACCTTCTTATGTCTTGCTGAAGCAGCTCTGGGAGGGGGGAAAGTCACAGACTTGTCAATAAAGGCAGCTGTCCATATTTGCTTTGGAAACAGCAGAATAAGAAGAGCACTGTAATCCTGAAAATGCCTGGGCATTCCATGTCAACGATTTTCCAGACAAATTAATGTCCAGCAGGACAGAATGACACATATCAGTTTAACATGTACTGGTCTTACATTAACAGTCAATACAGAACACACCTCCCCCTCATAGATAACATAATCAGGTACATCTACTGTTTGTTCAGCTGCAGGAATTTCTTCCTCTAGAAAAGCTAGAGTTAAGTCAACTTGCAATCCAGACTGGCAATGGTTACCCTCTGTGTTAGGACAAGCATTATCCCCTAGTCTGCTCTGCAGCTGATCAACGTGTCTTTTAATAACATTGCCATCCGCAGTCTTAACCTTGTAAGAGACAGAGCCATTGGCTTCAATGATGACTGCTGGTATCCATTTTGATCCCAGTGCATAATTTCTGGCATACACAGTATTGCCTGGTTCAAACATCCTCACTATGAAGGCCTGTGCATTTTTATGGAATTTGTCTTCCTGTTTATTTTGTAAATCAGAAGTCAAGTCAGGATGCAGTCTGTCCAAACAGATTTTAAGCCGTCAATTCATCAAAAGTTTTGCAGGACTACAGCTAGTGCTAGCAGAAGGGGTTATGTGCTGCTGCAACAAAAATTTTGCCAGTTTATAATTCCAGTCACCATCAATTATCCTTTTTAATGCATCCTTTGTAGTCTGTACCATTCGTTTAGCTTGTCCATTTGAGGATGGATGAAATGGTGCTGTTGTAACATGACAAAAAAGGTTACTTTCCATAAATGCTCTGAAGTCTGATGATGTAAACTGTGCTCTGTTATTAGATACAATTGTGTCTGGGAGTCCATGTGTGGCAAACAACTTCCACAACACTTGGATGATTACATGGGTAGTTGCAGATGCCACTGGAACAACTTCCAACCATATGGAAAAGGAATCAACCACAAGGAAGAATGTCTGACCTTGAAAAGGCCCTGCAAAATTGTTGTGAAGCCGAGACCATGGGCACGTCCCATGGATGTACCCTGACCTTAACATTGGTCTGGCAAGGAACACAACTTTTTACAGATTTTTCAATAACCATTTACACCATTTTAGGCCACCAGACATAGCTTCTAGCAAGGGCTTTCATATTTACAATGCCTGGGTGACTCTCATGTAGGGCTTGGAGAACAGGTTTGCCCTGCTTTGGGAATTACCACTCTATTTCCCATAAAAGGCAACCTTTGTAGCAGAGAGTTAATGCTGGCGTTTCTCAAATGGTGTGAGCTCTTCTTTTAAACTTATTTTTGCCCCCCCTGCATACCTAGTTTAACACTTAAAAGGATCCTGTCATCGGAAAACATGTTTTTTTAAAAACACATCAGTTAATAGTGCTACTTCAGCAGAATTCTGCACTGAAATCCATTTCTCAAAAGAGCAAACAGATTTTTTTATATTCAATTTTGAAATCTGACATGGGGCTAGACATTTTGTAAATTTCCCAGCTGTGTCATGTGACTTGTGCCTGCACTTTAGGAGAGAAATGCTTTCTGGCAGGCTGCTGTTTTTCCTTCTCAATGTAACTGAATGTGTCTTAGTGGGACATGGGTTTTTACTATTGAGTGTTGTTCTTAGATCTACCAGGCAGCTGTTATCTTGTGTTAGGGAGCTGTTATTTGTTTACCTTCCCATTGTTCTTTTGTTTGGCTGCTGGGGGGGGAAGGGAGGGGGTGATATCACTCCAACTTGCAGTACAGCAGTAAAGAGTGATCAAAGTTTATCAGAGCACAAGCCACATGACTTGGGGCAGCTGGACAATTGACAATATGTCTAGCCCCATGTCAGATTTCAAAATTTAATATAAAAAAATCTGTTTGCTCTTTTGAGAAATGGATTCCAGTGCAAAATTCTGCTGGAACAGCAATATTAAGCGATTCATTTTGAAAATATTTTTTCCCATGACAGTATCCCTTTAAGATAATACTGGGTCGATTGCTGTCATACGGGCAATATCTGATAGCTGCAGAGGGGGGCTACGTAATTACTCTGGCATGAGGACCTCAGACAAGGCTGGTACTTGAAAATCAGGAGTGTTTACAGGTAAATGGCTTAAATCATCTGCATTACTTATGTCTTTTCCTGGGTGGTACTGCAACTCATAGTCATATGCATTCAGCAATAAACACCATCTCAGCATGTGTGGAGAAAGTATCTGTGCAGTAGGCCAATTATTCTTTAACAGACCCAATAATGGCTTGTGATCAGTAATAATAGCAAAATGTCTGCCATACAAGTACTCATTTTTGCCCCTGCCACAAAGGTTAAAGCTTTATTATCAATCTGAGCATAATTCCTGTCTCACGCCACTTACAGTATGATTTAAAACAGCTACTATTCCATAAAGAGAAGCATCACATATGAGGTTAAGAGGTTTATGCAAGTCATGTACTAGTATACTGTCTGATGATGAGTTTTTTGACATCCTTGAATACCTGCTCATGCATGACTGACCACTTCCAGGTAGCATTTTTGTCCAGTAGTCTGTGGAGTGGTTTAGCCACAGTAGCTTTGTCTTTCAAGAATGAATGGTAGAAATTTAATAGGCCAAGAAATGCTTGCAGCTCCTGTTTATTTTTGGAGACTGGAGCTTCATGAATGGCTTTTACCTTTGAATCTGTTGGATGTATCCCATTTGAATCAACTTTGTATCCCAGGAAATCAATACTTGGTACTCCTAAAACACATTTTTCTTTCTTAAGTTTTAACCCAGCATCTGCAAATTGCTGTAATACTGCTCTTACCCTTTAAGTTAATCTGCTCCAATGAGGACATCATCAAAATATGGCACCATCCCTGGCAGGCTGGAAAGGAGCTCATCCGTCAATTTCTGGAACACACCTGGTGCAAAGCAAACTCCAAATTGCAACCATGTAGCTTTAAATGCTCCTTTGTGTTTTATAATTGTTTGTACATTAGCAACTGCATCATCCACTGCCAACTGTTGACAGGGCCGCCATCAGAAATCGCAGGGCCCCATACAAAAAAATTTCCTGGGCCACCTGGGCTGCACCCACCACAAGCCCCACTCAGTCCCTGAGCAGCTCAACTGGGACTTAAACTCAGTGACCAATAAGGGGAAGTAATGGACAGAAGATACCTCCCCTTGTGCTCCGGCCCTGCCCAAAGTCAGCAGCTCTCAGAAAGCAGGGGTGCCCGGCTAATCAAGAAAGTGCTGCGTGGCTGGGCTCCCCTTACCCTCGGGCCCCCTACAACTCTCCCCCCTGTCCCCCCCGATGGCTGCCCTGACTGTTGATATGCTTTAGCAAAATCAAGAGGGTTACTGGAATTGACACTCCTTGTTGCACTAGGCAACCAATTTCGGCATCTATTTTTGGTCATGGCTTTCCCATAGCAGCAGGGATTGGCTGCTATGGGTAACTGCACTGGTGCAATTTAGCACCCCTGTAAATAAATAAGCCCTCTAGAAATCACTGTTTGCTTGCCACAATGGGATCTCCATTCTTAGTATCAGTAACAGTAGAAGAACCCTCATTCTAAGTACTGTAGCTATATAAAGCTCTGTAGTCTGATCTCCATACCTGGTATCTACATATTCGCATCAATGGGACCTTCATTTCTAGTATGTATAAATAACTTCAGCCTGGCCTTCATTCCTTGTATTTATGAACTGCAATGGGATATTCAATGTTAACAACTTCTCCTTACTGTAGCCAGACCTCCTTTCCTCATTTCTATAACTAGCTGCAATGATATCTCTTTAATTACCATCTATAACACACTAACCTAGTATCAATACAACCCATTGCAGTCAATTCTCAGTATCTATGCTTCAATGGGTATATAATATAAACCAGCATACTGTATTTAACTGTGGTCAGACCCCCATTCCTACCTTCTGTATCTCAATGCATGTATCATACTCCTATATTTTGCTCTAAGGGAGTTGCTTTATATAAGAATTACTATGTAGAACCTTATATTGCAAATAGTTGAGTAAACAACCATCATCTTTAAATTAACTTTTAGTATGATATTCTGCAGACATTTTTTTATTTGTAGATTTTGAGTTATTTAGCTTTTTATTCAGCAACTCTTCAGTTTACAATTTCAGCAATCTGGTTGCTAGGGTCCTAGCAACCATGCATTGATTTGATTGAGAGATGGGAATATGAATAGGAGAGGACTGAATAGAAAGATGAGTAAAAAAACCTAGCAATAACAATAAATGTGTAGCCTTAAAGAGCATTTGTTTTTAGATAAGGTTAGTGACCCCTATTTGAAAATTGTAAAGAATGAGAAGAAGGCAAATAATTTAATAATTACAAATAAGAATAATTAAGGCTAACGGTTGCTTAGAATTATCATTATCATTCTATAACATACTGAAAGTTAATGTAAAGCTGGACCACCCCTTTAAGTGCATAAACTGCCCTATGCAATGAGAATGAAAGCAGGGATGCTATAGTAGATGCAGAAGCATCTGGAGGATACAAGGTGCATAATACATGTACATGATGCAAATAGAAAAGGCTGCTAGTTTGGGTAAAGTAGTGATAATGGGGGATTTTAATTATCCAGATATTGGCTGGAGCTATAGTACTGCCAGATCAGTTAATGGGAACAAGTTTATAAGTCATTGAACCCCTGGGTAATAGTGACCATAATGTTATATCATTTAATGTCTGGTGCAAAAAACAAATATACACTGGGGCAACAAAAACCATGAATTTCAGAAAAGCTAATTTTAGTTCCGTGTGGGCTGCCTTTCAGAGAATTGATTGGGGCGTTATGTTTTCAGCTAAAAACACAGAACAGAAATGGTTGTCATTTAAAATGTTATTAAATCATTACTGTTCTCAATTTAATCCCTTAAGGAGTGATTGTAGAAGTTTTAAGAATCACCCTATGTGGCTTAATATAGTAAATAAGTTAATAGGAAAATGTCAGAATCAGCCCAGCACTCAAACCGTTGTTTTTGAGGTTCAGGATACTGGCTGCATTTGCCTCGTGAGCCATTGGGGGCTGATCTTGAACTCTTGTGTTTAATGTTTCTGTTTATCTGCATGTTCACAGTATGTTTCCTCCCTGTTTTCCACCCACATCATTTACCCTCACGTGTCTCCCATTCCTAATCACCTTCCCTTTATAAACCCCGCCCTGAGCTTTGCTCAGGGCTGAGTCATTGAATGTAATTTGTTTGTTCCTGACCTGTTGACCTGAATCTTGTTACCTGAAAACCTTGTTATCTGAAACCTGGAAACCTTCATTCTTCTTGGAAACCTTGTCTTAGAATACCTTGTACTTTGTTCCTGAGTGAGTACCTTTTGTTCCTGTGTTCCCAATTTTTTCCCTCACCTTGTGGATACCCTGATTAGCATTTTTTGCCTATTCCTGCCTTTTTGTTTTTTGTGTTCTGGCTGCCATTACATCTACAATTTACTTTCATCATGTCTTTGCCTCCAATCACCTATGGTTCCAGCCCTTGTGCCTGCAGCCCAGCTGGTTCTAGCCTCTGTACTTGCAGCCCAGCTGGTACCAGCCTCTGTACTTGCAGCCCAGCCTCCGTGCCTGCAGCCTAGCTGGTTTCAGCCTCCGTGCCTGCAGCCCAGCCAGTTCCAGCCTCCATGTCTGCAGCCCAGCCGGTTCCAGCCTCCGTACCTGCATCCCAGTCGATTCCAGCCTCCGTGCCTGCAGCCCAGCCGGTTCCAGCCCTCGTGCCTGCAGCCCAGCTTGTTCCAGCCTCCGTGCCTGCAGCCCAGCCAGTTCCAGCCTCCATGCCTGCAGCCCAGCTGGTTCCAGCCTCCGTGCCTGCAGCCCAGCTGGTTCCAGCCGCCATGCCTGCAGCCCAGCTGGTTCCAGCCACCGTGCCTACAGACCAGCTGGTTCCAGCCACTGTGCCTGCAGCCCAGCTGGTTCCAGCCGCCGTGCCTGCAGCCCAGTTGGTTCCAGCTGCTGTGCCGGTCTCTGTACCTGTTCCTCAGCCAGACTCTGTTCCTGTGCCAGCTCCCAGATGACTGCTTCTTCCTGAGCCAGTTTCGCCCCTGTACTATCTGCCCTGGCCTTCGGACCTGTTTGCCCTGCCTTCAGACCTTCGGACCTGTTTGCCCTGGCCTTTGGGCCTGAGGACCTGTTTGCCCGGGCCTTCAGGACCTGTCTGCCCTGGCCTCCGGGCCTGAGGACCTGTCTGCCCTGGCCTCCTGGCCTGAGGACCTGTCTGCCCTGGCCTCTGGGCCTGAGGACTTGTCTGCCCTGGCCTGAGGACCTGTCTGCCCTGGCCTTGTATTTAATGTTTCTGTTTATCTGCCTGTTCACACTGTTTCCTCCTGTTTTCCACCCACCTCGTTTACCCTCATGTGTCCATTCCTAATCACCTTCCCTTTATAAACCCGCCCTGAGCTTTGCTCAGGGCTGAGTCATTGAATGTAATTTGTTTGTTCCTGACCTGCCGACCTGAAACCTGCCTACCTGAATCTTGTCCTGCCGATCTGAAACCTGGAAACCTTCATTCTTGGAAAACCTTGTCTTAGAATACCTTGTACTTTGTTCCTGAGTGAGTACCTTTTGTTCCTGTGTTCCCCATTTTTTCCCTCACCTTGTGGATACCCTGATTAGGCTTTTTCTGCCTTTTTGTTTTCTGTATTCTGGCTGCCATTAAATCTACAATTTACTTTCATCATGTCTTTGCCTCCAATCACCTATGGCTACACCCCTGGGCTTCCACCATATCCACTTCCCATGGAGTGGCTATCCTCCGTTACAATGGTTCCCTGTTCTAAACCTTACAGAAAGAAGAGAAAGGCATTTCAAAATTGAAACGAGATGCGGGCGCGCTCTAAGGAACTGGCATGGAGGCAGAAGAGGAGCGGTGTGGCGGGTGTCCCCGCTGCACCACTAGACCACCAGGGTGAGTGATATTTGTTACATTACCCCCCCTCGAGAAGGGGTCACTGGACCCCCAGGTCTCTCAGGAAACTTCAGGTGGAATTGTTTCCTGAGACGATCAGCTCTAATATCACCAACTGGAACCCAAGAATTCTCCTCAGGACCGTAGCCCTTCCATTTAACCAGATATTGTAACTTACCCCACACTAGGCAAGAATCAAGGAGCTCTTGGACAATAAATTCAGGCTGACCCTCTACCAACACTGGGGGAGGAAAAGTCTGCTGGCGTACCTGTGAGGCAGGTTTTAGGAGAGAAACTTGAAATTAATTAGAAATTTTTAAATTATCAGGTAGTTTGAGATGAACAGAAGAAGGGTTAATTATTTCAATGATGGGATATGGACCAATAAACCTGAGCCCCAACTTGAGAGAGAGAACCTTAAGTTTAATGTTTTTGTAGACAAACATACAGAGTCTCCTACCTGATATTTGGGTGCCTCTCTACGAGACTTATCAGCTGCTTTATTCTAAGAGGCCGTAGCTGCAGAAAGAGAGTTGTGCACCCCAGACCAAATTTTGGCAAACTGTTTAACAGAAGAATTGACAGAGGGTACAGGGGACAATGAACCAGAAAAGGAAAATGCATTGGGATGTTAACCATTAATAATAAAGAATGGAGATTCACCAGTAGAAGAATGAGTTGCATTATTGTAAGCAAATTCAGCCCAGGGTAATAGTTCAGCCCATGAGGACTGGTTTTCAGACACATAACACCTTAGAAATTGTTCAAGGGATTGATTGACCCTTTTAGTTTGAGGATGATATGCGGTAGAAAATGATAATTCAATTCCAACCAAAGAGCAGAATGCTCGCCAAAATTTTGAAAAAAACTGTACCCCTCAATCAGAAACAATATTAACCAGAAAACCATGTAACTTAAAAATATTAGAAATAAATAACTCAGCCAAAGTTTTGGCAGAAGGGAGGTGTGGGAGGGAAATGAAGTGGCTCATTTTGCTGTACCTATCTACCTCCACTCAAATCACAGTCTTCCCTTGGGAAGGGGGAAGATCAACAATAAAATCCATCGAAAGATGGGACCAGGGTTTGTCAGGAATAGAGGCCTTAACAATCCCTGCAACAAATTCCTAGAGGATTTTGACCTCTGACACACAGGGCTAGTGATGGGCGAATTTATTCGCCAGGCGCGAATTCGCGGCGAATTTGCGCGATTCGCCGCCAGCGAATAAATTCGCGAAACTCCCGCGAAAATTCGCAGCAAAAATTCCCCGGCGTCAAAAAAAAATTTCCGAAAAAACGGGCGCCGTTTCGCGAATTTTTCGCCGTTTCGCGAATTTCGCGAATTTTTCGGCGAAGCGAAACGGCGCAAATTCGCCCATCACTACACAGGGCAATAGTTAACAAAATTTTTAACATCTTGTTTAAAGGAAGGCCACCATACATTGCGAGACAAAAGGGACACATTCTTAGAGATACCAGGATGTCCCGCTATTTTTGAATTATGAGCCTCACTTAAAACCTGTTCCCGGGGGCGTGGCCAAGATGGCAATCTGAACGGTCGTGTTTAAAACAGCTCTCTAACAACCCAGTTATCCTGATTGCCACAGCAGCTGGAACGGCGATTGATCTATACTGTAACTGCTCGATAACAACCATGGGAAAGTACGGACAGAGAGGGAAGTCTGAACAGTCACAGAAACTTAACAAATACCTGCAGACACCACAACCTGAGGACGATCTGGACTTGCGGCCTGTGTCCCTTCCTCTGCCTGCCTCCAGCCAGGACCTGCCTGCCAGTGAGCCCTCGAATGCTGAATTACTCCAGCACCACGGCGCAACTTGAAGCGATTAAAGTGGACACGTCTCTCCTACGCCAAGATTTGCAAAATCTGCGAGAGCGGACCGTTGAAGTGGAGACACGTATTTCTACGCTAGAGAATACTGTGGCTCCATATCCCAGAATGCTGACAACTTTACAGCAACAAGTCGTGGCTCTCTCAGCTAAGGCAGAAGACTTGGAGAACCGCAATAGGCGCAATAACTTGCATTTGGTGGGCCTTCCGGAGGGCAGTGAAGGCGACGCACCTCAAGCTTTTGTGGAGGCCTGGCTGAAGCAGACACTGGGTGAGAACTCTTTTTCTGATATTTTTGTTGTTGAAAGGGCACACCGTATCCCCACACAGTCCCTACCACCGGGCGCTCCTCCCAGGCCCCTGATAATGCAGCTCCTTAACTATAGAGACGCAGCTATGGCGGCTGCAAGAAAAACAGACCTTTAATGGCACAAATATTTCACTGTACCCTGATTACTCCCAGGCCATGCAGAAGCTGCGGGCATCTTACCAAGGAGTAATTAAAGGGGATTGCACACTTTTTTTTTAAATAGCAGGAGAAGCTGATCAATGTCTAGACACACTGCGTCTAGCTCCCCGTCATAGCCCACAACGGGAGGGTGAAGACCCTGGTGATAGGGCTCCGTTGTAAATCACCAGCTACACGGTGCGCAGACTGGCAAATTTGGGTCCGACACTGCTCTTATTCAGCAGCATACCGTGCATTAACCGTACAGATGCACCACCGACTCCAGTTGATGAAAGTTGGGTCGTGCAGGGGAGTGACCGCAAGTTTGGAAGTTATCCACCCTGCTAATTACACCTAAGCCACTCTCCCATCCGTCTGGATGTACTATGGGAGTAGGCAGCCCTACCTCTGATGGCCACTGTACGCATCCTTCGATAAGCTGATAAGATGCCTGTACTGGTAGGCTAACGGTACCCCCCTTGGCATTTGCTACGCAGACCTAGGGGCAGTGCCTGCCATATCCCCTCTGCAAGGAGACTTTCTTTTTCTGCAACTGCAGATTTTTCGGTGCATACTATGATTTTGTGTTCTACTTTAACAATTGCATATTATGGTTTCCAGTTCTATTTCCATGGAGGAAAAGCAGGGCGTGAGCAATGGCACGGTGAAATTCAGAACTTAACTCTTCGCCTTCCAGGCCTTTAAGACTATAGGTTGATGAGTAGCTGTTTTGCTAATTGGACATCATCCTCAGCAAGTTAACAGTTCTTGGTATAGGCCCACCCAGGTTTGGGGGGTGGGCAGGGTCTCAAGTCCAAGATCAGTCTCACAAAGAGACATAATACACTGATATGTACATCAAGTTGGGGTTTTGTATGTCGTGTTTTTTGTTGTGTGTACTCACAGTCTATACATTGTTGGCTATCTGACAGGCTACGACTGGGAATTTGGCATTGGTGGCAACCCATCTTACTTTTTTTATCATGGCGAATGTGACACTTGTAACGTGGAATGTTAGAGGACTCAATTCCAAATTCAAAAGAGCGCTCATACTTAACCAAATTCATAAACGGCGCCCAGAGGTGGTCCTACTCCAGGAGACCCACCTGACTGGCTAAAAACTGTTGGCCCTCAACGCCACTGGGTGGGACATGCATATCATTCTCAACCTACTCCAGAGGAGTTTCTATATTGATTAAAAAAGGGGTCTCATTTGAACTCCTCACCCTTCATACTGATTTTTTTGGTAGATTTATAATTTTACATTGCAAGATTCACAATCAGCCATTGATCCTTGTAAACGTATACATGCCTCCTCCGTTCTCCCTTGCACTCTTAGAACAAATATCCCAAAAGGTACTGGCCCTTCCTGCTGATCCTATATGTTATTTAGGTGATTTCAATAGCACGGTGAACCCAGAGGTTGACAGACTTTCAGGTGTGGAAGCATCTGCCACCCATCTCAAGGGATGGATGGCAGCTCTAAGGTTGCTAGATTTATGGCGTAATAAATATCCAGCGCAAACGCAATTCTCATGTCACTCTAAATCCCATAGTACGCTGTCTCGAATTGATTTAGCATTAGGCACGACAACCTTTGCACAACTTCTCCAGGGGATCCAATATCTACCAAGGGCACATTCAGGTCATTCCCCACTTGAACTTACAATCTCTCTGGGAGTAGCTTCCAAACATGCATTATGGTGTCTTTCCCCATTGTGGTTAACTAATGAAACAGTAGCATCCAGATGTGTTCAAGACTATGAACAATATTGGGAGGCTAATGTCGACACTGCAAGCACTAATATAATTTGGGATGCCTCTAAAGCAGTGTCAAGGGGGTCTCTCATTACTGCTATAAAAAGTACCAGGGAAGATGCTAGGGAAGTCTTGCAACAAAAGGAGGCAGAAATGCAAGAGGCCCAAGCCATATTTGCTATGGGGAAAACGGAAGAACAACATGCTCAGTTAGTGAAGGCCCAAAAGGAATTAGACATGCAATTAGTAACTATGAATAGGAAGAAATTACTGTACCAGAGCCAAAAAGTGTTTGAATCAGGGGACAAAAATGGTAAGGTCTTGGCCCATCTTTCTAAAACTAAGGAGGATATTACGGTAATCTCAACTGTTACAGACAGCGCTGGCATCCCTCATACAGAGGGACTTATAGTTATATTGTTCATTTTGACAAATCACTGTTTATAATAACAAGGTTGACCCAATGAGTCAGTTGATTATACCCTGTCCCCCTCCCATCCCTTCATGTGTCCCCCACCCCCCCCTTTTTTTTTCTCTCTTATGCTTAACTTAACTGCCTACAATAGCAGCTGCGATATGATCCAACCTATTTCAGGAGTGTAGACCGGGAGACTGTCTCTCGCTAGAGCTACTCATTATCCACACCCACTATTGGAGGGGAACCAGTGAGATAAGGCTGTATGGTCATTGCCATACGGGAATTGGTTTTTGTTTTTCATACCACTTGTTATTCTTTATTGATTATACATATGTCTTATTTTTTCTTATTCTTCCTTCTCTCTTCTAGCACTTTTGTTACCAAACTCAATCCTCGCATTGGTCAGGGACTGGACAGAAGAGGTCAGCTCTCATCCACACTATATTACAATGGCTAAGGTAAAAGTGGGAACTTTAAATGTTAAAGGTTTAAATATCCCTTTTAAGAGACACAGGCTAAATCAGGAAATGAAACGAGTCCAAATTATGCTTGTACAAGAGACACATTTCAAACTCGGACATATTCCAAGGTTACGGTTTAAGGGATTTTCCATGATATATACAAGCAAACTATTTCACTATAAAAGGCGTGGAACTGCATTGATTATTGCGGATATTTTGGGATTTTCCACTATAGATGTGAGAACAGATTCTTTAGGGAGATATGTTTTAGTTAAGGGCACTATGAACAACACCAAATTTACAAAAGCTTCTGTATATTTGCCTCCGACCGAGCAATTGGGTGCACTAAAAGGCTTTATGCAAGATCTTGCTGACTTTGGAGAGGGGACCTTTATTATAGGGGGTCACCTTAATACGGCACTTGAACCAAGGTTAGACACTTCATCAGGCTCCTCAAACCTTTCCCGCAGGACTCTCACCACTATTAAAAGTATACTTAATAATAACATCCTAATTGACACATGGAGATTATTGAATCCCTCCACTAAACATTATTCCTTTTTTTCACATCCACATAACATATACAGCAGATTAGATTACATTTTCATTAAACATAGTGATCTAGGGTTGCTAGAAAAGGCTAAAATAGATGTAATCACTTGGTCTGATCATGCACCAGTCATGTGTCAGCTCTACTTTCCCTCTTTAAACAGAACGCACCCGACATGGAGACTTTACGATTCCATTATTAGAGATCCTCTCCTTAAAAAGGAATTGATAACTATTCTACAAAACTTTTTTAGGGAAAATAAAACAGAAGGGATAAACCCATGGATGTGATCTGGCAAGCACATAAATGCGTACTGCAAGGCGAACTTATTAAAGTGGCTAAAAAGAAGGCAGAAAAATCATGAACAAACTGATAACTAAAATACCTATATACTCGTGTATAAGCCGACCCGTGTATAAGCCGAGGTACCTAATTTTACCTACAAAAATGGGAAAACTTATTGACTCTTGTATAAGCCTAGGGGGAGAAATGCATTTCACACTCCTGATCCCGACTGTGTGCCAGCGAACTAGAAGCCAGCGAACTAGAAGCCAGTGAACTAGAAGCCAGTGAACTAGAAGCCAGTGAACTAGAAGCCAGTGAACTGAGCACAGTGGGGGGGCTGAAGCTGAAGGAGGGCTGGAGAGACTAAGGTTGAACATAGTTGTGTGGCCAGACCAAAAGTGACAGGAAAGTTGCAGCAAGTACTCTGCACACACTCACCTCCACAGTCTGTCCCAGCTCCAAATGAAATCCCACCACACACACAGCATGCAGCCAGGCAGAGAAACAATCCCAGGGAATTCGTGCTGTGCTGCTCAAGTCCTCCCTCTCTCTCTCTCTTGTGCTGCACGAGTCTGCTCGATCTCCCTCCCCCTCCCTTCCTGCTTTTCAAGTCTCCCGTTCTCTTCGTGCTGCTTTCTCCGTGTCACAGCCTGAGTAATCTGATCGGGCTGCAGGAATGTGACAAGGGAGGAGCGGAGCCGAGCACCAGTTGATTCAGACAGCAGAAAAGAAAAGATGCGCATGTGCCAGGGTTCTACTGCGGGTCAGTGTAAAGCCGGGAGGCGCTTCCTGATGACGCACTGAAGCAGTCAGAGAGGAAGACTTTTGCCAGGATGGGGGTGAGTGAGAGCACGCAGGAGCTCCTAAGCGCAGCCTTTCCTTTTGCAGCCTGACCCGCGTATAAGCCGAGGTAGAGTTTTTCAGCACATTTTGGGTGCTGAAAAACTCGGCTTATACGCGGTTGTGTTTGTTGTGTTGTGTTTAGAAACACAACATAAACTAAGAAACCCTCTTATTTAGCAGAACTAACGCAGACAAGACAACAGCTACGAGATATATATACCTCTTACACTGAAAAGGCTATAGATCTAAATAGAAGGATGTTTTTTGAGCACGGAAACAAATGCGGGAGATTATTAGCGTCAGCTTTAAAACAAAGACAGACACAAAATCACATCATGGCAATTAAAGATAACAAGGGAATCACGACACATCAGACGTCAGAGATAGCTGAAATTTCAGCTATACTCAAAATGATACCAAATTATACCAGTTACCTAATTTCAATTTACCGAACTCCCAAAAACTAGAAAGCATATGAGAATATTTAACAAAGGCGGGATTGGGCAAAATTACTGAGGACCAGGCGCAGGACTTAGAATCACCTCTCACTAAAGGAGAATTTCTACGAGTCATAAAAGACGCTAAAACTGGGAAGGCACCGGGTCCTGATCGATTCACGGTCTCTTATTATAAAGAGTTTGGGGATTTTCTAACACCGCACTTGCTAGACGCAGCAAACTCCATCTCAACTGAAAAACCCATATTTAGAGAAGCCTTGGAGGCACATATAGCCCTTATCCATAAAAAAGGTAAAGACCCACAAGACCCAGGGGGATACCAACCTATTTCCCTTCTAAATGTTGACCTAAAATTGTATTTTAAGGTTATTGCTCAATGCCTTCAAAAACTACTTCCATCCCTTATCAGTGGGATTCGTATTGGGACGTGAGGCTAGAGATAATACCAATAAGTTATTTTCACTCATGCATTACAGCCAGAAACAAAAGATACCATTTATGATTGTCTCTACGGATGCCGAAAAGGCATTCGATAGAGTAGATTTTTCTTTTTTAGCAGAATCTTTAAAGATGGTGGGAATAGGTTCATGAATGATGTTATGGATCTTCACACTATACACGGCCCCATACGCAAGAGTTAAGATAAATGGCATGCTCTCTAACCCTTTTCTAATTCGTAATGGGACTCGTCAAGGTTGACCACTCTCGTCCCTCCTATTCGCTTTATCTATAGAAAGTTTTCTGAATCAGGTAAGGGCAAATCCTAATATTTCAGGTCTTGTAGTGAGAGACAAAACCCATAAAATCGCTACATATGCAGATGACCTTCTATTTTTTTTCCAAAATCCACGAATATCTCTACCTAATTTACTGAAAGAATTTGAATGGTTTAACAAACTAAGCAATTTTAAGATAAATTTGGCCAAGTCGGAGGCGTTAAATATATCCATACCCAAACAGGAATATTCTGATCTTATGACTAATTTCCCCTTCAAATATACCCAAACACATAATACTTATTTAGGGCTAACAATATTCCCCTCCATAAATCAAACTGTAAAAGTAAATTATGATAAATTACTAGATAGAGTGAGACAAGATCTAAAAAACTGGGAAAAACCCTCCTTAGCGTGGTTTGGCAGAATAAATGTAACTAAAATGAACATCCTACCGAAGATTTTTGTAGTTATTCCAGACTGTCCCATACCCCCCACACACACATATTTTACAGGCACTGAAAAGTCTAACTATCAAATATATGTGGAGTCACAAGAACCCTAGGATAGCCGCTTCTAAGATGACTGTGTTAAAACAAACAGGAGGGGTGGGGCTTCCAGATTGGGAGGCATATCTAAAAGATGCAAAATTAATAGATGTATTGACTGGGCTTTTAATGATACTCGTAAATTATGGATAGGTATAGAACAAGAATCTTCTCTGACACCACTAATGGCTTTACCATGGTTAACATCAACGGAGAGACATATCATAGATAAAACAGACTCGAAACTTCTCTATACCCTTCTAGTTTGGGACAAATTGGTCATGACAGGGAAATGGATACACATGCCCTCGAGATATACACCTATATTGGGCAATCCTAACTTCCCACCAGGATTAAATCCACACCTTTATATCAATTGGACATTAAGAAGACACTTAGGGATTCATTCCCTGCTTTCTAACGCAACTGTCCCCTCATGGTGAGACATTTTATAATATCCCAATGCCTTCATCTCACAGCTAATGAGACTCCTACACAGGTAGAAAATCTTTGGGAATCAAAAGACCCCCCACACAGGACTATTTCTTATCTATATAAATGTAATCTAGATATTAAAAACCCACCGAAGGATGTATTTTATATTAAATGGGAGGAAGAGCTAGGAGTTAGTATAGAAGAGACAGATTGGGAAAAGATTGTTCGTTTAGTGCACTCAACCTCAAACTGTAAGATTCAGGAGCTCAATTACAAATTGTTAAGTAGATGGTACAGAACTCCGGCTAAATTAGCAAAGATATATAAAACACTTCCACCAACATGTTGGAGATGTAACGAAGGGATAGGGAATCTGTCTCACATCTTTTGGGGTTGCCCGGGATTAACAGACTACTGGTCTCAGATAAGAGATATCATTAAAGAGATTATGGATGTGGAAATCCCAAATGCTCCCTTGGAGTTACTTCATCAGCACACTCCCAACTCAATTAGGACATATCGCAAGTCTCTTATACCAATTTTGCTAGATACAGCTAAACTACTTATTCCCATAAATTGGAAACAGCGCACACACCCAAGATTACTAGATTGGATACGAAAGATTACAGAGATCAAGAGATTTGAAGGCTATAAGGCATCAACCACACAAGACATAGAAAAATACAATCGGAAATGGTTTTATTGGGTACAGTTTAAAGATACAGATAAGTATAAAATGATGATGTAGCCTTAGGTACACGTGGCACAGGAAGTTTATATGGGGTGAGGCAATATTTCCTGAACGAGCCTGATACTCATGGGAAGACACAAATTCAGGGACCACAAGATTGATTGATTCCCTTGCAAGAACAGATGTTCTGGACTCTGTACATGTCTTGTCTGGAAGATCCTACGAAATTAGCCATTGTTTCAGGGTAGGTGCTCCATAATTACTATGAATACCGTACAGTTAATAATGTTTACGTATGCATTGACATAGAGGAGCTAACTTGAAGTCCGTGAGATATTTAGTGTGAGAGATTTCTATGTTTGTTAGAGGACTTTCTCATCTTCTTTCATCTTCTCTTTTCTCCTTTTCTTATTTCTCCCTTACTTCTGTAGTAGATTCATTGTGTCTACACTTGCTGCTCTCATTACATGCAGAGAGGAAATATTGTTTCTTTTATGACATTGTGATATAGCATATCGAGTGATCAAATGGTCACTATGTTTAATTGACTTTCTGAAGTGTAAATCTTTCTTTTTTCTGTATTCTTTTGAAAATTCAAATAAATCAGAATTTAAAAAAAAAAAAACCTGTTCCCTTAAATCCTCAGGTACAAATAACCTCCTTGAGGGAGTCTCTACAGGAGCAGATGATTGAACCTGAGTGGACAGGTCTGATCCCAGAGCTACCACAGTTAACTCACCCGGAATGATGGGAATACACTTGCTAGGTTCAGACGGATTAGATTCAAAACTCCTAGAGAGTGCATCTGCCTTGGTGTTTTTGGAACCAGGCCTGTATGTGAGGGAAAAATTAAACTGGGTATCTGGCCTGCCTAGGATTCAAGGATTCAACCGCTTGGCAGACTCAATGTACAATAGATTTTTGTGGTCAGTAAAGATCGTTATTATATGTTTAGCCCCCTCCAACAGGTGTCGCAATTCCTCAAAGGCCCATTTGATAGCCAACAGTTCTCTATTCCCGATGTCATTATTAGCCTCAGCAGGCGAATTTTTTTTAGAGAAGAATGCACAAGGGTGCACCTTGTTGGTTATTGGATGCCTTTGAGGAAGGACTGCCCCTGCCCCAACTTCTGAGGCATCTACCTCTACAATGAAAGGAAGAAAGGTGTCAGGGTGACAAAGAATGGGGGCAGACACATTCTTTTTTAAGAAATTCAAAGCTTGAATAGCCTCTGGGGACCACATACTTGGATCTGCACCTTTTTTTAGTTAGATACGTTAGATCAGGGAGAAGTTTTTTATAAATTGACAATAGTAATTGGCAAATCCTAAGAACCTTTGGGTTGCACACAAAGAAAGAGGCTGGGTGCAGTCCAGTACAGCCTTAACCATCCCAGGATCCATTTCTAGACCCTTACTGGAGATATTGAACCCCAAAAATTGAACAGAAAAAACCTCAAAGGTTTCTCAAGTTTAGCAAAATGATTATTCCTCCTTAACCTGAGCAAATCTTCCCTGACATGCTTTTGATGGTCACTCAGGTTAGAAGAAAAAATTTAAATATCGTCAAGATAGACCACTACGAATGACCCCAGCAGGTCCCGGAAGATGTCGTTGACAAATTCCTGGAACACTGCGGGGGCATTACAAAGACCAAATAGCATTACCAGATATTCGTAGTGGCCGTCCCTGGTGTTAAAGGCCGTTTTCCACTCGTCCCCTTCCCTGATACAGATGAGGTTATATGCAAGCTTGGAATAAATATTGGATATAAACTGCTTTTTATGAATTGTAATTTTGCATTTTATTGATATTTATGTGTATTTATTTATTGACTTTTTAACCTAACTGGATGGATTTAATTAACCAATTATTAAGCCATGAGTTTGACCAATCAACTTATTTAAGGGGAGTACTATAGGATTGCTCCAATAGATTGGACAGGAGCCTCTGAGGAAGTGAGATTCTCATGAAACGCGTTAGGCCGAAATTTCCAGTTTTAAATGTAAGTCTGGATATGCATTTGTTATAATAAAGCTCAATCAAATCAAAAAAGTTCTGTGACTGACCCTCCTGGAGATCCATAGTTTGTTTGAAGCAATCAGGAAGTGAAGGGAAGATCGTGGGAAAGTGGAACAGACAGCAGCAAACTGCACTACAATTGAGAGAACCCAACACCTGGGACGTATCTGCCTGTGTGATCAGTAGAATCCTGTGAGAACATTCTTTAGCAGGGAACTGCTCATTAACATTGCAGAACTACACAAAGTATTCTTTTTGTATCTTTGAGGATCGTGGAGGAGTGGGAGATAACAGGAGTTAACTGATATCCAAAGACACAACGTGTTTCCCAAAGAGGCTCTGCATGTGGAGAACAGGCTAGATGAAATAACTTTGGTGAAGCTTATCTTATATCTTTGCTCATTTAGGAAGCGCAATATATTACCCATATTGTTTTTTATATTTAGGAAATATATTACCCATATTGTTTTTTTGGGATTTGGAATCCCTTGTGTGTTGCGCATCCACTTATAGTTGCGCAGGGTGTATGCTCTAATTTATTTGGAATAAATATTAGCATTTTTAACCTGATCAAATAATTCGGAAATCAGGGGAAGGGGGTAACATTTTTTTATGGTGATCTTATTAAGACCCCTGTAGTCTATACAAGGACTCTCCCCAGTCTCTCATTAAAAATGTGGGTTATGAGCCAAGGTAACCCCAATATTAGAGGAGAAAAAGCACCCTCAATAATATAAAAGGTTACATTTTCAAAATGCAGGTTGTTCGAGCACATGGATAAGACCACAGTCTTTTTGGTTACCAGACCTGACCCTAAGGGTTTTTTGTCAACCCCTAAAATTTTCATAGGAGGATTTAAAGGGGTTAAAGGAATATTAACCTTACTGTGAAGGCAGCATCGAAAAAATTCCCTTCTGCCCTAGAATCCACAAAAGCGGAAACCTTAACAGAGCCGGTAGGCCAGGTTAACTTCACCGGTAACATTATCCTAGAGGAAAAATGGGGAGAGGAAACTTCTTGACCCAAATGGAGCTCCCCTTCTCCATTTAGGCTTGGAAGTTTCCCGGGCCTCTTAGGACGTTGTTTTAGAAAATGACCCTTTTCCCCACAGTAAATGCATAGACCCAAAGATCGCCTGCGAGTCTTTTCCTCAGGAGTTAGATGGGATATGCCCAGTTGCATGGGTTCTTCCTGAGGCAAAGGCACAGAGGGGTTAGGAGGTTTAATATTAGTAACCACATTCGGAAAGAAAGACTTGACATTGGTAACTCCAGCATGAAAGGAAGTACCCTTCTCACCCCTTCTCTCCCTCTGTCTTCTATCTACTTGGATGGCAAGAGACATGAGATCATCCAAGTTATTAGAAAGAGGATAGTTTAATAGACTGTCTTTGACAGAATCTGAGAGCCCTATCATGAAGATCCATGTCGTTCCAACCAGTTTCTATTGCCCACTGGCGGAACTCAGTGCAAAACACCTCCACATCCCGTCTTCCCTGGCCGAATCAGCAGATGATGCACGATCCGGGTCATCGTAGAGTATCGCCATGGTGTTAAAGAAGATTTCTAGGGAAAAGCGGGCAGGATCAGTGGAGGGTAATCTTAGGGCCCAAATTTGGGGGTCACCCTGTAACAGGGTCATTACAAACCTCACTTTTTCCTCAACAGTAGCGAAAGATTGTGGAAAAAAGCTGAGGTATAATTTGCACGCCTCCTGGAATACAAAAAAATTGGTTCTATCCCCACTAAATTACTCTGGGAAAGAGATTTTGGGTTCATGGGGTTTGTGTACATTAGAAGGATATAGAAAAGTACGGATCCGCACACACTTTATCTTCAAGCAGATGGGGGTTAACCCAAGTTTATTGTGCCACCACTAAGATCAACGTTTCGGGGGGGTTTACCCACCCTTCATCAGGATACTCAAACTGTGCAAAAAACACCTTATAAATACAAAGCCCCTCCCTGTTTACCCATAACACCACAGTCTGTTATGTGTTTAACCCTTTGGTGTCCATTTTTCATTTTATGTCCATTTTTCAAAGAAAGTCTCTTTTTGTGGTGTTGGGTCCGTGATGTTGTCCCTCAGGAGACGGACTATTGTGTTACATTACAATATAAATCAATACAGTACAAAACAATACAGTTATCATGAAACAACATTAAGTGTATCAAAAATGTGTATGGTATATTAAATAAACTACTTACAGCCAGTGGGGTCATAATTTTAACCTTACTTTTCTATGTCTTCCCACTGGCTTTTCTTATCTGAAAAAAGACAAAGAAAGAATCAGTGAAGTATTCAGAGAAAACATGTGAGGCTAAAATTCTCATTCAGTCCTTTTGGCCACAAGGTTTTTAATTTCCAAATCCAAAAGGATTCACGTCTTAATAAAGACGTTTTTTCATTACCTGCATCATTCCTAACCACTTCTAGAATCTGCCATCTCAATTGTGCAACACTGTGGCCTTGTTCAAAGTAATGTTTGGCCAATAGTGTTTCTTTTTTGAATTTTTCTTTCTCTTTAAATGTCTCAACTTTATATCATACCCCTGACTGGGATGTTTACATATCTCTCCTCTGATAACCCCGTTACAATGTCCACAATTATAGCATGTGAAAGTACCAATTTTATTGTGTTTCACTTTGTGGATTTGTTTTTTCCTAAAGTCCGTCCTAGTGATCCCATTAGAAATATTTTTTCCTTTTTATAACAGAACATGGGTTTATCAACAAATAATCTCCCAAATGTTTTGTCATTTTGTAGGATTGGCCAGTGGTGTAATATGACTTTCCTAACAAAGGCAGAATGCGGACCATATGTTGTTACACACACAAGATTTTGTTTTTTAGTTGATTTACTTTTTTCCTTCAGCAAATCTTTCCTCTCAGTTTTTAGTATTTCCCTGCTAATTTTTTGCAGTTCCCTTCTTTCATAGCCCCTTTCACAGAATTTTTCAATCAGTTCCTCAGCTTGGTTAGTGTATAACTCATCTGTCGCTGTTATCCTCCTTGCCCTGATGAATTGACTTTTAGGGAGTCCTTTAGTGACCCCTACTGGATGAAAACTGTCCCTGCGCAAGAGGTTATTTCTATCAGTAGGCTTTTTGTATAGGTCAGTGATAAAACCATTCTCTGTCAGTGTCACTTGTACGTCCAAGTAGTTTACTGTTTGTGGACCAATGTTCATGGTGAATTGTATGGTATCATGGACAGAATTTAAATAGCCAAAGAACTCTTGTAGGAGCTCCTCAGTTCCAGTCCATACCATGAACATATCGTCCACATACCTTCGCCATACTGCTATATGTTGTGTGTATACAGGGTGATTTAATACGTACATGTGTTCGAATAGATGCATGTAAATATTAGCATAGGCTGGTGCCATATTAGCACCCATACTTGTCCCTTGTATCTGTAAGTAAAAGTCAGAGTTAAAACGGAAGTAATTCCTTTTTAAAATGTAATCCAGACATTCGCACAGGAAATTAACTTCATGCCCTGGCAATTTTTCTTTTGACAAGTATTCTCTACAGCATTCTATACCCTCATCATGCCTTATCGAGGTGTACAGATCTTTCACATCTATAGTACATACAATTGCAGGTTTGGCCGATATTTTAGTGTTATTGAGTACATTCAAGAATTGTGTGGTATCCTTTAGGCATGTGTCAAGTTTGGGAAGTATTTCCTGTAAGAACGTGTCAACATAAATTGCCAAGGGCTGAAGTAGCGAGTCAATGCCCGATACAATGGGCCTCCCTGGAGGGTTTATCAGAGTCTTGTGAACCTTTGGTAACAGGTAAAATACAGGTATTCTGGGGTTATCTTTCGTCAATAGGCCTTCTATCTCAGGTGTAATACTTCCCCCTAGGCATGCTTCATTAAGAAAAACCTTAATGTCTGTCTTTAGCCTTTCGGTGGGGTCACCCTTAAGTTTACAATAATGACTAGTATTAGATAATTGGCGTTCCACTTCTTTTAAGTAATCCTCAGTATTTTGAATTACTATACTGCCCCCTTTATCAGCTTTCTTTATAATAATGCTGTTGTCATTTTGTAATTGCAGTAATGCTTCTCTCTCTTTGGGGGTAAGGTTATTACTTTTGGGAGTGATATACGTATTTAGATTCTTTTCTATGTCACTGTACACCATGTTACCAAACGTTTCAATAGATGCATTATTCACCATCGGGTTATATGTGCTATGCCCTTTAAGTTTATTGTACACCAATTCCTTCTTGTTACGGGGCAATATCCCTTTGTCTTTATCGATAAACAACATTTTAAGTATAAGTGTTCTTAAAAATTTAAACAATTCAACTTGTACCAGGAAAGGGTCACATTTGGCCGTGGGGACATAGCCTAAACCCTTATTTAAAACCCCAATCTCATCTGGTGCAAGAGTCCTATTAGACAGGTTTATGACCAAGTCATTTACCTTCTCTTTCTCAGGGGGTAGTTCTTGTCCTCTTGTCTGCCCGCCTTGTGTGCTGGGGCCCGCAGGTGTTTGCCTGCACATTCCTCCGGCGTTCTTCCTCCTCCTGTTGTTTCCCCTCCTGGTGCGCTTGATAAAAAACCCGCAGATGTAGTGGGGCTGTCTCCTGCAGTGACCGATTCAAATGTGCGGTCTTGCGATCCGGAGGAAGCCCAGCTGTCTCTGCGCTGTTCACTTCGTCCTCCCGATGACGTCACTGGAGTGCGCCGTCCACGTGGATGATGGCGTCTGGTTCCTGGGTCCTTGCGCTCGTTTCTCCGCTGCAGTGTCCACGAGTACACCTGATCTAGCTGGTAATCTTGTGTGTCTCGTTTAAACTTTCTCAGTTTCTTCTGGAGGATGATCTCCTGCAGCTTTTCCAGCTCTATTTTCGTGTTACTTAGCACTTCCGTTGCTTTGTCCTCAGTCAATGTGCTTTTTATTTCTGTTGTTAATCTGTGGACCTCTTGTGCTGTCGTTTTTATTTCCTCCTGTAATGCCTGTATTGTCAGGGTCATCAGGTCAATACTGCAGCGATCAAGTATTTCGTGCCACCTCTTTCTGAATTCTTGAACTTAAAATGTTGTTTATCGATAAAGACAAAGGGATATTGCCCCGTAACAAGAAGGAATTGGTGTACAATAAACTTAAAGGGCATAGCACATATAACCCGATGGTGAATAATGCATCTATTGAAACGTTTGGTAACATGGTGTACAGTGACATAGAAAAGAATCTAAATACGTATATCACTCCCAAAAGTAATAACCTTACCCCCAAAGAGAGAGAAGCATTACTGCAATTACAAAATGACAACAGCATTATTATAAAGAAAGCTGATAAAGGGGGCAGTATAGTAATTCAAAATACTGAGGATTACTTAAAAGAAGTGGAACGCCAATTATCTAATACTAGTCATTATTGTAAACTTAAGGGTGACCCCACCGAAAGGCTAAAGACAGACATTAAGGTTTTTCTTAATGAAGCATGCCTAGGGGGAAGTATTACACCTGAGATAGAAGGCCTATTGACGAAAGATAACCCCAGAATACCTGTATTTTACCTGTTACCAAAGGTTCACAAGACTCTGATAAACCCTCCAGGGAGGCCCATTGTATCGGGCATTGACTCGCTACTTCAGCCCTTGGCAATTTATGTTGACACGTTCTTACAGGAAATACTTCCCAAACTTGACACATGCCTAAAGGATACCACACAATTCTTGAATGTACTCAATAACACTAAAATATCGGCCAAACCTGCAATTGTATGTACTATAGATGTGAAAGATCTGTACACCTCGATAAGGCATGATGAGGGTATAGAATGCTGTAGAGAATACTTGTCAAAAGAAAAATTGCCAGGGCATGAAGTTAATTTCCTGTGCGAATGTCTGGATTACATTTTAAAAAGGAATTACTTCCGTTTTAACTCTGACTTTTACTTACAGATACAAGGGACAAGTATGGGTGCTAATATGGCACCAGCCTATGCTAATATTTACATGCATCTATTCGAACACATGTAAGTATTAAATCACCCTGTATACACACAACATATAGCAGTATGGCGAAGGTATGTGGACGATATGTTCATGGTATGGACTGGAACTGAGGAGCTCCTACAAGAGTTCTTTGGCTATTTAAATTCTGTCCATGATACCATACAATTCACCATGAACATTGGTCCACAAACAGTAAACTACTTGGACGTACAAGTGACACTGACAGAGAATGGTTTTATCACTGACCTATACAAAAAGCCTACTGATAGAAATAACCTCTTGCGCAGGGACAGTTTTCATCCAGTAGGGGTCACTAAAGGACTCCCTAAAAGTCAATTCATCAGGGCAAGGAGGATAACAGCGACAGATGAGTTATACACTAACCAAGCTGAGGAACTGATTGAAAAATTCTGTGAAAGGGGCTATGAAAGAAGGGAACTGCAAAAAATTAGCAGGGAAATACTAAAAACTGAGAGGAAAGATTTGCTGAAGGAAAAAAGTAAATCAACTAAAAAACAAAATCTTGTGTGTGTAACAACATATGGTCCGCATTCTGCCTTTGTTAGGAAAGTCATATTACAACACTGGCCAATCCTACAAAATGACAAAACATTTGGGAGATTATTTGTTGATAAACCCATGTTCTGTTATAAAAAAGGAAAAAATATTTCTAATGGGATCACTAGGACGGACTTTAGGAAAAAACAAATCCACAAAGTGAAACACAATAAAATTGGTACTTTCACATGCTATAATTGTGGACATTGTAACGGGGTTATCAGAGGAGAGATATGTAAACATCCCAGTCAGGGGTATGATATAAAGTTGAGACATTTAAAGAGAAAGAAAAATTCAAAAAAGAAACACTATTGGCCAAACATTACTTTGAACAAGGCCACAGTGTTGCACAATTGAGATGGCAGATTCTGGAAGTGGTTAGGAATGATGCAGGTAATGAAAAAACGTCTTTATTAAGACGTGAATCCTTTTGGATTTGGAAATTAAAAACCTTGTGGCCAAAAGGACTGAATGAGAATTTTAGCCTCACATGTTTTCTCTGAATACTTCACTGATTCTTTCTTTGTCTTTTTTCAGATAAGAAAAGCCGGTGGGAAGACATAGAAAAGTAAGGTTAAAATTATGACCCCACTGGCTGTAAGTAGTTTATTTAATATACCATACACATTTTTGATACACTTAATGTTGTTTCATGATAACTGTATTGTTTTGTACTGTATTGATTTATATTGTAATGTAACACAATAGTCCGTCTCCTGAGGGACAACATCACGGACCCAACACCACAAAAAGAGACTTTCTTTGAAAAATGGACATAAAATGAAAAATGGACACCAAAGGGTTAAACACATAACAGACTGTGGTGTTATGGGTAAACAGGGAGGGGCTTTGTATTTATAAGGTGTTTTTTGCACAGTTTGAGTATCCTGATGAAGGGTGGGTAAACCCCCCCGAAACGTTGATCTTAGTGGTGGCACAATAAACTTGGGTTAACCCCCATCTGCTTGAAGATAAAGTGTGTGCGGATCCGTACTTTTCTATATCCTTCTATAAGAGACCTTGCCTGGTCCACGGAGACCCAGCACCACTGGAAGCAGAGGAGTAAATATACAGGAGTTCGGTGGTGAGAATTTTCAAATGTTTGTGTACATTACCCATCACGGCAAAAGAACCCACAAGAATGGCCACAGGAGGAGCAACTACTGGACTCGGTGACTGTAGTGAAGTGTCCAGTCGGCGAGTCAGATTATGGAAGCCTTGCATTAGGTAGTCTTCCACTTGTGATCTTCCAAGTGCTGTAGCAGAGTGGTAAGAAGCGCGTCAGTAGTAGAAGTGGCAGCAGTGGTGTGACCTTCTTCGTCCACGGAGGCCTGTTATAATGTAACGGTTGGCACCCTAAATCTAGAACCGATGCCAAGCACCATGGTCTCGGCTCGTGCTTCTGCCTGTAGCAGCCGCCTTTGGCCTCGGGAGGAGCCCTCAGCTACTCAGATGCCACAAGGTCTTTAAACAAGAGGTACAAGGTGAGGGGTTCTAGACAGACAGAGGGGCACAACTGTAAGCAAAGTCTTTGGGCAGAAGGTTATGGTACAAGGCGTTAGGCAATAGAGTAGTCAGATCAGGCCGGGTCAGGGCAGGGTGAGAGTAAACGAAGTCAGGCAGGAAAGGGTCTAACCAGAAAGTCAATCAGAAGGGTTAAGCAGAATCTAAGTCGGTAATCAGGCAAGGGTCAGGATTCAGAGGTCAGGATAGTCAATAGCCAGGCAGTGATCACAACAGGAATCAAAACACAGATAAATCAGAAGCTCAATAGCACAGAAGCACCAGGAACAAGATCCTATAATGGGCAAGGTCTTGAAGCCCAAATTAGCCTTTTATGGTACTTGATTTTCGTCCGCGTCAATAAATGAAACAAGACGCGGGTGCACGAGCTCTAAGGAACCGGCATGGAGGCAGAAGAGGAGTGGCGTGGCGGGCTTCCCTACCGATTGCGCGGCGGGCATCCCCGCCGCACCACTAGACCACCAGGGTGAGTGATATTTGTTACATGCAGGTTGAGTGTTGCTCCATTAAATAATGGTACCAGTATGGCTGTAACAGATACAGAAAAGGCAAATGTACTAAATCAGTTCTTTTTTAGTGTATACAATAGAGGAGTCTGAGTTCCCAGGCTCACTTTATAGCTGCACTAATGGCTCAGCTCAATCTAGTCAGTGGCTGACTCTGGATATGATTCATAAAGCTTTAATAAAAAATTATGTAAACAAGGCTCCAGGGCCTGATGGCATACACCCACGGGTTCTAAGAGAGCTTAGTTCAGTTTTAGACAAGCCCCTATTTCTGATTTTCTCAGATTCGCTTTCATCTGGTATGGTACCTATGGATTGGAGAAAAGCTGATGTCATTCCAATATTTAAAAAGGGATTACAATCTCAGCCTGGCAATTATAGGCCAGTAAATTTGTGGGTAAATTATTTGAAGGCTTGTTAAGGGATCACATTCAAAATGTTGTCCTAGTGAATGGCATTATGTGCAACAATCAGCATGGCTTTATGAAGGATAGGTCATGTCAGAAAAATTTGATTGCTTTTTATAGTGAGGTAAGTAAGATGCTGGACAGTGGGAAGACAGTAGATGTGATCTATTTGGATTTTGCCAAAGCGTTTGATACCGTGCCCCATAAACGACTGCTTTCTAAACTAAGGTCTGTTGGGCTTAATGAAGCCGTTTGCACATGGATAGGAAACTGGCTACAGAGGGAGGTTGTTATTGGTACATTCTGTGCTTGGAGTAAGGTTCTTAATGGGGTCCCTCAAGGCTCAGTATTGGGTCTACTTTTATGTAACTTGTTCATTAATGACTATAGGGAGGGTATTGTAAGTAATGTATCAGTGTTTGCAGATGACACAAAACTATCCAGCCCAATAAATTCCATCCAGGATGTGTCATCCTTACAACAGGATCTTGACAAACTGGCAATCTGGGCAGCTAAGTGGCAAATGAGATTCAATATTGATAAATGTAAAGTCATGCACCTGTTATGTAAAAATATCCAAGCCACTTATACCCTTAATTAATGGGACTGCGCTGGGTAAATCCATTATGGAAAATAATATAGATCATATAATGTAATGTAGATGAAAATGTAGCAAGCAATGCCAGTCAGCAGCATCAAGGGCAAATAAGGTCTTGAGCTGTATTAAAAGGGGCATAGATTCACGGGAGGAGGGGGTCATTATTTCACTTTATAGAGCAATGGTAAGGCCCCATCTAGAGTATACTGTACAGTTTTGGTCCCCATCATTCAAACAGGACATTATTGTATAAGAGAGGGTGCAGAGAAGGGCAACTAAGCTGGTAAAAGGTATGGAAAATCTTAGCTATGAGGAAAGACTAGCCACATTGGAGATGTTCAGTCCCCTTGAGGCGCTTAAGGGGTTATATGATAACTATGTATAAATATATAAGGGCATCATATAATAATCTCTCTAATGCTTTATTTACCAGTAGGTCTTTCCAGCTGACACAAGAAGAAAAGAGGTGCCGCCTAAATATTCGGAAGGGGTTTTTTACAGTAAAAGCTGTGAAGATCTGGAATTCTCTCCCTGAACCAGTTGTACAGGCTAATACATTAGATAGCTTTAAGAAAGGGTTGGATGGCTTTTTAGCAAGTAAAGGAATACAGGGTTATGGAAGATAGCGCATAGTACAAGTTGATCCAGGGACTAGTCCGATTGCCATTTTGGAGTCAGGAAGGAATTTTTTCCCCCTCTGAGGCAATTTGGAGAGGTTTCAGATGGGGTTTTTTGCCTTCCTCTGAATCAACTGGCAAGATAGGCATGTTAAAAAAAGTAAAAAGGTTGAACTTGATGGACGTGTGTCTTTTTTCAACCTAACTTACAATGTTACTATGTTTAACTGTATGATCATTTCACATTTCTTTGTCTTTATTTTACTTAATTTTTTTTTTAAATCTCTGAGCAGTATAATTTTAGAATCAGATTTTGGTTTCCAAGCACTGATTGATTTTGTAAGCAGAGTTGAAGTTCCTCGGCTCCAAGTATTTATCAGAAGGACTCTGCAGTGGTACCCCACACCCTCTTCCTAGGCTAAACACACCTCCCCCCAGCTGATTGGTCAGTACACTCTAGCATTGCTTTCAATGAAGTTGCCAGATATGGAGTGTGTGATGTCATCTGCTCCTCCCTTTGATGATGTGCTGTGTGATCTGCTCCTCCTGTATCATGGCTGCTGAAGTCTGGAGGGAAAGTGATTTGAAAAGATTCCAGCAGAGAAGCAGAATTTCAGTGAGAAGTTTTATGTAGGAGACTGCACAGAACTCTACAGAAAGTCACATACAGGTGGTAATCTGGGTGCAGGCAGGGAATCTGTGTGTGTTTGTGTGTAGGCTGTGTTTTTTTTTAGTGAATTACACTGACATCTTAATGTAACATGGAGGCTCTGAGGGCAGAGAGCTGCAAATTATCTTTCTAGCTCAAAACAAATCTGCTTCCCAAATATACTTTTTGTGCAATAAATATGCTGTACAAGCGACAGTAATGTGTTTCTTAATGCTAAAATAGTAAGTTGTAACCATGTGCTCTCTGCCTCCCAGGATGATCTCATTTATGTTCTGCCTGGTAGGATGGTGATGTCTAGGGATGTCGCGGACTGTTCGCCTGCGAACTAATTCGCGCGAACATCGACTGTTCGCGTCCGCCGAATGTTCGCGAACGTCGCGCGACGTTCGCCAATTTGGGTTCGCCTTAGCTGGCGCTTATTTTTGACCTCTCACCCCAGACCAGCAGATACATGGCAGCCAATCAGGAAGCTCTCCCTCCTGGACCACCCCTACACCCCCTGGACCACTCTCCTTCCTGCAGCGTTTTTTCATTCTGCCTGTGTGTGCTTGGAAGAGCTAGTGTAGGGAGAGAGCTGGTTAGTGATTTGAGGAACAGTTGATAGTAACTTTGCTGGCTAGTAATCTACTTGATAACTGCTCTGTATTGTAGGGACAGAACTCTGCAGGGATTTGAGGGACATTTTAGGTTAGGTAGCTTTGCTGGCTAGTAATCTACCTTCTACTGCAGTGCTCTGTATGTAGCTGCTGTGGGCAGCTGTCCTGCTGCTGATCTCTCATCTGCTGACTGCTGCCTGTAACCCAATAGTCCTTGTAAGGACTGCTTTTATTTTCTTTTTTGTTTTTTTACTTTGCTACTATAAGAGCCCAGTGCTATTAGTCTAGCTGTGTTGGGGAGTGGGACTGGTGTGCTGCTCCTCCTAGTAGTTCACCACTACCAGCACCAACCAGAGTCAAAATTGTTACAAAGTATCTTATTTGCACCTGTTAGCTGTTCTGAGCTCTTTGCCAAAAGCTAATTAAGTTAGCTGTTCAGTTCAGAGAAAAGAGGGACTTTCCAGTACAAAAGAGGGACAGGGGGTTGAGTGGTCAAAAGAGGGACAGTTGGGAGGTATGCAAGTGCCACCTAGCTGTGTGAGCTTTTTCACATTCTGTCTAAATAACAATAATAATTCTGTGTCCGTAAACATCACCTGAGTGATACAGCAGCAATAATATATTGTAATATATAATATCCGTATCCACTACTGTATACGTTGCCCTTGCAGGCATTGTTTGCCCAGTCTTTAACCAAGTGCCACCTCGCTGTGTGAGCTTTTCACATTCCGTGTCCAGAAACATCACCTGAGTGACATAGTGTGATTTCTGCCCTTTACAGCACAAAACGCAGCGCTGTGTCAACAATGTATTTTTCAGATACATTTTTGCCCTTGATCCCCCTCTGGCATGCCACTGTCCAGGTCGTTGCACCCTTTAAACAACTTTAAAATCATTTTTCTGGCCAGAAATGTCTTTTCTAGCTTTTAAAATTCGCCTTCCAATTGAAGTCTATGGGGTTCGCGACGTTCGCGAACCGTTCGCATTTTTGACGCAAGTTCGCGAATATGTTCGCGAACATTTTTTCCGCCGTTCGCTACATCCCTAGTGATGTCACTATGAGCTGCCTGGTAGGATGGTTTTCCTATGAGCTGCCTGATAGGATGTTTCCCTGGCCATCTCCATGTCAGCTACGCGTGGGTAAGCTCCTCCCCTTGACCCCAGACAGAAGAAACTCCCCTCCCAAAGACTTTAAAGCCTCCCCACTCCCCTACACAGGTGTCTTTTGTTTCTTCTGCCTTGGACCTCAGGCAGTAAATATTTTGTTCTCTGTGGGATCCATCTCAGGGCCTCGCCGAGAAGGCGGCCATTAGGGGGAGTCAGGTTTAAAGGTTTTCCTGACAAGGGCTACTGAGTGGTACAGGCAAGATACTGTACCAGATAACGGATATGCTTGCTGGGAAAGCAGTATGTGTATGCCCTGGAACATAGGGGTTGGGGCACGCTCTACTGGCAGTCGGCTGGTCACAGCTACGTATGACGGTCTATCACTATTGTTTATGGCAGGCGAAGTTGGCATTTGGTGGCTGCAGCAGGAGGCTGCCGCTGTTGGTTCTGTGTGTCCTTACCCCGTGCCTCGCCGAGAAGGCGGTTGTTTCCACATCCCCCTCAGGTATGTCCTCCCAATCTGCCTACTAAAAAGCGGCTGCTTGGGTACATAAGAATACCTGCTGCGGTGCAGTGGTCTAATGGTTATCTGAGGGTTTTTTGTATTTTTGAGATGGGTTCTATAGACTCTGCTACCGCAATATATAGGTATAGGGCATGTAAGTATGTTTAAAAATAAATAAATAAATAAAAAAAAAAAAAAAAAAAAAAAAACCTTCTGGCTTGTGCAAGTCCACTGATTGCCAGTCTACTCAGCTGGAGGCATTACTCATCTACCTGAAGAGCCTGTTCCACACTAACCTGAGTGCAGAGATGTCTGGTAAGAAATCCATTTATCCTCCATGCTGATAACTGTGAGTGTATACCTTGTTGTAGGTGATAAAAGCCTCAGTAAGTATGTAGGTGAATCAGTTGGTACATCTGGGGGGCAGTTCAGGCTGCAGATCTGTATTCCTGATAAGATTTGTCTAAGGAATTGTATCCAGATCTGGTTTGATCAGTATCAGGCTGATTCCATTAAGCCACAGCTGAGCTAATTAACTGCTAATTAACCACTTACCTGCAAGGCTGGCCACACCCTGCAAGGGGGGAGATCTTGTTACAGGTCTCTGGCCCTGATGCTTGTTCACTTTTAAGAAATTAAGCACTGGAAGTAGGGAAACCATTATATCCCAGGTATGGTTTCAAGCATATTCACTACTGGGACACAATGTGGGGATTGTTCTCCTTTGAATTACAGGAAAGATTAAAAATGTTCAGGTGCTTCTGGCACTGTCAATCACAGTCTGGGCTGCCTTCTGGATTGTTACACACCATATTCAATCCATAAATGCAGTTTCTAAAATACTGGTGATACCTTAAACGTTATACCTACTAGTTATCCCATACTAGTTACACCAGACTGGTTATTAGGAAATGCTCTGTAATATCATACTTGGGATAGCATCACCAGATTTTGCAATTAAGGGCATTCAGTGAAGGTATACTGCGTATAGCACCACATGTCCTTATAATCCATCACAATCAGTGACTGTATAATGATGCAAGCTCACTCGATAATTCATATGGGTGTTCTTGATGTTTACATGTTTTTCTAATGCACTGAATGTAGGAAAATCCAAATAATGGAAAGATCCATTATCCAGAAAAACCCAGGTCCCGAGCATTCTGGATAACAGGTCTTATACTTGTATATGTCTGATTTTATTATTATCTCTTATTGAGATAGCAGGGATATAGCATGGCAAAATCTTACAGTCAGGCCCATTCAGTTATTGTTCAATGTTTATAGAGCTATTTAATAATATCATACTGTGTGTCATATCATAGGACCTTATAATAGGGTCACCAAGTAAAAATATAATGGGTATGGCACAACATATCCTTTCAATCAGGCCCAACCAGTGATTGTATAATGTGTACACAATAATATCAAACTGTATATAACATTGCAAACCCATTGCAATTAGGGCCACTCAGTGAAACGATACGGTTATAACACCACACTATGCCCTTACAATCAGGGCTATCCAGTTATTGAATAAGGTATACAGAACTATGTGCCCTATGCATTTAGGTCGACTCAATAATATCATATTGTTTACAACAGGGCCAGCCCTTTGCAATATGGTCACTTAGTGACTATATACTGTGTATAGCGTTACATGCTCTCCCAATCAAGGACACTTAGTAGTTACACACTGGGGGAGCTCTTCAGGCTCTTTTTACATTCAGGGCCACTCAGCAATACCACACTGGGTATAGCAATACATGCCCTTTTATTATCCAGGCTACTCAATGACTGCATAATGTGTATAGCGTTACAAGCATTGGGGCCACTCATTAACTGTGTTTTGTGCCTTGCACTATAGGCCTTCACATTGAGTGGCACTCAGTGATTATATATGGTGTTCATATTATAGGCCCATTTTTCCAATTAGAGGCCACCCAGTAATTGCATAATGTGTATATCTCTACCTGCCCTGTACATTAAGGGCCATAGTCTGGCAAAATTGGTATAACACCAGAGCGGTTTTGGTCTTTGCCTAAAGTCAGTGAAAAATCTTAATATGATATCACTGCAGCAGGCCATTGTCTATCGTTATTACTGGAATCAATTCAGTATATGGACTGTTAGGGTTATGAATTATCTAAACATTTTATGTTTGTGCAGGCCACTGCATAGGGTTATTATCTGCCCTTAGATGATAGCCCTTTTATATAACAATACTGTATATTGCAGTATTAGCCTTCCAACCATCTTATGCCCTTAGTGATTATGTGCATTACTATTATATTAAGGGTTATAGAACAATTATTTGGCCAAGTTGTGTGCTTCAGGAAGTCATCTGTCTGTAAGGCCATTCATTATGTTATTAATTCCACGGCAATGATTATTAATCAGCAAGTTTAGATAAGCCGTATGCAATAAGGCTTTACGTATTGTTAAAGGGAATAATGGTTCCCTATGTTCTAGAGCCTTTTTTCTCTAGGCCACATTAAGACAGCTGCTCATTATGGCAATACTTGTTTATAACCAGGTAATAGGTGAATATGGAACCTTACAGGATTTTCCACAGTTTAGTATAATAGAAGCAAGGGAGCAGCTGCTACTTCATTATATCTATTCTGTTAATCAGATAAAATGTATGCATTTTATAAGGCATGGGGTGTTGCTACATTTAACCATTATTTTGGTAATGCATATCAGTAGTTTCTCAATACCAGCATTACTGCATCTAACCATGATGCCTTAGGGCTATTTGGAATATTATGCAGCCGTATTCTGAATTTCAGAAGGGAAAATTCTGCAGTTGATTGTTGGGTAGAAATAACATGACATTGCAGGCTGCAGCTGGGTTGTTCTACAGCTAATCTTAAGTAATACTGACACTAAAAGATGAATCTTTAAATATGAATGTACATTAAAAAGTACCTATAGGTGATGTTGATCAAAAAGGTTATTTGTAAGTAATTGTTAGTTGAAGTTCCTAAACCTGACTGTTGTCAACCTGACCGTTCCATCTCAGCCTATCGGTTAGAGTTTCTAATGCTAACGGACTCCTATTGCACAAATATGGCAGCCCCCTCATACAGGAACATGGGAAGTCAGACAGGTAATGTAAAAGTATTGTGCAAACACCTATGGCACATTATAAGTAGCAAACTAAGCCAATGCTATGATAGATGCAAAATGGTAAACTCTGGTCTCAGTATCTCTTTAGGCTGTTGCTACTGCATAGGACATTAGCTACTGTTTCACGAGTTCCATAAGTTAAATAGACCTGTTACACATTCTTGTAGTTGCCCAACATTAGATTATTCCATCATTCCATTGGTGGGGTACATTCCTTAGTACTGTACCTGAAGAATGTGCCTCTTACATAAGAATAGGCAGCTGTTAGGGTCATGCTGTGTTTATCAGTTGCTTCATACTGGTGTTCTCAGTAGTCTGAGCACCACCCTTATAGGAGACTGCTCTATTCAGCATGGGCATTCTGTGAATGCAGTTGCAGTGACTACTACCAGTAATAGGAATTATTGTGATGTAGATTGTATAGGATTATACCAAAGGGTATAACAAGTTAAGCAGTCCTCTTTTGCAGGGAACAGGAGTCCTTGGTCTAGTGGATGAGTGATCTGCCTCAGTGCAGACAACCCTGCTACCAAGAACTCTTTGTGATAGGGACAAGTCACAAGTGTCTCCCATGTCCCAACAAAGCGTCAGTGTTAGTGAAGAAGAAGGCTTGCTACAGCAGTTCTAGAACTCTTAAATGGGCATTCGAAGGTTGGCCTAGTCAGAATGATTAACAAAAATGACTATACTGCATGGTATCAGTGGTTCACTCCTTGGTGACTAAGCCATGTTGTATTCCCTCTCCTAAGAATAAACAGGGGAGTTTTTTGCAGTTCATCTCTGTTATAATCTAACACTGTCAGATTGTGTTTGTTTTTTTTTTGTTTTTTGGAAAATTTTTACAAGCAATTAAATATTGTTTTCTCTTTTCAGGTATAGCAAGTCCAGGTGGCTTGTTGAAGGGAGAGTTTTTTGATAGGGCTCATTCCCTACATAGTTTACTCAATACATCGTTGAACTATATATATAATCAGGGCCTTGCAAGTAGCACAATGCAATTAGTCTTGGCTTCTTAATTTGGTATCTTACTCTGTGCGTAGTGTGGTTAAGGCCTAGGTCCCACAGGTCCCAGTCAGCAAATGTATCACTTGGGCTTACTCTGTGTAAGATTGTCAGGGAGTCGGGTTATGGGAGTCAGATGTTCCTCACTATAGAATAAAATTCAGATTTCCTTACGGAATTCAATACCTGTATGCTTGCAAATATTTCAGTTTTCTCTACCTAGTTTGAACATTCACAATCACCCTGTGGTGTTGAGTTTAAGAACACTTGCCAGCATACACCTTCTTTGAAGGTAAGGAGTACTGGTTGCTATCTGGTTTTTGAAATATTCTTATATGCAGATTTTGTGCCTTAACCTCCATTTTTATTTTTGCAGGATCCTCATCTGCAATCTTCATCCTGTTATAAGCCTTCAGAGATCCATTCTAATATGTATTATAATACCCCCCCCAATAAGTTAAGCTTGGCACATCCCACGCGTAGCTGACATGGAGATGGCCAGGGAAAAGGGAAAATTACATCATACTTACCGTGATTTTCCTTTCCTGGCCATCATCCATGTCAGCAAGTTTAATCCCGCCCTTACTGTAGTTTAACCTGGCAGCTTGTTACTTGACACCTGTGTAGGGGAGTGGGGAGGCTTTAAAGTCTTTGGGAGGGGAGTTTCTTCTGTCTGGGGTCAAGGGGAGGAGCTTACCCACGCGTAGCTGACATGGATGATGGCCAGGAAAGGAAAATCACGGTAAGTATGATGTAATTTTCCCTTTTTTGTCACTATGAGCTGCCTGGTAGGACGGTTTTCATATGAGCTGCCTGGTATTATGCTGTTATCACTATGAACTACCTTGTAGGATGGTTTTCATATGAGCTGCCTGATAGGATGCTGTTGTCACTATGAGCTGCCTGGTAGGATGGTTTTCAAATGAGCTGCCTGATAGGATGCTGTTGTCACTATGAGCTGCCTGGTAGGATGGTTTTTATATAAGCTCCCTGATAGGATGTTGTTGTTGTCACTATATGCTGCCTGGTAGGATGGTTTTCATATGAGCTGCCTGGTAGGATGGTGTTGTCTCTGAGCTGCCTGGTAGGATGATTTTCTTATGAGCTGTCTGATAGGATGCTGTTATCACTATGAGCTGCCTGGTAGGATGTTTTTCATATGGGCTGCCTGGTAGGATGGTGTTGTCACTATGAGCTGCCTGGTAGGATGGTTTTCAAATAAGCTGCCTGATAGGATGTTGTCACTATGAGCTGCCTGGTAGGATGGTTTTCATATGAGCTGCCTAGTAGGATGGTTTTCATATGAGCTGTCTGGTAGGATGGTGTTGTCTCTGTGAGCTGCCTGGTAGGATGGTTTTCCTATGAGCTGCCTGATAGGATGTTGTTGTCCTACCAGGAAGCTCACAGTTTAAAAAAGTTTAAAGCATGCTATTAACTGTAGTCCAGCAACACCAAGGTCCTATTCTTTAGGGGATTATGATACATTCCTATAAAAACCCATATGAATTTTAGGGTTTTATTTTTTTCCAGATTAAAAAGCCCCCATGCCACCCCAAGTCTAATGGTACCAAAAAGTCAGCATGGGAAAGAGAGAAGCAGATGCTGAGCAGTTTTCTTCTGTCACATTGAGCTGGAGTTGGTGTGATCCTTCAATATGCCGATTACAAATAAAAATACTCCTGGGGACTATAGATTGCACTGCCTCCAGCACAGCGTGACTGACAGAATCAAACAGGATCCAAAACTGTGTCAGAGTGCCATTTTTAAAAAGAAAAAAGTTTTACATATTGTCTGACACACTCAGAGATTAGTTGCCCACAATGAAATTCCTCTGCTGTTTTCCCACAACTATTACTGCAAATCACCAGTGGAAAAATATATGCAGGGGTTCATTTTTCCAAAGACGTCCAAAGTTTCCTGAATCAATGCCGGGTGATAAAAGTTAATTTCTATAAATTACACTCCATGTGAATGGAACTAGAACTAGTGATGCACAGAGTGGCCCGTCATCTGTTTAGTTGGGCTTGACAATGGCCGCCTGCAGAGGATTGCAGTTCACATAGTCCTCTAGAGTGAAATACTGCCTATCTCTATTCATTTCTATGGAATTTTTAAAGGCCTATCTCTATTCATTTCTCTATTTATTTCTATGGAATTTTTAAAGGCATATTTATCAATGGGTGAGAGTTCAGCCTTTGATAAATACGCCTTTAAAAATCCCATAGAAATGAATGGAGAGAGGCGGTATTTCACTCTAGCAGACTGTGGTGATCTCTAACTTCACTTTTTTTATAAATATATCCCTATGTTTTAAACTTGTCTCGGTAGACACTTTAGCAAAACTGAATTATAACCTTGACACAGAATTTTTAAGGGACATGATAAAAAAGGGAATGTATATGAAAAAAGAAAAATTGCTACATACACCATTTTATTTCCTGGTTAGAATTTTCTATCTTACCCTTTGTAGAAATACAGGTGGAGAAAAAGTCGATATAAGAAGTTCTATGCCTATACTGACAGGAATCAGCAGGTGTGGAGACACATGGGGTCAAATTTACTAACCAGCGAAAATTCGCTAGCGACTGTTTCTCACCCATAGCAACACTTCACCAGGCAAAAATTTCCCCAGACACTAGTTCACAAACATGCAGAGTTTCGTCCAGGGCACGTTACTTCGGCAATGCGAGAAATTCAATTCGTAGATGCGCTAGCGTTCATTTCTGCCCAGTGCAAATTCGCTATAGGTCTTGTGCTCAGGTTAATTTACATACGGCGGGAAATTGAAGTTGAATGGACATCTTTATGTTATGTGTTGCAGCAAATACATTAAATTTCCACTGTTAATTACACAAGTCCAGGGAACCTTAAAGAAAATAGAGTTGTTATATTGCCCTACACATGAGCCCAGTGTATAGTTAATGTTCCATATGTTAGAAAATGTATGGGGGAAACCGGTTACACACACAAACATTTTTAGGACTTTTGCAGGCTATCACTCTGTAACAAGGGAAAAGTCGCCAGTGTTTTATAGACTTTGAGGCATTTTCCGCTCACAGAATATAATGTAGGTGATAGAAGACTGAGAAAGATCTAGCTACTTTAATGCACTTCGCCTGGTCTGAGGTGGCGAAGGCAACTCTGGCAAAAGAGGTAACGTTCAGTAAAATCCGCATTTTAGAGAATTTGTGGAGTAGTAACCTGTGGGTGGCAAGGCTGGGGAAAAGTCACTAGCGTTAGCAACTTTGCCCTTTGGTAAATCTGCCCCTTGGAGTGGACTTGAGCACAGAACACAACATTATACATGTATGTGCACACAAGCCAACTCCCTGTCCATCAGTGCACTTGACTTACAGCGATGAGTGAATCAGCTTGGATCAGTTTTATCTCAGCCTGTGTTGCCATAAAAAAAACAGTAGAGAGTCAAATGATGCAAATTATAATTTTTATGAAAAACGGTTACGTTTTGACCATGTATTGCATAATATAATTTGACGGGAGGCCAAAGAGACTGCTCAATACACACCATCTCCTATGCTGGGGGTGTCCACTTTGCAGTACTTTTGGAGTTGTGACAACATTTCTTATTTTATCATTTAAAAGGCACCTATTACATACAAAGCCCGCGCTCTCGATGGAGGAAATAATTGCATTTCTTTAAGAAAATCACACTTGTGAGTGCTGCAGCTTTCTCATTGTGTACATAAATGCAGAAATTGTTTATTAGGGACATAAGTATTGTTAACCTCATTCTCTCCTAGTCCCCACCTCTGGTGGAAGAAAAATGTTATGTATTAGGTTCCATTTAATTTGTCTAACATTAATTTACAGCTGTAAAGTTACCCCCTTAAGGCTGCATAAATGTTGGAATTATGGAAAAAAAAACATGTAAACGTTTTCTTAAAATTATACTTGGAACACTCCACTTGTGCTCAATAAACCCTTTAGGGCAGGGCTGTCCAACTGGTGGCCCATGGGACCCCCCTTGTGTGGCCCCTGCACATGAAAGTCTACCTGCTGTGTCTGCTTACCATGTATAAAATTTAAAAGGTATCATTAAAGAGATTAACGGGCCTCTGCATCGTTTAATTCTCAAATTCAGACTGTAATCCATCTGCATTGTTCACACCTGTCACAACTCTATTGTTCACACCCCTAAAGGCCTGTACTGTTCACACCTGAAACCCAGACTGAAACTGCCCACATTGTTCACCTGTTCACACTCAGACAAACTGTTAAAGGGGCACAGCACTGTTTAACTGTATGCAGTACATTTTAAAGTGGCCCTGATAGGTTTCTGTGTCCCCCTGCTCTGTTCTACCTTCCCTATGCTCCCAATGTGTGCCAAACTCTGTCTAACCTATGCTCCTTGTGTGCCATATTCTGCCTGCCCTATGCCTCGTGTGTGTGTGTCATACTCTACCTGCCCTATGCTCCCTGTGTGTGTCATACACTGCCCTATGCTCTCTGTGTGTGCTATATGCTGCCTACCCTATGCTCCCTGTGTGCCATACTCTGCCTGCCCTTTGATCCTTGGTCGTGCCATACTCTGCCTGCCCTATGCTCCCTGTGTGTGCCATATGCTGACTGCCCTATGCTCCCTGTGTGTCACGGCCGGCACCCAATACCAGAACTAGAGCCAAGCACCGTGGTCAGAGCTCTCTTCACCAGTATGTGTGACCACTTTTGGGCTTCGGGAAGGCCCTCCGCCTACTGGGGTGCCACCTGGACTTATGAGTGGGCAAGGCTAGAGTTCTGGCAGGCAATGGGGCACGGCAAGTATCTAGAGTCTTTTGGGCCGAGGATCACGGTTACAGGCAAGGATGAGGCAGAGAGGATAGTCAGACAGGCTGGGTCGAGGCAGGCAGATAGCAAGGATCGTCAGGCAGGCAAGGGTCAAAACCGGGTATCAAGCAGAAGGGGTTCAGGCAATAGAGTAGTCGGGTATCAGGCACAGGTCAGGATTCAGATGGGAGCGTCGTCAGGAAACAGGCAGAGGTCAAAAACCGGATAACTAGCAGAATAAACACGAACAAACAGCACAAGGCTTCAGGCAAAACCACAGGATAAATCCTATCACGGGCAACCAGCAGTACCAATGAATGGGCTTAAATACCGTTTGAAATTCGCGCCATTGCGCGCTGACGTCATTACGCCAGCGCGCCTGCGCCTTTAAATAATGCGCGCCGCGCGCGCACTAGGACCCGGAAGCCGACGGAGAAGGAGCGCGGTGGCGTGGCGGCCGTCCACGCCGCCGCGACTCAGGTATTTTTCTTACATTACCCCCCTCTCTAGGGGGGGCCACTGGACCCCCAGGCTTCCCAGGAAACTTAATGTGAAATTGCCTCCTGAGGCGGTCAGCCTTGATGTCATCAACTGAGACCCAGGAGTTCTCCTCAGGACCAAATCCCTTCCATTTAGTGAGGTACTGGAGTTTGTTACGTACCAAACGGGAATCAAGGAACTCCTGGATCTCAAATTCAGGCTGACCGTCAACTTGCACTGAAGGAGGAACAGAAACAAGGCGGGTGTTAGAAGCAGGTTTTAGTAGCGAGACATGAAAGGAATCAGAAATTTTGAAATTAACAGGTAACTTAAGACGAACAGAAGAAAGGTTGATAACAGAAGTGATGGGATATGGACCAATGAAACGGGGTGTTTGTGTGCTTGAGTCAGCTGGATTCCTTAATCAAAAAGCAATATCAGGTGCACGTACCATTAGTGGTCCATCATCCACCGTTAGTTAAGAAAGAAGATTTTCCGTACAGCACCCATCCATTTAAAATGCCTTTATTGGTACATTTTTGGCAAACAGCCTGGTCTGCGACGTTTCAGGCCTACCGGCCTTTTCTCAAGCTCTAAAATCACCCACTAAAACCACCCCTTTTATACAAAGAGAATTTTCGCCATCTACTGGTTATACAGCAGTATACGCAACAATTTGCATACATATTATTATACTGATAATTACATTGTATCAAAGGCACACCACCTGTTGGTTACATTTAGGTATCAAAAAAAGGAAAACATATTACATACATACTGTTATTCAATACTTCAAGTCATTGAGTTTCGTAATAAATACTTTGTAGGTCAAAGACCACTCAATGTATGCAAGTTGTCTGAAAAACAAAAACAGATTAAAAAGGCGAATTAAAAAATATACATAAAATGACAAATTCAGCGAAAAATAGGCTGTAGGTCGTATTCCCTATTCAGTCCCTGTGGGGAAAGTGTCCCAAGTCTCCTGATCCATTGAGCTTCCTTTTTAAGCAAAAGTTTTTTGCGATCCCCCCCTCGTCTAAGCATGGGAATATGGTCCAGTACCTGGAAGTTTAATTGGTGTACCCCATGTCCCGCCTCTATAAAATGTGCAGCAACTGCTTGGTCAACCTTTTTTGTTCTAATTGCTGACTTATGTTCTCTAATTCTTTCACGGATAGGGCGTGAGGTTTGACCAACATATAAAAAGCCGCAAGGGCATTTGATGCTATATACTACAAAGCTTGTGGCACATGTGTAATATCCCCGTATCTTAAAAGGTGTGCCCTGTCGAGGATGATGCACCACTTCACCCTTTTGGCAGTTTGAACAACAATTACATCCCAAACACGGGAAAGTGCCACATTTGATTGATCTTAGTGTGCCTTGTTTCATTTTTTGGCTGCCTATATCCGATTTTACTAAAGTTGAGGCTAGGGTTTTGCTTTTCTTATAAGACATCATAGGGAAATTTTGGAAGCTCTTCACGTTAGGAAGCCCTTCTCTCAAGATTTTCCAATGTTTTTTTACAATATTTGAAACATTATGGGATAAGGTGTTAAACTTGGAGACAAAAGGAATGCGATCTTGCTCATGAGTTATCTGGCACATTTTCTTATTTGTTCCCTCAATTTCAGCCTGTCTGCGTTGTGACGTAAGCATATCATTAGGGTAACCTCTTGCTTTAAATTTATCCTGCATCTCGGTCAGTCTTAAGCTCAACAAGGGCTCGTCACTTACAATTCGTTTAACCCTGGTGAACTGGGATTTAGGCAGGGACTTTTTTACCTGCTTGGGATGAAAGGAATCAAAATGAAGTAGGGTGTTCCTGTCGGTTGGTTTGACGTACAGATCAACCGACAGGGACCCACCACATCTCGACACCCGTGTGTCCAAAAACGGAATACTTTCCGAGCTGGACGCTGTAGTAAACTTTATGCACGGTAATGCAGAATTAATCTCACCAACAAACCTCTCTAGGGTCGACTGTGGCCCCGTCCAGATAGCGAAAACATCATCGATGAACCGAAACCATTTGTGGCAGTATTTCGTGAATAACGTATTGGTGTAAACGTATTGTTCCTCGAATCTATTCATGAAGATGTTCGCGTAGGACGGGGCCACATTCGATCCCATCGCCGTACCTCGTATTTGTATATAGTATTGGTCTTGGAACAAAAAGAAATTATTATACAAAACCATTTCGAGACATTGTATGACAAACTTTTTTTGGGCATTATCCATAGCCATATCACTGTCAAGCTCGAGGCGGACCGCCTCCACACCCCCATCATGTGGGATGGAGGTGTAGAGGCTCTCCACATCAAGCGTGACTAATAATATGTCATCCCCTAGTTCTCTACATGAATGGATCTTATCCAAAAAATCTCCTGTGTCTTTAAGATATGACTTATGTACCGTAACATATGGATTGATAATGCGATCAACAAATACAGAAAGGGGAGAAAGAAGGGATCCCACACATGATACGATGGGACGTCCCGGAGGGTTGTTCAAATTTTTGTGTATCTTCGGAAGAATGTAGAACACAGGCGTAATTGGATGTTCAACCTCTAGAAAAACTCCTAGTGTCCCATCAATAACTTTAAGCTCCATGGCTTCATTTACTAATTGATTAATTTGCTTGCGGATACGAGGGAGGGGACTGTGATCGAGGATTTGATATGTTGTCGAGTCAGACAATTGTCTCTGAATTTCGTCCACATAGGACTTTCTATCCATGATCACTAGTGCCCCTCCCTTATCTGCAGATTTAATGACAAGATTCTTATTATTAGATAATTCCTGTAAAGCCTCCATTTGTAGTTTGCTTAAATTATACGATGTCAATTTACATTCCCCTTTTCTGTATTTGTTTTCAAGTGCCGCTATATCTTTCGTAACATTTTTAATATGAAACGGGGACCCAATTTTAGGGAAGGAACTTTCAATTTAATGTTCTTGGTGGAGAGCCACACCAAGTCTCCCACCTTATATTGGGGTGCCTCCCTGCGTTTCCTATCGGCAGCCCTCTTCTGAGAGGATGTAGCCGTCTTAAGAGAGTTGTGAACTTGTGACCAGACTTTAGAAAACTGTTCGACAGAGGAGTTGGCAGATGGAACAGAAGAACCAGACCCTGAAAAAGAAAATGCCTTGGGGTGTAACCCATTAACAACAAAAAACGGAGACTCCCCAGTGGAGGAGTGAGAAGCATTATTGTAGGCAAATTCTGCCCAGGGTAACAATTCTGCCCAAGAAGACTGATTCTCAGAGACATAACACCTTAGAAATTGTTCTAAGGTCTGATTTACCCTTTCAGTTTGCCCGTTGGTTTGTGGGTGATAAGCAGTAGAAAAAGAAAGATTAATCCCCACTAAAGAGCAAAATGCTCGCCAAAACTTGGAGACAAACTGAACCCCTCTGTCAGAAACAATATTAACAGGAAAACCATGTAACTTGAATATGTGCTGAATAAAAAGCTCAGATAAGGTTTTAGCGGAAGGAAGATGTGGAAGTGCGATAAAATGACCCATTTTGCTAAATCTGTCCACGACCACCCAAATTACTGTTTTCCCCTGGGACGATGGTAAGTCCACTATAAAATCCATCGAAAGATGGGTCCATGGTCTCTCAGGAATAGGCAGGGGAATGAGTAATCCCTGGGACAAATTTTTAGAAGATTTAGAGCGTTGGCAAACAGGGCAAGAGTTTACAAACGATTTTACATCTTGCTTGAAAGTTGGCCACCACACACTTCTGGACAACAAAAATGTAGTTTTACTTACACCGGGGTGTCCTGCCATTTTGGAATCATGAACCTCTCTTAACACCTGTTCTTTGAGATTTTCAGGAACAAAAAGCCTCCCCTCAGGAGTGTTGGAGGGAGCATCAGTTTGAACAGAGGACAATAAGGAAGAGAGGTCAGATTCCAATGTGGCTACAATACATTCACTCGGGATAATAGAAGGATTATCATCGGAGTCAGAACAGATTGAGTCGAAGCTCCTAGAGAGAGCATCTGCCTTGATGTTCTTTGTACCAGGTCTAAAGGTTAAAGAAAAATCAAACCTGGTGAAGAACAGAGCCCACCTAGCCTGTCTAGGGTTTAATCGCTTAGCTGACTCAATATAGAGCAAATTCTTATGGTCAGTATAGACCGTAATCTGGTATTTAGCCCCCTCCAGTAGGTGCCGCCATTCCTTAAAGGCCCACTTGACCGCCAACAATTCACGATTCCCTATATCATAGTTTACCTCAGCAGGCAGGAACTTCCTAGAGAAGAACGCACAGGGATGCAATTTGTTGGTAGTCGGGTGCCTTTGGGAAAGAACCGCCCCTGCTCCTACCTCAGAAGCATCTACCTCCACAATGAAAGGTAAAGCAGTATCAGGATGGCGTAGAATTGGGGCGGAACTGAATTCCCTCTTGAGGGTTTCAAAAGCTTGAATAGCTTCAGGAGGCCACATGCTGGGATCAGCACCTTTTTTGGTTAAATTAGTGATGGGCGCCACTATGACAGAAAAGTTTTTGATGAATTGCCTGTAATAATTTGCGAACCCCAAGAATCTCTGGGTTGCACGCAGTGAAAGGGGTTGAGTCCAATCCAGGACAGCTCTCACCTTGCCCGGATCCATTTCAAGACCCTTAAAAGAAATGTTGAACCCCAGAAATTGGACAGAGGTTACCTCGAATGTGCATTTCTCTAGCTTAGCATACAGACAATTCACCCTTAACCTACGTAATACCTCACAGACATGAATGCGATGTTCGCAAAGGTTTGCAGAAAAAATTAGTATGTCGTCAAGATAAACCACAACATATACCCCCAACAGGTCCCGGAAGATGTCATTGACAAATTCCTGAAACACTGCTGGGGCGTTACATAGACCAAAGGGCATTACGAGGTACTCATAGTGGCCATCCCTGGTATTGAAAGCAGTTTTCCACTCGTCCCCCTCCCTGATCCGTATGAGATTGTAAGCTCCCCTCAGGTCTAATTTGGAGAAGATTTTAGCATCCTTGACCTGGTCAAACAATTCAGAGATAAGGGGTAAGGGATAGCGGTTTTTCACAGTGATCTTGTTCAAGCCCCTATAATCAATACAGGGGCGTAAACCACCGTCTTTCTTGCCTACAAAGAAAAACCCTGCCCCCGCAGGGGAACTGGAAGGCCTAATAAACCCTCTAGCAAGGTTCTCTTGAATATACTCTCTCATTGCCTGGGCCTCAGGCAATGAAAGGGGAAAGGTTCTGCCTCGAGGGGGAGGTGATCCCGGAAGCAGATCAATAGGGCAGTCATACTGCCGATGTGGGGGTAGTGTCTCAGCTGCCTTTTTGGAAAATACGTCAGAATAGGCAGTGTAGGCAGATGGTAACCCCTCAAGGATGGTATTACCCACTACAGATGGAGTACACACCCCACTACAACCAGAACCCCACTGAATAACCTCCCTAGAAACCCAATCTATCAGAGGGTTATGCCTCTGGAGCCAGGGTAAACCCAGAATGAGAGGACAGGAAGCTCCCTCAATGAGGTACAGAGCTATTTCTTCAGAATGCAGATTACTTATACACAAGGACAGGTTGATGGTCTTTTGGGAAACCACCCCAGACCCCAAGGGTCTTTTGTCTACAGCAAGGATTCTCATGGGAGGATTAAGGGCAACCAGTGGAATTTTGAATTTTGCAGCAAAAGCCACGTCCAAGAAATTACCCTCTGCCCCAGAATCAACGAAAGCCGACACTTTGATAGTGCCCGTAGGCCAGGTCAATTTAACTGGTAATAGAACCTTGGAGGCAGATTGGGGAGAGGAAACGCCTGCACCCAAATGGAGCTCCCCTTCTCCATTTAGGCTTGGGCGTTTCCCGGCCTCTTGGTGCATTGATTGAGAAAGTGACCCTTCTCCCCACAATAAATACACAGCCCAAGGGACCGCCTGCGTGCCTTTTCCTCAGGAGTAAGGTGTGAGATGCCTAGCTGCATAGGCTCCTCCTGAGGTTGAGGCACAGAGGGGTTTGAAAACTTAGCACTATGCACATGTTTAAACCCAACAGAAGTATCCTGTTCATCCCTACTCTCCCTTTGTCTCCTATCTATCTGGATGGCCAAAGACATAAGGTCATCCAGACTGGAAGATAGGGGATAGTTAACAAGGCTGTCTTTGACAGATTTGGCCAGACCAATGCGAAACTGACTCCGTAGAGCCGTATCATTCCACCCCGTTTCCACCGCCCACCTACGAAACTCAGTACAATAAGTTTCCACCTCCCGTTTACCTTGGCGTAATTTACGAATCGCGGAGTCGGCCGAAGAGGCGCGATCCGGGTCATCGTATAGAATAGCCATAGAACGGAAGAACTGGTCTATAGAAAAACGGGCAGGATCGGTGGCTGGCAGTCTAAGTGCCCAGATTTGGGGGTCACCCACTAATAGGGTCATAACGAATCTGACCTTTTCCTCGTCAGAGGGAAAAGAATGGGGGAAAAAGCTGAGGTACAGCTTGCAGGCTTCTTGAAAAACAAAAAACTGGGTTCTGTCCCCACCGAACTTGGCAGGAAATGCGATCTTGGGTTCCTGGGGTCTGGATGTAGAACCCCTATCTGGCGGGGAACCCACAGAGGATGTAGGAACAGAACTAGCTGACTGCTGCGAGGGTCCCAGCTGGCAGGTTAGATTATGGAACCCCTGGAGCAGATAATTTTGCTTTTGCTCCTGGTCCTCCATTCGTTGCAGCAAAGTAGTAAGCAACAGATCAGTGGATGTTGGGAGAGGAGCAGCAGCTTCAATGTGATCGTCGTCCTCCATGGCCCGTGATAATGTCACGGCCGGCACCCAATACCAGAACTAGAGCCAAGCACCGTGGTCAGAGCTCTCTTCACCAGTACAGATGGAGCCACTTGGATTTGTGAGTTAAATGCGTCATGACTCAGAGTTAATTGAAGAAACTGTGTTATCTAAAGTTATCTTAACTCATTTAATGCATTTAACCTTTTCATTAGCATACCAAAGCACCATTGTTCACAATGGTGAATGCTTTAATTAGATGGGATGTTGTGTCACAGTTTTCTGTGTTAAATGAGATAAATGGGATATCTGTGTTTAGTTATTCTGTGTCAAACAGACAAACCAAAGTGGCTGCATCTGTATGTGTGACCACTTTTGGGCTTCGGGAAGTGGGCAAGGCTAGAGTTCTGGCAGGCAATGGGGCACGGCAAGTATCTAGAGTCTTTTGGGCCGAGGATCACGGTTACAGGCAAGGATGAGGCAGAGAGGATAGTCAGACAGGCTGGGTCGAGGCAGGCAGATAGCAAGGATCGTCAGGCAGGCAAGGGTCAAAACCGGGTATCAAGCAGAAGGGGTTCAGGCAATAGAGTAGTCGGGTATCAGGCACAGGTCAGGATTCAGATGGGAGCGTCGTCAGGAAACAGGCAGAGGTCAAAAACCGGATAACTAGCAGAATAAACACGAACAAACAGCACAAGGCTTCAGGCAAAACCACAGGATAAATCCTATCACGGGCAACCAGCAGTACCAATGAATGGGCTTAAATACCGTTTGAAATTCGCGCCATTGCGCGCTGACGTCATTACGCCAGCGCGCCTGAGCCTTTAAATAATGCGCATGCGCGCCGCGCGCGCACTAGGACCCGGAAGCCGACGGAGAAGGAGCGCGGTGGCGTGGCGGCCGTCCACGCCGCCGCGACTCAGGTATTTTTCTTACACTGTGTATGCTATATGCTGCCTGTCTTATGCTCCCTGTGTGCCATACTCTGTCTGCCCTTTGCTCCCTGTGTGCCATACTCTGTCTGCCCTTTGCTCCCTGTGTGTGCCATACTCTGCCTGCCGTATGCTCCCTGTGTGTGTCATATTCTGCCTGTCCTATGCTCCCTGTATGTGCCATACTTTGTCTGCCCTATGCTCCCTGTGTGTGCCATACTCTGTCTGCCCTATGCTCCTTGTGTGTGCCATAGTCTGCCTGCCCTATGCTCCCTGTGTGTGTCATACGCTACCTGCCCTATGCTCCCTGTGTGTACCATACGCTACCTGTCCTATGCTCCTTGTGTGTGCCATACTCTGCCTGCCCTATGCTCCTTGTGTGTACCATACTTTGTCTGCCCTATGCTCCCTGTGTGCCATACTTTGTCTGCCCTATGCTCCCTGTGTGTGCCATACTCTGCCTGCCGTATGCTCCCTGTGTGTGTCATATTCTGCCTGTCCTATGCTCCCTGTATGTGCCATACTTTGTCTGCCCTATGCTCCCTGTGTGTGCCATACTTTGTCTGCCCTATGCTCCCTGTGTGCCATACTTTGTCTGCCCTTTGCTCCCTGTGTGTGCCATACTCTGCCTGCCGTATGCTCCCTGTGTGTGTCATATTCTGCCTGTCCTATGCTCCCTGTATGTGCCATACTTTGTCTGCCCTATGCTCCCTGTGTGTGCCATACTCTGTCTGCCCTATGCTCCTTGTGTGTGCCATAGTCTGCCTGCCCTATGCTCCCTGTGTGTGTCATACGCTACCTGCCCTATGCTCCCTGTGTGTACCATACGCTACCTGTCCTATGCTCCTTGTGTGTGCCATACTCTGCCTGCCCTATGCTCCTTGTGTGTACCATACTTTGTCTGCCCTATGCTCCCTGTGTGCCATACTTTGTCTGCCCTATGCTCCCTGTGTGCCATACTTTGTCTGCCCTATGCTCCCTGTGTGGGTCATACTCTACCTGCCCTATGCTCCTTGTGTGCCATACTCTGCCTATCCTATGCTCCCTGTGTGTGCCATACTCTGCCTGCCCTATGCTCACTGTGTGTGCCATAGTCTGCCTGCCCTATGCTCCCTGTGTGTGTCATACGCTACCTGCCCTATGCTCCCTGTGTGTACCATACGCTACCTGTCCTATGCTCCTTGTGTGTGCCATACTCTGCCTGCCCTATGCTCCTTGTGTGTACCATACTTTGTCTGCCCTATGCTCCCTGTGTGCCATACTTTGTCTGCCCTATGCTCCCTGTGTGCCATACTTTGTCTGCCCTATGCTCCCTGTGTGGGTCATACTCTACCTGCCCTATGCTCCTTGTGTGCCATACTCTGCCTATCCTATGCTCCCTGTGTGTGCCATACTCTGCCTGCCCTATGCTCACTGTGTGTGCCATACTCAGCCTGTCCTATGCTCCTTGTGTGTGCCATACTCTGCCTGCCCTATGCTCCTTGTGTGTACCATACGCTACCTGCCATATGCTCCCTATGTGTACCATACTTTGTCTGCCCTATGCTCCCTGTGTGCCATACTCTGTTTGCCCTATGCTCCCTGTGTGTGTCATACTCTGCCTGCCCTATGCTCCCTGTGTGTGCCATACTCAGCCTGCCCTATGCTCCTTGTGTGTGCCATACTCTGCCTGCCCTATGCTCCCTGTGTGTGCCATACTCTGTCTGCCCTATGCTCCCTGTGTGTGTCATACTCTGCCTGCCCTATGCTCCCTGTGTGTGCCATACTCTGTTTGCCCTATGCTCCCTGTGTGTGTCATACTCTGCCTGCCCTATGCTCTATGTGTGTGCCCTGCTCTGGAACATAACACTGGTATTTGTTCTTGGGGTTTGCTAACAATTTAAAATTATTGTTAGGGTCCCCTAAAGTGTTTAATCATGTGCTGGGGGTGCTGTGTTATCCACAGACATATGGATTTAAGGATATGTCTTAATATGACAACTTTTTTTACATTTGAGTGATGTGATATCCCTGCAGTGAGCACCAACCATTTGTTTTTGTTTTTTTGGTGTGCTACCACAATTAATTGTGGACATGGTCTTGTAGTAACATGGGTGTGGTTTAAAGTGAGTGTGGTTTAAAAACAAGGAGTGGTTAAGACTGGCTTCCATTATCAGCCCTCCACCATGTAGTCCAGAAAAATTCCGGCCCTCAGTACCATGGAAGTTGGACAGCACTGCTTTAGGGCAATGGCACATGACATTTTTGCCTGTGGTAAATATATGCTACTTCAGGTGACACAGCATCCCTAGTTTCCTTTCCACCCTCAGTAATACGAACTGCAGGTGGGGAAACGTGCATCATTTCCACTTTCCAAACAAGCCTGAAATTGCTTAATGAGAAAACTTTAGGATACTTTGAGTGTGTATGTTTTCTGGCCAGTGATTCAAAGTAAGAAGTAAACCAGGATTTTTTTGTTGCATGAGGAAGCAATGATTTGCCTTTTCCTCCTGACTCTTTCCAGCTTTCAAATAGTAACTCAAAGGTAAAAAACCCCTTTAAAACATCCCATGTGCCATTGCCCTTAGTGTTTTAGCTGTAAATTAGGAAAATAAAAATAATTATCAAGAGGGTGGAAATGGATGCAGAAAAGTTATGCAAATAAAAAAGCTGAGTACATTAAAAAGGGAATGAAAGGAGAGGAACAAATATAGGGCAGTGGATGGAAGATCAAAAGATAAGTGAGTGAGGGTAAAAGTGGACAGATTAACAGAAGTGGAATGGGAGGCAAAAGGGACTTAGGGGCAAATTCACTAAGGCGCGAAGCGTGTACTGAACGCTACCTTTTACGCTAGACTTCCTTCGCCACCTCAGACCTGGCGAAGCGCAATAGAGTAGATAGGGATTGTTTAAAAAAAACGCAACTTCACTTTATATAGCGAATCAACGCTAGCGCAACTTCGCAACCTTACGCTACCCCTGTGCGCAACTTCGGATTTTAGTGAATTTGCGGAGCCCTGGCGAAACTACGCCTGGCGAAGTGCGGCGAAGTTGCGCCTGGCGCAACTTCGCATCTTAGTGAATTTGCCCCTTAGAGAGGAACATATAGAGAGGAAATAGTAGGAACAGAAAGGGAAGTAGTACAAGAATAAGAATAGAATGTGTCCTACTATGTGTTAGGATGACACCCTCCTGTCAGGCAGCTCATAATGACATCACCATCCTATCAGTCAGCTCATAGTGACATCACCATTCTACCAGGCAGAACATTAATGAGATCATCTTGTGAGGCAGAGAGCACATGGTTACAACTTACTATTTTAGCATTAAGAAACACAATACAATCACTTTTACAGCACATTTATTGCACAAATATACAAAAAGTATAGTCGGGAAGCAGATTTGTTTTGAGCTAGAAAGATAATTTGCAGCTCTCTGCCCTCAGAGCCTCCATGTTACATTAAGATGTCAGTGTAATTCACTAAAAAAAAAAACACAGCCTACACACACACCAACAGATTCCCTGCCTGCACCCAGATTACCACCTGAATGTGACTTTCTGTAGAGTTCTGTGCAGTCTCCTACATAAAACTTCTCACTGAAATTCTGCTTCTCTGCTGGAATCCTCTCTCTTTTCAAATCAATTTTCTTCCAGACTTCAGCAGCCATGATACAGGAGGAGCAGATGACATCACACACTCCATATCTTGCAGCTTCATTGAAAACAATGCTAAAGTGTACTGACCAATCACCTGTGGGAGGTGTGTTTAGCCTAGGAGGAGGGTGTGGCTGAGTTGTTATCTGCCTGGTAGATAGAGCATCCTTCGTTCCCTATTTTACTCCACTGCTAGAATCATTTTGTTATTTGGGAAATATGTATAGCTGACAGGATCTCACCGTGCCAAAGGGATCTGAGTGGTGCACGCAGAATGCATCCGATAAACCCTTTTTGTAAATATAATTAGAACTTTTTTACTTAGCAGGAAATGCCCAGGGTCCTACTTAATCCTTCCCTGAAAACAAGGGCTTTTGTCTGTGTAACAGAATATCTTGTGGTGAACCTTTCTTGATATCACTAAGGGGCAGGTAGTTCAATTCTGAACCTAATACTTATTTTCTGGTCATCCCTATGGCAGCATAATAATAACCTTTGGGTATGCTCTCTCCCTGTTGGATAAGCAGAAGAAAACAACACGCCTCCCATACCCATAAGTACTTCCTCCTCCAACTCCCCTCGTCTCTGTTTTCTTCTGTCGGTAAGTAGAAGTTGCAGGTAGGGCACTCATGGATTCTTGTAATCCGATCACCGGGTGCAGTTCAACAGCTCCCTCCACCCGAAGCTCTGCCGATATATTACTGTGCAGAGGCCCCTGCAGCCGGGGCAGGCTTGCTTGTATGCATACCTTTTTGGTGCTCTGGTGCCACCTGCAGTCGCATACCGGAAGTGACGTCACTGGCGGGTCTTTGGATCTCAAACAGCGTGGCTTCAGTGTTCTGTGCCTATGGAGTCCTTACAGTGCTACAACATGGATCAGGCTGCCTTACAATCGACTGGGTGAGTGCCCTACCAGCATACTTATATTTTATTTTAGGGTTCTGCGAAAAGAGCTGTTCATTTATTATTACTCTCATTATGTCCCTGCTGCTTCTAAAAAATGGCACAGGAGGGAGGAGAGTGCAGATTTCAGACCCTGTAGGGCATGTGTCAATCCTGCTATAAAGCATAAGAGACTTGCCAGACATGCTTTCAGGAATTGCTGTGCATGATAAAGAAAGAGAGTCTGCTTCCACTTCTACTATATCCTTCAATCTGGAATCTATTATGCAGGGGATCTAGAACGCTGTAGCTGATACACTAAGGCAACCTATGGTTCCTAAAGAACCTGTTTGTTATAACTCTGTTGTTTAAGATTCCTTATTTCAGAGGATTATGAATCCCATTCCTCTGAGGAGGAAACTGGAAGTTCAGAATGTTTGAGGCTAATTGATTCCTTCCCTAATTCAGGTGTTAGGAATCAAGGACATAATTGACCAGGAGTGGGCGAAAGGCCCTAAAGAGTTTCCTGTTGAGAATAAAAATTTCTAACCTTTATCTTTTTCTTAGGAGTAACTGGAGAAAATCCACTAACTGTGTATGCTCCAGTGGCCCATCTGTCTAAAAAGACTGCACTTCTGACTGACACCATTTTAACTTTAAAGCATCCAATGGACAGACAGTATTTAAGAAAGCACTGTTAGCAGGAGCTGCTTGTAAGCTGCAGTTGTTGCAGTTGCAGCTATTTCTGTTTTAAAGCAATGTCTGTTTGGCCAGAGAACATTGATTAGGCTGTTATGGAAAATTCTCCTAAGGAGGCAGTCTGTGAAGCCATTTCTGATTTGAAGTAAGCAGCGGAATTGTTCTAAGGTAACAGTAGATTCATCAAGATTGGCAGCCTGTAATATCTCATTTACCACTGCGGCTACAAGGGCATTGAGCTTCGCTCCTGGAATGCTGATACAAAAGATACTTTATGTAAACTTCCTTTCGAGAGTAAGAGTATTTTTGGTAAATCTTCGGGCGATATTATTTCCAAATCTTTGCCCCAAACTAAGTGTTTTAAAGAGAGAAGACAAGATGGGTTCTTCCAGGCACAAAGAGGAGGCTAGATCCTGCAGGCCTGGGAAGGAATACGAGTCTGCCTGGCATTCTGGTCAGTTGTGATTTTTTTCATGCCTCTAGAGCTAAGAATTCCAGATCCCCTAAAATTCAACCAAAGCCACAATGAGATGAGGCTGGCCCTACTTTTTTCAAAAGTCTCAGGACAATTTTTCATTTCTTCAAGGAGAACCAACAGTGGAGCAAATTATTCAGTCTTTCAGGACTACATATCTACACTACTTGCAAAGGAGGCAATTTTGCCAGTTTCCCCTCAGCAATGGGGTCTAGGTGTTATTTCCCCTTGTTCCTAGTTACAAAGACATCAGGAGATTATGGCCTATTCTAGATTAAGACGTATGAACAAGTTTTAAAACTTCAGAAATTCAAGATGGAGTCACTTGCCACAATAAAGTTGGTATTCCACACAGGTGATTAGTTAGCTTCTCTCAACTTAAAGGTTGCATATCTTCACAGATGAATATCTGCATTTTTTAGTATTTGCCTGGGAAGGTCTCATTTTCAATTTCATTGCCTGCCTTTCTACCTTGCCAAGAACCTGCACCAAGGTGTAAGTGGTGCTCATTACCAAACTGAGGAAAGAGGAATTTGATTTCTATCTTCTAATTGTAGCAAGACATCCAGAGACGCTCAAGAACCAGGTACTGTTGATGAGGTCAACTCTTATACATTTTGGTTGGGTTCTGAATGAAGAGAAGAGTCAACCAGTATCCACACAGATGATTGTATTCCTGGGGGCTCTCTTCAACACCAGGCTAGGATAGGTTCTTTACCCCAGCAGAGAATTCTCAAGTTACCTCCAAGGTGAAGTGTCTCCAGAATCTCAATTCTTTGCAAGCCAGGGAACTCCCTGAGCTTCTGGGTCTTCTAACTTCTACCATAAGTTTTGTGAAGTGGGCGAAGTGAAGAATGAGGCCTGTTCAGAAGTGATTCCTGGCTCACTGGAATCGGTCAGAAGAAGAGTTGACGTGCAAGACAAATCCATGGCAGTAGTCTTAGACTGCAAATATTTTATTGGGGAAGTGAGAATCACTACATGTTTTCGGCTAAGCCCTTTATCAAGTGTGCAGGAACATAAAAGGAAAGAACATTTAAACATTCTATGGCCTTTCACTGGAATCAGTATCTCAAAAATTGGTCACAGAAAATATATCTCTAGTTCAATTCTCATCTGGTGTGGTAGCAGGACCCAGTGAATTTTTGCAGGGTTTTTTCCCCTGGTGAAGCCTCAATGGATAAAGGTTTTTACCGATGTATCTGGCACAAGCTATAGAGCCCATACAGAAGGAGTACAGAAGCCCAGGGTGTCTGGAAGAAAGATTTGTTACACCTGCCATCAAACATTTTGGAGTTGAGAACGATCAGGTTGGGCAATGCCTCAGCGGTGTCATATATGGAAGCAGGGAGGCACAGGCAGCATCATGACAGCATCATGCTCTTAAAAGAAACTATTCCAATCATGGCTTGGGCGCAGTCCCATTGAATGGACATCACAGCCATCCAAATTCCATGAGTCTTGAACTATCATGCAGATGTTCCAAGTCAATACTTATAGACAAAGGGGAATGGGAGCTGAACTCAAAGGTATTTCAGTGGATTGTGGCTCACTGGGGCCTCCCCAGATAGATCTGATGGCCTCGGATTTCAAGACCAAGATCTAGACTTTCTTCTCCCATTTTCCATCAACAAGAGCAGTGGATGATCTATTACAGAGTTGGGAAAATCTTCTACTAATTCCAGAGTCCTAAAGAACATATTTTTTTTCTCAGATCGGTGCCATAGTAATCCTTCCAGATTGGCTACAGAGGCCATGATATCCACTACTGAGGTGTCTGACGATCCAATCACCTATGAAATTGCCAGTGGTTCAAGATTTATTAATTCAGAGATCATGCCTGCACCCGGATCCGGTAACCCTCAATATAGTGGCTCGGAGATTGAAAAGTTTGACTGAAGCAACAGGGTTGCTCTGATCGTGTGGTCGAAACACTTATGAAGGCCAGTAAAGTGGGTACTTTTTCCACTTATCATAGGATCTGGGACCATTTTGCTTCCTGGTCTGAGGCTCAGGTATCCCATGAACCCTTCTACTTCTTGGCTTTTCTCAAGTCTGGTCTGGATTATGGATTGAGTCTCAGTTCTTTGAAGGTTCAAATTTCAGCCTTATCTGCGATATTAGGCAAGAAATGGGCAGAGGAGTCTTTAACTGATCAGTTGTTTTTTTTTTTTTTTTTAAAGCAGTTCTAAGAATCAGACCTCCATTGAAAAAGATTGCTCCTCCATGGGATCTTCCTCTGGTCCTTAATGCCCCCTTTGAGCTGGGTCTTGATATTTCCCTTTGCCAATTGTCTCTGAAGACTATTTTACTGGTAACCTTGACATCGACTAGACGAGTTGGAGAGCTGCAAGCTTTGTCTGTGGATCAGCCCTATACAGTTTTCCATGAGGAGAAGGTGGTCTTGAAACTGGTCCTGTCTTTTTTTTACCAAGGGTGGTGTCTAATTTTCATCTTAATAAACCTATTGTTCTTCCATCTATGCCTTCAGTTAGAGAGGAGAGTCCTTTAGATGTCAAAAGGTGTCTCCAAGCTTCATTCAAAGAACAGAGGAAGTTAGGAATTCTAGGAGACTATTCATTATTCCAACAGGTGCAAGAAAAGGGGAACCTGCGTCTAAAAGAACCTTGAGAAGCTGGATTACTAAAGCTATTTCCAACAGAGCAGGACAGACCATCACCTTCAGGCTTGAAAGCACATTCTACCAGGAGTGTTCCAGCTTTTTGAGCAGCAGAAGCAGAAGTATCTTCAGAGACAATCTGCAGGGCAGCTACCTGGGCATCATCTCATAATTTTGTAAGCATTATAAATTAATTTTATTTTTCAGAGATTCTGTTGGACTGTCTGTCCTTGCAGCTTTTGTTGATTAAAGCATATTCAGCGTGTTATTTTCCCTCCCTTTGTGTTTTATTGCTTTGGTATTACCCAAAGGTTATTATTATGCTGCCAGGGTTGACCAGGAAAAAGGAAAATTGTTTCATACTTACCGTAATTTTCTTTTCCTGGTCATCCCTATGGCAGCATACCCACCCTAGCTTGTTTGTGCTTAATACTAAGACGAGGGGAGTTGGAGGAGGAGGTACTTATGGGTATGGGAGGCGTGTTGTTTTCTTCTGCTTATCCAACAGGGAGAGAGCATACCCAAAGGTTATTATTATGCTGCCATAGGGATGACCAGGAAAAGAAAATTAAGTAAGTATGAAACAATTTTCCTTTTTCTCTATTCAGAGACCAGCTCTCTCGTGAGAGAGAAAAGTGCTTCACTTCAAAAATGATATGTAGAACGTCTCAGATGGTAAACATTCCAGCCCCCATATTAATAGTGCTAGAATCTGTGGTCCACAGTAGTAGATGGTGGATTTGGACTGCCCTTCCCACCCACAAGCTAACTGTGCTCCATGATATCAATGACAGGGTGGGTTGGGTGCGGGTATATAAATAGTCTCCGACACAGTGGCCTAACTAGATGTTACTGGGCCCCATGGCAAATTTATTTTAGGGCCCCCAAAACATCCAGAGGTTGTCCTGTTTTACCAATATATATTGAAATTGTTCATTAAGTAGGCACTCATGGGGCCCCCTATACCTCTTGAGCCCCCATGCAGTCGTAGTTACTCCCCTGCTCTGACCCATGAGCGGGTTGGTTGTGGATGGTTAGGTTTGGGTCGACCCACACATCACTAGTCCACTGCACACTTTGGAGAACACAGGCAGACTTAGGACTGGGGAGGAACAGAAGGGTGATACAAATGAAATAAGTGGAAATGGCAATGGTGTTATGAGCTACTTATGGCTAAATAAGGGAAGAGAAAATTGGAATTAGAGAAAACAAAAGCATAAAAGGCAAAGATATTCAGTGTTGTACTAGGTCCTATGGCCCACCAGAGAAGCTGGCACCTCTTTAGAGCAATTAGATATAAGTGGTACAAAATGGTATAGACCTTTTTTACGAGTCCATGGTGGAAATAAGTATGGGCTAATAGTAATTCTTCTAAGCTGGGGCCTGAGCCCACCAGGAAATCCTCTGGTCTGACCCTGAAGACAATACTATAATTTAAAAGGATGGGCGTGATGGGAACATATTCATGGAAAAGGAATATAGCAAAGGCTAAGCTGAAAGTTCAAAGGTTTAGCAGAAAAGAATACTTTGAAGAGAAGGAGAGAAATGATGAAAGGGTAAATGAGGGTTATAGAAAGAATAAGAAAACGGAAGAGGAGTACAGAAAAGAAAAGAAAAGGAAGAAACAAAAAAAAAAGGTAAACAAGAAAGGCAGAAGAAATGGGTTAAAGTAAAAAAACATAACATAAATAAGATGAGGGGGTAAAAGGAATACAAAAATAGAGGGAGGTAGAGGGAACTGAAGAAAATGGAAACAATAAAGGGAAAGCAGAAGGAGCAGGAAATAAGTGAAGATGGGGTAATTAGGCTAGACAGTATCTCCACAGGCATACTTATTTGTAATTGAAGAAATGCTGATCTATATGCATAGCCAGCATTGGATAGTACTGCATGTACCAGGCAAATGTAGAACTCAGTGGTGATATCACTCTCTTTGGGTTAAACTATACAGCAATTTTTCTTGGATGCCCTTGGATTGATTCATCACATGCTGCTAGTTTAGTTTAGCTTTGGAGGTCACAAACATGCCAATTTTGCCATATGATAGACATCATGCAGGTAGGACAAACGTGTGTCACATTTACACAATTACACAAAAGTATCCAATTATATCCAATAAGATTTACATTTAGAGCAGAACACGTCTTTGGAAGGCACGTGTACAATTCAATAAGTTGGGCCTCCTCTCCACCACTAAGAGATGATGAAACAAGAGGCCCATACAATATACTGCACTTTATTCTCTTTGTTCTCCATATGATTCCTGCAAACCCTTACTGGTCACTGATATTTGAGCCCCCTACATCTGGAGTATCTGATATGATTTGGTCTACAAATTATTTATTCAATCTTGAATCATTTGTGGTCTGGTGAGTAGGCTAGCATACTGAGTGACTTCCTGTGGCACTTTGGATCTATTTTACTGGGCACTTTATATTGTTTTTATTACAATTTTTAGGTGGAAGTGGAATACTGGAAGATACTGATAAGGTAGCCTTTATTGTAGTCACATATATACTATATCTAATATATGCCTGTATACCACTTTAAGCTAAGTCTCTTTCTTGAATAATATTCTATAATATTCTAGGTCAGCATGACATGAGTAGAAAGTCCCCAAACTTCCATCAGGCTTATCATCATTAGTAAACATCCCCTAAGTTAATGATATCCAAATTCAGGGACAAACCCATGAGACAGAACTAGGTGAACGGTCATGTCATATTTGTTGTTTCTAAACCTAAATACTCTTCTCTAATTGGTTATGGTGGGAAACCACCCTAACCCACCTTAAATCTGTCCACCAATATGGTAGAACAGAACAAATAAGACTCCTGGTCTGCGTCTGTTCTCTTGCATGCAATCATCCTGCAGCTGACATCCCTTCTTGTACTTATGGATGACAAGAAGGGATGACAACAGATGGCACCCCAGATGGGACTGGACGTGATCCAAGAGACCACCACAAGTGACTGTGACCCTAGCAATGAAACCTCCAAAGCCGGCAGGTGAGCCCATTGATGCTTGCCCAAAAGAGATTTCCTTGAAAGGTGTTAAAATGTCACACGAGGGGTCTTGAACATCACAAGCTCCAGACCACGGACCTCAGCTGCAGGAATTAAGTATATGTATCCCTAAATGTGTTTGTTTTGCTTTATATTTCATGCTATCATCATAGAGTGTTAAGCATTGAATTATATTTTACTGTACAGTTTATATAAGTAATTAAGTTGCTGTGTAAGATTTAATGGTGCCAGGAGGTACAAGCTAGAACGTGTTACAACTGAAAATGTATTGTGCCTTAGAAGTTACCACTGTATTCTATATTTAAGTGATTCTCTGTCTCTCTGTTTTTCTAAATCACTCATATCTCTCTCTCTCTCTTGCCCGTACCATATTTACATAGTGTTATCTCGTATTGATTAGACGTGTTTACTCTGAACTTTGGTTTTAAGCTAGGCTGCTTTTCTGAATCAAAGTTTGTACGCAGGACCTGGTATTTACCGCTCCTGAAAAATAATCACAAGTATAAGATAAAGTTTAACAAACAAATAAACAGTGATCGTTAAGAAAACTGTAAGTTTCCACCTAACACTACACTATCTTAATAGAGAGTTACTAGCCCTCTATCTACTTTTTCAATCTTCAATCAGTGGTAACAGTATATGCGTAGAATAGGATTGTTTGGGGAACGTGAAACAGTGAAAGCACATAGTACAGATTTAGAAAAGGAGTTACTGTTGTCTTAAGGAAATACGACCCAGTGTTCTGATTACCGTTCCAAAAGGGAACAACGTCCAGAAGGGTCGTAGGGAGATACGACCCAGTGTTCTGATTACCGTTCCAAAAGGGAACAACGTCCAGAAGGGTCGTAGGGGGATCGTTAGGAAATTGGTCCGCCGGCCTCGTTTAGATGGGCAATTGGTTGCCTCATCGGGGACACCCCATTCTGGAGGTGGTGTCTGATCCCCCTGGGCATACAGCAATAGAATGGATGGAGCAGAATCATGGGAATTGGGTTACGGTGCCCTTTAAGGACATCTATAAAAGAACAGGATTACCCGAGACAGGCAGATTAGATATGGACCTTTGGGAGACTCTAATCAGCACCCATGATCAGAAAAAGGGTTTAGAAAGTCAGGAAAAAAAAAACATGGTTAACAGAAAGTAGGAAAAAGTCAAAAAGGATTGTAGAATGTTTTTTTATAACGACACATATAGATACGCAAGCAAAAGGAAGATTCCTGCCTCCTGGTCACATGGCAACATATTAGATAATCAAGATAATAATGATAATGAAGTTGCTTTAACTATTTTGTTCTCTATGTTAAAAGGTGACAAACAACCCAAAACTGGAGAGGAAATTCGAACTGACCAGTTAAGGGATGAAATTAAAAAGTATATAGATGAGTATAAAGACTTGAAAGGGTATCTAAACAAAATGTGATGAAGCAAATACAGAAGTTAAGAACCTAATGCATAATAACAATGTGGGGCTGGGTGGTAAACACATAAAAATGAAAGTAATTAAACTAATATCTGTAAGAGTGGGTGGGCAATTAGAACTTGTAACATCTTTGCTGGTTTCTGATACTGTGCCTGTAAATCTTATGGGGGCAGACATACTGTCACAAATAAATGCATGTATAGAATTTACTGAAAATGGAGTGCACCCCACAAGCCCCCTAGCTGACAATGTTGTTGCTGCCATTTTTTGTTAGTGACAGTTTCCAAGCAGACAATTGAAGATATTGAACATGAACTAAAAGAGGTGCCTGAGTCCCTGTGGGAAACAGGCAAATATGATGTAGGAACATTAAATGTTCCCCCTGTGCACATAAAACTAAAAGAGGGAGCCGTATTGCCCAAACTACCTCAATACCCTCTAAATGCACAGCAAATTGAAGGAATAAGAGCACAAATTGAGGAATATGAAAAAGTTGGGGTGCTCATAAAAAAATTAGGTAACCAGTTATTTGAAAATTGGTCCCTTAATCTATAATAAAAATCTAAATTGTGTACAAAGTAAATGTTTTTTTAGTAGCAAGACTAACAAAGTATGAAGTAGCTTTACTAACACCATCAAATCTAATGATCAAAAGATGTAATGTCCTCAACCCTGCCAAACTAATACCTGAAAAAGGGGGGGATGATATGTTGACATACATGACTGTTTTGAAATGACGCAAAGTGAGGTTACAAGGGTTTGATAATGTAAAAGATGAACCTGTGTTAAATCCTGATTGTGAATTGTTTTTTGATGGATCTCGCTACTGTACTGAGGATGCTAAATATCTTATGCTGTTGTAATATTTGTCTGATGTTTTAGTTCAGCAGAGTCTACCTCCACATATGTCAGCTCAAGAAGCTGAGCTACAAGCACTCATCACATCATTCATGCACACTAGCGGAAGGTCAAAGGGTGAACATCTTTTCTGATAGCAGGTACTGTATTGGTTTTTGTCTCGACTATCTTCCGATTTGGAGGGCCAGAAATTTTATGACGTCATCAGGTAAACCAATTAAGAATGCAGATTTAGTAAAACAGCTATTGTTAGCATTACAGCTTCCAACTGAGGTAGCCATTCTTAAAGTAGAAGCGCACACAAAGCTACAGAAGCTACAAGGAAATGCAAAAGCTGAAGAGAGAGCCAAGTCAGCTGCCCTCTTGCCTATAATGACAGTAAGTTACATCCAGAAAGACCACAAAGGGCCGTTGGACATGGATATCCTGGCTACAATACAGGACTAGGCCCCTGAGATGGAAAAAGGAATGTGGTCAAAACTGGGAGCTTCCAAGGATGACAAAGGTCTCTGGAGAAATGGCCTATTATACTGTCTACCGAAAGCACTGTATGCTATGATGGCACACCTAACTCACAGACTTGCGCACTCAGATCCAAATGTCAATACTGGTTCACACTATCTTAAACCAGGTGACTGGGTAGTGATTAAAAAGCACGTGAGGAAAAGCTTGGACCCAAGGATTGAAGGTCCTTTCTAAGTGCAATCAGTAACACCTAGTTCAGAAAAATGACAAAGATGTATAGATACGTTTCCAATTGTAGAAGAGCAAATGTATTTGTATTTTGAGTACTACTGGTTTTTGGTTTCGTTCATATGTCCTTTAGCAAAAGTAATTTTTATGAACAACCAAATCATTACATAACTTTACAAAAAAAGAATAACTAAGGAAGCAAATAGAACTAATTGTTGGGTGTATGGCATTAGACCAAATGATTCGTAGGGACTATCCATGGTAGTTTTCCCAATTTCTGCTAATAAGTTCGTTTATCAATAACAATTATTATTTATATACGGCTTGGAAAATAGCACTATTGAAGTATTAAACAAGTTAAATGACACATGGAAAATAATGATTGGTCTAGCTGTGTTTTTACAGGCAACCAAAGATGAAGCTAATGGATTTAGCATCAAGCAGAGGATGGTATTTGTAAAACAACTTTTAATTTGACAGATACTAACTTTAAAAAAAGTATTAAGTGTTAGAACCTATTCTATTCTAAAATAGAATTAGCTATTTATGGATTAATTACATAGAAATCTACCTACTACTTTATATGTGGTACATGGCCTTATGTTTGGTTAACAGAGAATAGCTATGGTACCTGTACTATTGCTACTTTAGCTCCTGCCATAGCAATTGTAGATTAGGATGATGTAACAGCAAATATTTATTTATTTATTATTTTATGTCACACCACAATCCTTTTAAGAGAATTGTTTACCAAAGTAATGTTGAATAATTTTTGGGGAATTGTAAATAAGATTAAAGAGTTACAATATGAAGCAAGGGCAAGTAGGCATAAGGGGTGGAACCCTTATTAATATATTTAGTTCTATTGGAAGTTTACATAAGCAAGCGAGTGTTTTGTTGTTCATGGTTTTCATTATATTGCTATCATTTTATGCCCTTTGCTAACTTACTTTGTTTATAATTTCTCAAAGTACAAAACCTAATGATAAACATATCTACCGTGTCAAGATTCAAGATCCTGACTCTGAAATTCTTTATAAAAGTAGTTTCTAACATTATAATTTGTTTACTTCTATAGATAAACAACTGAGCATGTGGAAGATTTTGGCAATCGTTTTTCTTGCATCATGTTTGTATGATTATGATGATTTTAAATGATCACTCTTTATTGATAATTCGAAATCTGTGATAGATGGGAACCATTCCTATTTCACAGTTCCTTTTAATTATGGACGTCTTTTCCATGTCTCTTTCCAAAGCACTTTAAAGAAAGTGTTTGCTGACACCTGTCTCTACAAGAACACCACTATATCATGGAGATGGAGATGCACGTATCCTAAGTTCCTGTCACTAGGATTCATCACTTCTAAGAAATATACTTGGGACAATACCTTTGCAGATGCCTTTACTATGGATAAAGAGACTTATGTTTATTGACCGCAATATTTCTAAATACATGGCATGTAATCTTTTGGCTGTTGGTAGAATTAGATATGTAATACTTCATGTTACATCTTTTCAACTGAAGTAGTTTGTGTAGTTAGGCAAATAACAAGATTGGGATGGATTAGGAATTCTCCAGCATGTAGTTGTGTTAATTCTGCTGGTCAAGAATGAGTTCTTGGTTTTGAAGACAGGCCTAGCCCCTCTTCAGAGCATAGTAGTCTCAATACGGTTATTTGCATTTAGGTGATTAAGGTTTTAGTTCAGTATTAGTTTTGGTCATGGGTGTGACCAAAAGGGGGGGAATGATAAGGTAGCCTTTATTGTAGTCACATATATACTATATCTTATATATGCCTATATACCACTTTAAGCTAAGTCTCTTTCTTGAATAATATTCTATAATATTCTAGGTCAGCATGACATGAGTAGAAAGTCCCCAAACTTCCATCAGGCTTATCATCATTAGTAAACATCCCCTAAGTTAATGATATCCAAATTCAGGGACAAACCCATGAGACAGAACTAGGTGAACGGTCATGTCATATTTGTTATTTCTAAACCTAAATACTCTTCTCTAATTGGTTATGGTGGGAAACCACCCTAACCCACCTTAAAGCATAATCATTAACTAATTCTGTATGTACTCCACCTATAAATAAATGGTCTGTCCACCAATATGGTAGAACAGAACAAATAAGACTCCTGGTCTGCGTCTGTTCTCTTGCATGCAATCATCCTGCAGCTGACATCCCTTCTTGTACTTATGGATGACCCTAACAATACGTTTTTAATCCACTTACTGCATTAAATAATATTTGTTGTGCACCTCCTTATAGTGTTTTTTTTTGTATTTTTGGTGCCCATACAGAGGGGAGAAAGAAGGAAGCTGCAAACTCATCTTCACCTAAAAGACTTTTGATAGCTGCTCAAAGTGCTAATTAATTTATTTTTGTAACCAAAAAAATGCAGACTTATTAAAATCTGTGTGTATGTTCAGAAGCAGACCCAGCATTTGTAGGGGGCCCAAGATTAATTATTGATTTTCAATATATCTTGGTAGAATAGGTCAAATTTCCAATGTTTCAGGAACCTAAATTAAATTTGATGTGGGGCCCAGTAATTTCTAGTTATACCACTGTGCATACTGTATGTGCTCTGGTGTCATAACTTAAAGGGAGGTTCCATATATCTTCAGGGTCCCAGAAGTGCAGCTGCACTGACAAAACTAGGGATAATGTCTTTGAAATTATTTTGCAACATCCAACAAAGTCTGGCACATCTACCTACATCCACTAACAATTTAACTTGGCCTAGCTTTATGGGACATACTCATGCTGAATGACTCTGCACTTATCTATATGACACTATTATAACACTGGCTGGAAGTAAGTGCTGGAGGTGGAAGTAGTCTACAACTAGTTTCAAGAAATAAGAAAGTTAAAGGAGAAGGAAATGTACTATTTACTTGGGGTTGGCCAAAACTTAGGCACCCCAAGTGATTGTATACAGTATACTTACCTTACACCCCCGACTGGTGCTCCTATACGAAGAAAACTGCACTGATTTGAGGGTTCTTCCAGTGAGCACCACAGAGCGATTGGCTTCTGGCTTCTTCTTTCTTTGCACCAGTAAGCCAAACTTTAATGAAGGAGTCAGCTATTTTGTCCTACTGCGCATGAATCTGCCCATGGGAAATTTGAAATAAGAGGAAGAAGGAAGCTGATTCCTCTGTGGTGCTTGCCGGAAGAACCCCAGACAGTGAAGTTTTCTCCTGATAAGAGCACCGAGGTACGGTAAGTATATATAACTAGACATTAAGCCCGTTAAATTAACGGGTGCTGAGACGGCCCGTGGGGCACATGCGCAGTAGCGCAATCCCACGGACACGGACTGGACGCAGAGACACTTCAACTTTATTATATATGATAACTTGGGGTACCTAACGTTTGGCACCCCCATGTAAATATGATGACTTTCTGTCTCCTTTAAGAAATTACAAAGGGATTAGGTAAGAACATCAGGCTCCCATAATGTGGCAGGGTGGTGTAGGAAATCAGGAACACATAATTATACACTTTTCTAGAGTGAGCCTTAATTCTTTCTGGTGAAGCTTGCTAAAGAACATTAGCATGCAGGAGCTGCACGAAGTAAAGTGTTTTCCAAATCAGTCGGGGGTCCTCCATCAGTGCCCGTTTCCATGCTAGTTACATGGAAACATGGATTAATAAGCGTGTGAGTCATTCTGACAGATCCACCTGTGCCACTAACTGATCCACCTGGGCTGCTGCAGAGCAATCCCCACAAGACACATGCCTATGAGTTTGAGCAGCAGCTATTGATTTAAACAGGAGTCAATGTGGATTAGGGATGGGAATAGGTAAGGTACAGGTAGCTATAGCCTTAACCTGTCTGTGGAATAATGGGTGATACAATTTAGCAACATCTGGACCCCAACTGGGTGCTGAGAAACATCTGATAGGTCCATAAAGCTTGTTAAGAAGATACTAAAAAAATAAGAGAAACACAAAAGTACCACAGAATGATACAACAGCCACATCGCTACCTACTGTATTTTAGGATTCATAATACTGGTATGTACAGCTGTTTATCAATCCCTTAGGGCAGGGCAGTCCAACTGGAGGCCCGCGACCCCCCCTTCTTTGGCCCCCCAGATGCTGAGTCTGTTTACCATATGTAATCTTTAAAAGGTATCACTGTAGAGATAAACTGCACCCTGCATTGTTTAAACCTCAAATTCAGACTAATCCCCTGTATCACACCTGTGATCCCCCTGTATTGTTCACACTTGTGACACCTCTATTGTTTATATCCTAAAGCCTGTACTGTTCACACCTGAGACCCAGACTGAAACTGCACACATTGTTCTCCTGTTCACACTTTATACAAAATGCTAATGGGGCACCAGCACTGTGTCACTGTATGTAGTACATATTAGAATGAGAGCTTTACTTGTCTACTGCTCTGTTCTGCCTTCCCTCCCTGCAAGGCTGGAACTAGGGGCAGGCAGAGTAGGCGGCCACCTAGGGCGCAATCATGGGCGGGCACACTTTTAAGGGGAATTTCCTTTCTTTCTTTTTAAAACACTGATATATTTGGCCTTTAATAGTTTTTCAACTTTATAAACAGGGGTGCTTCGCCAATGAGGCGAGTTGAGGCTGTCGCCTCAGGCAGCAGTGCCCCACTAGGTACCAGGGGCAGAAAAATTGCTACTCCTGGTACTTTAAAAGCGAATTTCCGGGGGGGGGGCAGCAGCAACTGCTGCTGCCTCAGTCATCAGAGGGGCAAGGATCGCCCCTGTTTATAAACCCCCTGTTCCAAACAGAATCACTCCCCAGTTCCCTTTTGGCAGCTGCTGGCACAGGTACATATTTGTGGGCAATATCTTGGCTGCTACTTGCACAGGTAAACAGATGATATGATGGATATTTGGCTGCTGCTGGCACAAGTACATATATGGAGGCAACAGTGTGGATTTTTTGGCTGATGCTGGCACAGGTACAGATTGGGGGCAATATAAGGGATTGGCTGCTGCTGGCTCAGGTACATGGGGCAATATGGTGGCTGCTGGCACAGGTACACAGATGTTTGAGGGCAATATGATGGATTTTTGGCTACTGCTGGAACAGATGCAAATTGGGGCAATATGATGGATTCTTTTGGTTGCTGCTGGCATAGGTACAGATTGGGGGTAAAAATATGATGGATGTTTTGGCTTATGCTGGCACAGGTACAGATTGGGGCCTGGGGGCAATCTGAGGGATTGACTGCCATTGGTATAGGTACAAATGGAGGCAATATGATAGGTGCTGGCATAGGTACAGGGGGCTATATGACTGGTAAGGAGGGAAATGGTAATGCAGGACTGGGTGGGGGGGGCACTGATTGATATTTATATTTAGCCTAGGGTGCAAAAATACCTTGGCCTGGCCCTGCCTCCCTGTGTGTGCTATTCTCTGCTTGCCCAGTGCTGCTTGCCCTAACCTACCTGTGGGATGTAAGCCTGTTAGGGGTTTGTTAGCATTTGGAAATTGTTGTTAAAGGTGTTTAATCATGTGTTGGGGGGGCTGTTGTATTATCCACAGGGGAGGATGAGGCATATGGATTTAAGGGTGTGTTTTTAACATGACTTAAATTTTTCACATATGAGTGATGAGGGATTTCCCTGCAGTGAGCACCAACCATTTGGTTTTTTGGTGTGCTACCACCGTTAATGTGGATACGATCTTAAAAGTTCTTGTGGTAATATGGGTGTGGTTTACAGTGGGTGTGGTTTAGAAGGGGGAGTGACCAACACTGACTTCCATTATCGGCCCTCCTCCACATAGGTCAGTACAATTTTGGCCCTCGGTACCACAGAATTTGGACAGCACTGCCTTAGGGCATTCACAAAACTGGTACTCATGTTTTCTGTTCTTATTAGTATTATTACAGTCCAATGATCCCGGGAAAGCAAATTGGGCAGATCAGGATATTTCTGCTTGTGACTGGGGCCTATAATGTCTTGATTGTGTAACTGTTGATGCTGGGAGATGCTGTATTGTGTGTTCTTCCATATGGCAAGCATCATACTGCATGAAGTATATCTGACCTCCTATGGACCCTATCAGAAATGTCTAGGGGTAGTAACACCCAGTTATATGTCAGTTAGATAGAATGTGAGGGCCTGAGCATACAGTACATACATCTTTTTAGCTGTAGCATTATGGGGGCCCTAGGGCTTGCTTTGATCAGCAGATAACATACTCCATTTGCAACATAATTACTTATCTGCTGAGATAGTGAGATCTGGTCAACTAAACACAAACTAAAACAACTAAACATGTCACATAAAGATGGGTATGGAGGTATTACATTGTTTACGCTTAATGGTTTCGTTGCCACAGCCTCCGAATACTTCTACAAAGTCCAGGCGTGCTCTTTCTCCGCAGGTTGGCAAGTCGCCTATGTGACGTCACGTATGACAAAGCCACAAATGTTCACCAATTGGTTTCAGTGATTTTATTACGCTACAATACAATTACAATAGGACAACCAAATGGAACTCTCTCTCCATGCTGGGAAAATTCCTGATGTGAGTATATCCAAGGGTAGCTGGCTTGTAATTCTCCTCAACTGGAGTAATGTTCCACATTCCACATTGGACCACCAGAATATCCAACATGGACCAAGTACCAACCCCCCAAAGTGCAGTTAGTAATCCAAAGGAATCTCTCAGTCCCTGGGTAGCCAATACTTACAATATCAGACATAGCACCGCAGCCACTATGTCTAACAACAACTCTGTAACAACTGCCTCGCCCAGGTCCTCTGTGTCCAGTTTGAAAATCCCCTGGGCTTAAGACCCCACCCCCTTGCTATCATTCCATTGGCTGGTCTTCCTCTTTACTTCCCCAGGGTGTACCAGGAGTCCTGCCTTCCATTGTTCAAGCAGGCTGGTGTATGTGACCTGTAGCACATACTACAAGGTAACCACCAGCCTGTCCCCCTTAACCCATTGTCTCCTGGAGTGATTTATATACAGATATAGTCTGTTAATTGTTTGAGACCATAGTTTAGGTCTCCACAGCCTACTCGGAGATCGATTCCTTCATCTTCTGGGAAGAAAGAATCTTGATGGATATAGGCTGCAATTAAGCTTCCAGTTATTTTCCAAGGGATAACTATATGTTATTTACTGACATCTGTATGTTGGGTAACGAGACATAATATAGATTCAGCTATCTCTTGTTACAGTTTTTTGTTCTAGACTTGTGTTTGAAGCTCTTTTTTCAGAATGTTGGGGAGGCTCCGTGGAATTATGACTTCCCCCAATTTGACGGTATCCTGGTGGATTGGAAGGTTTCCACCCCACTGACAATTCTTTAGTTGGACTAATGTTTAATGCTTTTATGATTATAATTTAGTTTTTTTTTTTGATTCTCCTTTGGTTTTTCATTTTTGCAGGCTATCTATTTTTTTCTTAAAGTTATTATTTTATTATTTGTGTTATGCATAGGGTCATCATACACTGTATATGGGATTTATAGGGTTTGTTGATATGTGGCGAGAGGATCACCCTATGGTTAGGCAATTTACACACTATTCCCACCCTCACAAGATGCATTCCCGCATAGATCACATTTGGGACTCCCAAAGAATATTCACTTTATCACATATAACTAGACTATTAATGACCCCTTAGTCTGTTCACGACCCGGTGACTGTCACATTTTCTCAATTATCCAAAATTCAATCAGGGTTTAAATGGCGCCTAAATGAATCCCTCTTGAAAATATCGGAAGTGCAACATTAGGTTGAACAAGCCTTGAAGAATTACTTCTGTGATAATGTTAATTCAGTGACTTCTGCTACTATTCTATGGGAAGCACATAAAGTGGTGTTACATTGCAAGTTGATTCAGATTGGGTCCCTAAGGAAAAGATGAGGGAGAAAGAGATACTAGAATTATCGAAGTTATTTTCTACCCTTCAAGCTAAAAATGTAGTAAATCCTTCTCCGGCACTACAAGTTCAAATTGACTCGGTTAGAACTAAATTGGATCTCGCTTTATCTTTGAGGGCAGAAAAATCTTTGAGATGGTCACAACAACAATTTTATATGGAATTGAATAAACCAACTAAATTATTAGCCCATAGACTTAACCATAAATTAGATTTTTCCCCAATAACCTCTATTAAAACTGCATCTGGCAAGATCTTTGGAGTCAATCGTAAAAAAGTTTGCCACATATTATAGTAAATTATATTCTAACCCATTTAAACCCTCACAGAAAGTGATGTCACAGTTTTTTAAAGAGTATAGACTTCCATCATTAAATTCAGGGCATAAACAACTTATGGAAGCTCCGATTAAAATAGAAGTGATTTCTGCCATTAGTTCACTGAAACTTACTAAAACACTAGGGCCAGACGGCTTTTCTGCCATTTATTATAAAAAATGTGTTAATATTTTGGCCCCCCACCTAACTCAAATGTTTAATGGACTTCTCCTGGGTGCTCAGTTCAATGCAGAATCGCTTTTAGCTGATATATCACCCATAGTGATGGGTGAATTTATTCGCCAGGCGCGAATTTGCGTGATTCGCAGCCAGCAAATAAATTTGCAAAATGGCCGTGAAAATTTGCTGGCGAAAATTTGCCGGCACTAAAAAAAATTTTCGCCTATGTCGAAAAAAACGGACGCCGGCGTCGAAAACGAAACGCGAAGAGGGGCGTTTAGCCAATTTTTCGCCATTTTGCGAATTTTGCCGGAAATTCGCAAATTTTTCGGCAAAGATAAACGGCGCAAATTCGCCCATCACTAATCACCCAAACCCTCACTACAACCAGCAGATTGTAGCAATTTCAGGCCCATTTCGGTGTTGAATATTGATATTAAAATTTTATCTAAAATATTAGCAACTAGATTGAGCTCTTTTTTACCTCAACTGATTCACAATGATCAAGTGGGATTCGTGAGGGGTCGCCAAGTATCTGATACAGTTAGATGTTTAGTATTATTAATTTCCCGAGCTAAACAGATATCGAGGCAAGCTATGGTTTTAAAACTGGATTTTAGGAAAGCTTTTGATTCTATTCTATGGTCATATTTGAGAAAAGTATTGCTTTATTGGGGATTTAGGGTTAATTTTTTGAAATGGGTTACTGCTCTTTATATTAAACCTACAGCCAGAGTCCATATAGGCCCAAATTTATCAGAGGTTTTTCCCATATCTAGAGGAACTCGCCAAGGATGCCCCTTGTCGCCCTTGCTTTTCAATTTAGCTATTGAACCTTTGGCAATAGCGATTAGGGCTAACACCAATATTAAGGGCTTGGATCTTAAAACTAATCATCACAAAGTCAGCTTATTTGCTGCTGATGTGACATTGTTTTTGACACAACCCATGACATCCTTACCGAATCTATATAGTTTATTGTCATTATTTGATATCAAATTTTAATGACACTGACTTTCAAAGCACTTCATAACTCTGCCCCACCCTACATCTCTGAACTCATCTCTATATACTCACCCAACCGCCTACTATGCTCCTCTACTGACCTGCTACTCAACTCCTCTCATTACCTCCCAACCTTTCTGCTTTCAAGAAATCTCTTAAAACGCATTTCTTTTGGGAAGCCTACCCTACCTTTGCTTAACTACCAAACGCAACACCACATACAGTACCACATTTCTCACCCACTTAATTTGATCTTGCCCACTCCCACACCTTGTGTATTACTCCCTTCCCTTTAGAGTATATGCCTATGCATAGGGCCTTCCTCGCCTTTTTGTACCTGTATTGATTGCGATGTATGTAACTAGATATGTTCTATGTATATAATTCATGTGATTTAGTTGTATCATTACATTTACTTTACAGTGCTACGCAATATGTTGGCACTATATAAATACATGTTAATGATAATAATAATAATATTTGGTCGCATTTCAGGATTGGAAATAAATCCAGAAAAGACCCAGGCTCTTAACATTGGTCTTCCCCAGGATGTAGTTACATTTTTGGCCCTTAATTTTACATTCCAATGGCAGAAATCAGCAATCTCTTTTTTAGGAATATCCCTAACTAATAGTTACGATTCGCTATATCAAGCCAATTACCCTAAGCTTTATCATAAACTTGGGAAGATGCTAGAGGATTGGAGCAAATATCACATTTCGTGGATCGGTAGGGTTTGGGCAGTCAAAATTACATTATTCCCAAAACTTTTATATTTTTTGCTTCCCATTCCACTTAAGCTAAATGATTTGAATAAATGTGTCTCCAAGATTCTTAAGTTTATCTGGAATAATAAGACTCCCAGGGTTAGCCAAACAGTATTATATAGATCCACGTCACAGGGAGGGTTTGGCTTACCTAATATCAGGTGGTATTATTTAGCAGCTCAACTTTCCCAACTTCCAGATCTGCATAATTCTATTTCACCCCCCCAATGGGTACATATTGAAAATACTTCCCCATACGATGCATCCAATTACTTATGGTTGCCTAAAGCTCATAGGCCGAAACATATGAGCCCCTGTCTTCACCTGTCTTAGCTTTTCCATTCCTCGAGAGTAAGCTTAACGGGCAAAACTTTATAACTAGTTTATTTATGTCCATATACTGTAGCTAGCAATGTGATACCAGGAGACACAGGTTTTTATTTTCTTTTTTTTTATTATTTTTTCTTTTTTTTGCTTTTCTACATTTAGATTTATCTTATGGTTATTGCTTTTTTGTTATTTTAACTTTATGAAAAATTGTGTCACGAGATTGTTTGTTAACAAGTGATATTGTAATAAGGTATTACCTATGACTTGTGAATATTATACTGTTTTTTGTTGTTGACACATCAATAAAAATATTGAGAAAGAAACATGTCACATGAAAACGAACTTCTACCCAAAGGGAGATTTTTTAAAGAACTACTGTCTTGCAGTAAATAATCTATAATATGCTGTTTCATTGTTTAATTCCAGTAGGCCTTTATGTGAAGTGTAACATGTACTTAAGTGGATTACAACTATTACAGCTACAACGACAGCAGGACAGCAGGACAGCAGGACAGCAGGGCTCAGAGTCAGTGTTCCCTGTTTATGACACCAGCACGTAGAACAAATTATGGAACATGGAATATAGCTCGGAGTACTAACCCAATTTAGTATGTAGAGACATGCTTTGTGTATCTACTGCGGAAGCTGTGCCCAGTTTCTTTGTTACAGTGTTGGACTGGAATGCCAGGGGCCCACCAGAAAACTGAAGACTCATTCGCCAAACTATTTTACCTCCTCTCTTTACTTAAACTCTTTATTCTCATAGTCTCTTCTCTTTATGGGGCAGATTCACTAATGAGTAATTTTCTCCAGCGTCAGCTTCGCACCCATTGCACCACTTCGGCAGGCACAAATATGCTACAAATACGGTAATTCACAAAAATGCGAAGTGCCGCCCAGGCCGTAGAACGCTGGTGACTTTTCACTAGCTTTACTTCGGCTGTGCAAGCATTTCATAGCGAAAATGCGCTAGCATTCATTTGTGCCTAGTGAAACTTCGCTAGCGATCTTGGGCTTAGGTCAATTTGCATAGGGCAGGAAATTTAAAGTTGTATGGACGTCTTTATTATAAATGTTGCTGCAAATGGTTTAAGATACCGGTGTATATACCACATTTCCAGGAAACCTTAATAAAGACAAGAGAGTTAATATAATGCCCTACACATGAGCCTACTGTAAAATTAATGTTCCATATGTTATAAAATGTGTTGAGATAACCGCTTACCCAAAAAAGTAAATTAAGACTTTTGCAACCAAATCCGCTTAAAAATAAGGAAAAGTCGAAAAGCGTTTTTTTGAACCAGAGTTTTTTGAACCAGAGTGAAAAGTAGCCTGGCGAGTGCAAATGACCACTAGTGACGGTCTGTTTTGCTAGTGAAAAGTTAGTAAATTTACGCTAGCATTTTAGATCATTAAGTGTTCTCAAAAGCCAATTGTTCGCAAACATTACGAGGAAGTCGTTGAGGTCTGTATTAGGTCAAAAAGGACGCAAACATAGTCGCTAATGTTTGCAAACATGTTTGCGAAAGTTTTTAGCACTAACAAAACATATTTCATTTCCTAATTAATGCCTTAGCCCAGCCAATTATCACTATTGTCTATTTTGTAGTCATGACAAGTAATTACTACTAGCAGCTCTGTGTCTTTATCACATTTAGAGAATCTTCTCCTTATCTAACAGCATTCCTTCATTTCACGATAAGCCACTATCACTAGTGATGTGCGGGCTGGCCCGATACCCATGGGACCCACGGGTTTACTCGTGGGTCGGGTAGGTTTGGGCAGACCTCGCTGCTCCTCTTGCGGGTCATGGTTCGGGTTGAGCTCTTCTGCCTGCTCTACCTGCCTGCGACCTTAGACTGCATCTTCCGATTTCCTGTTTTATAGATTTGTGCCTGCTCCGCCCCTTTTGTGATGTCATACAATGCAACAGCTCTGATTTCTAATTTAACACCCCTCCCCCACACATCTTGCACCTAATACATCTTCACTTTTTAGACTGTAACCAGGGGCGCTTCACCAATGAGGCGACTTGAGCCTTTTGCCTCAGGCGGCAGCGCCCCACTGGGTACCAGGGACGGCAAAAATGCCGCTCCTGGTACTTTAAGAGTCGAATTTCCGGTTTTGAAACAGGAAATTTGGCTCTTCTAGCGCTGAGAGCACAATTATGCTGGCCCCTCTGCCTCAGAGTCATAGTGAAAGACCAACAAGATCAGTTACCCTCTGAGAGGCTCCCTAACACTTACTATAATGCTGCTTAGAGAGTTATAAAGCTGATCTTTAGGGCCCCAATACCCAATCATCCAATTTTCAAACAGTTCCTAAAAGCAGATTAAAAAAACTAGTTAAACAGAGGAAAATTTATATTATTATCTTATTATTATCTTTGGTCATGCATTTATTGAAAAAAAAGATCCAATAACATTTCTGCACATGGCAAAAGTAAGTGAATCAGTATTTACTTGCATTCACTCAGTTTTTGGTGCAACCCTCTTGTACAGTAATAACTGCAACTAAACATTGCAGAAAAGGTGGCCATAGACGTTAAAATTTTTGTCTCCCTAACAACCAATTTCAGTGCGATCAGACGAATCCATCTAATTATTGTAAAGTGCAGGTGCATGTACTCTCATGGGTGGTGGATGATATCGGTCTTGGGGTGCCCACATGCAAAATCTGATCCTAAAGAGAACAGTGTCTTTCTCCTTGATATCCTGCCATACACATCATTGCTCTTCATTGTTCCCCTGATGGTGGACTCATGAACATCAACATTCGCCAATCTGAGACAGACCTTCAGTTGCTTAGAAGTTACCCTGGTTTCCTTTGTGGGTAGGATAACAATGATCTTCAATTTCCTCCATATGTACACAATCTTTTTAACTACTGATTGGTGGAATCCAGTGGAGATAGTCTTGTAACCTTTACTTTTATTGGGCATCAAAATTCTTTTTCTGAGGTCCTCAGACACCTTCATTGTTCGTGCCATGATACGCATTCAAAAATTTGAAAACACCAGACTCTCATTTCACCTTCAAATTATATGATAATCCTAATTTATTGCTATACAGGGGGGGTCACACCAAATACTGAGCTGAGGTTAGTAAAAATTGTTTCAGCTTACCAAAAATAATAATTTTGTTTCATTTCTTGAACTAGGTTTTCTTCATCTACTTATTTGAAAATCAGATGATGAGGTCACATTCATATAAAAATATAGCACATTTTAAAGGGTTCACAAACTTTCAAGCACCATTTTAAGTGTGTGTGTGTATATATATATATATATTTATATTCTCTGAAGAACCAGCACTCCCATATATAAAAAATATCAGTTTTTATTTCTGTTACATTCCAACGTTTCGGTCCCTGTTGGGACCTTTCTCAAGGATAATTCAGAAACATTTGGGCAATCTTAAATAGCCTTACAAATTCAAATCTTCCAATCAGTGCTTGTTATCCAAACTTAGTTAATTTCGTGATTTAACCCATTGTGACTTTCTTTGCCTTAGTGTCATAAAAATACATTTTTTCTTTGGTAGTGCTATCATTACAAAACACTCATCCCTTGTACATCATAAATATTATAAATAAGTGCATAAGAACATGTGCAAAAAACAATTTCAAATATCGCATAATAAAAACCAGTGTAAAAATTCCATAAAAATTATGTGTACTTGTAAAATTCATTCTGTCCACTAGATGTCACCGCTGTGTTTCATTTGCTCGTGTTACAGTGCTTAGTTAAAATCCATAAGTTACAAAAGTATCCTACAGGAAAAAGAAAAACAAAATTGTAACTAATTTGTATCTATTATACATAAAACATTTCCTTTCACTATAAAACCACTAGATGAATAGCGAAAACTTTTTCAAAAAAGACTGTTGGGGCCCAACTTCTTTTCCTTATTTGTTCTCTAAAAACAATCTTTTGATTCACGACATTAAGTTAGGTTAAGAAACACCCCATGTTGACCTATCCATTCATGCGCCTTGGCGAAATGCAATTGAGTTCATATATCCAAAAAGCCTCTTTTTTCAGGAGTGTTTTTCTTACATCCCCTCCTCTCGGATGCAGATAATGGCTGCAATAGATTGGGCAATGAATCTAGATTGTAACACTTTATTGACGCGGGATAACCCCAAAAAAATCACAAGGGACACAGACAGTCACAACAATGACATTTATTATGTCAGCCAATACAACCCAAAAAGCACACAAATAAAGCAGATAATTCTAAAACATTGGGATGTGATCTATACGGATGAGCAACTACGGGATAAAGTAAGCAAGAAACCAAAATTTAGCTACTCCCGTTCAAGTAATTTAAAGGAACAACTCAGTCCGTCAGATCCTAGAGATCGGTACATGAAGAGAAGTGGCACAAGTAACCCTAGCTTGCGGATGGGAGTGTTCAAGTGCAAAGGCTGCATTATGTGTGGTACCCTAATTTTAGGAACACACTTCACTCACCCACATACAGGCAAGCGTTATGAAGTTAAGCAACGAATGACCTGTGAGTCAACACTGGTTGTATATATAATTAAATGGCCATGAGGTTTACTTTACTGCGGCAAGACAGTGCGGCAATTGAAGGAATGAATAGGCATGCACCGGGCAAGCATCAGGGCTGCGTTAGACCCTGAGAGGGCCAAGAATAGGAGTAAAGATCAAAAGCAAGATATAACCCAACAACCGGTGGCGAAGCATTGGGCGGAGGCCAAAGATAGTGCCTCCTCCTTTAGATGCATGCCAATCGACAAAATACAAGTACATCCGAGAGGAGGGGATGTAAGAAAAACACTCCTGAAAAAAGAGGCTTTTTGGATATATGAACTCAATTGCATTTCGCCAAGGGGCATGAATGGACAGGTCAACATGGGGTGTTTCTTAACCTAACTTAAAGTCGCGAATCAAAAGATTGTTTTTAGAGAACAAATAAGGAAAAGAAGTTGGGGCCCCAACAGTCTTTTTTGAAAAAGTTTTCTCTATTCATCTAGTGGTTTTACAGTGAAAGGAAATGTTTTATGTATAATAGATACAAATTAGTTACAATTTTGTTTTTCTTTTTCCTGTAGGATACTTTTGTAACTTATGGATTTTAACTAAGCACTGTAACACGAGCAAATGAAACACAACGGTGACATCTAGTGGACAGAATGAATTTTACAAGTACACATAATTTTAAATTTTTACACTGGTTTTTATTATGCGATATTTGAAATTGTTTTTTGCACATGTTCTTATGCACTTATTTATAATATTTATGATGTACAAGGGAGGAGTGTTTTGTAATGATAGCACTACCAAAGAAAAAATGTATTTTTATGACACTAAGGCAAAGAAAGTCACAATGGGTTAAATCACGAAATTAACTAAGTTTGGATAACAAGCACTGATTGGAAGATTTGAATTTGTAAGGCTATTTAAGATTGCCCAAATGTTTCTGAATTATCCTTGAGAAAGGTCCCAACAGGGACCGAAACGTTGGAATGTAACAGAAATAAAAACTGATATTTTTTATATATGGGAGTGCTGGTTCTTCAGAGAATATAAATGCATATATTTTAACCGTGCACCCCAGCTGGAGAAGCTATACCAGAGTGCATTGGAGTGCGGATACTCATTGGAACGTGATATATATATATATATATATATATATATATATATATATATATATATATATATATATATATATATATATATATATATACCTATATATTGTTGTAACTACAGAGGAAGCAGACCATGCAATCTGGGGGGTGGCATGGGTGTCCTGTGATGCTGGTCAGTCACAATTTTAGTTTGTGTAGTGGGTGACCTGCAATTTCACACATGTTGGGTGTCACCTGGGAGGGTGGGGCAGAAAAAAATTGAGTGGGGGCCCAGGCCCACCAAGGTTAAGCCATTATATACAGGCCTGGATTTGTGGAGAGACCACAAATGCCCAGGCCTAGGGTGGCAAGATTTTAGTCGCATTCTAAGAAGCACTGGGGATGCGTAATGGATTGGAGCAAATATCACATTTCATGGATCGGTAGGGTTTGGGCAGTCAAAATTACATTATTCCCAAAACTTTTATATTTTTTGCTTCCCATTCCACTTAAGATAAACGATTTGAATAAATGTGTCTCCAAGATTCTTAAGTTTTTCTGGAATAATAAGACTCCCAGGGTTAGCCGAACAGTATTATATAGATCCACGTCACAGGGAGGGTTTGGCTTACCTAATCTCAGGTGGTATTATTTAGCAGCTCAACTTTCCCAACTTCCAGATCTGCATAATGCTATTTCACCCCCCCCCAATGGGTACATATTGAAAATACTTATACATCCCCATACGATGCATCCAATTACTTATGGTTGCCTAAAGCTCATAGGCCGACACATATGAGCCCCTGTCTTCACCTGTCTTAGCTTTTCCATTCCTCGAGAGTAAGCTTAATGGGCAAAACTTTATAACTAGTTTATTTATGTCCATATAGCTAGCAATGTGATACCAGGAGACACAGGTTGTTATTTTCTTTTTTTTTTTATTATTTTTTTTATTACTTTTCTACATTTAGATTTATCTTATGGTTATTGTTTTTTTGTTATTTTAACTTTATGAAAAATTGTGTCACGAGATTGTTTGTTAACAAGTGATATTGTAATAAGGTATTACCTATGACTTGTGAATATTATACTGTTTTTTGTTGTTGACACATCAATAAAAATATTGAGAAAGAAACATGTCACATGAAAACGAACTTCTACCCAAAGGGAGATTTTTTAAAGAACTACTGTCTTGCAGTAAATAATCTATAATATGCTGTTTCATTGTTTAATTCCAGTAGGCCTTTATGTGAAGTGTAACATGTACTTAAGTGGATTACAACTATTACAGCTACAACGACAGCAGGACAGCAGGACAGCAGGGCTCAGAGTCAGTGCTCCCTGTTTATGACACCAGCACGTAGAACAAATTATGGAACATAGAATATAGCTCGGAGTACTAACCCAATTTAGTATGTAGAGACATGCTTTGTGTATCTACTGCGGAAGATGTGCCCAGTTTCTTTGTTACAGTGTTGGACTGGAATGCCAGGGGCCCACCAGAAAACTGAAGACTCATTCGCCAAACTATTTTACCTCCTCTCTTTACTTAAACTCTTTATTCTCATAGTCTCTTCTCTTTATGGGGCAGATTCACTAATGAGTAATTTTCTCCAGCGTCAGCTTCGAACCCATTGCACCACTTCGGCAGGCACAAATATGCTACAAATATGGTAATTCACAAAAATGCGAAGTGCCGCCCAGGCCGTAGAACGCTGGTGACTTTTCACTAGCTTTACTTCGGCTGTGCGAGCATTCCATAGCGAAGATGCGCTAGCATTCATTTGTGCCTAGCGAAACTTCGCTAGCGATCTTGGGCTTAGGTCAATTTGCATAGGGCAAGAAATTTAAAGTTGTATGGACATCTTTATTATAAATGTTGCTGCAAATGGTTTAAGATACCGGTGTATATTACACATTTCCAGGAAACCTTAATAAAGACAAGAGAGTTAATATAATGCCCTACACATGAGCCTACTGTAAAATTAATGTTCCATATGTTATAAAATGTGTTGAGAAAACCGCTTACCCAAAAAAGTAAATTAAGACTTTTGCATCCAAATCCGCTTAAAAATAAGGAAAAGTCGACAAGCGTTTTTTTGAACCAGAGTTTTTTGAACCAGAGTGAAAAGTAGCCTGTGCAAATGACCGCTAGTGACGGTCTGTTTTGCTAGTGAATTGGCGCCTGCCCCTGTTAGTAAATTGACGCTAGCATTAGATCATTAAGTGTTCTCAAAAGCCAATTGTTCGCAAACATTACGAGGAAGTTGTTGAGGTCTGTATTAGGTCAAAAAGGACGCAAACATAGTTGCTAATGTTTGCAAACATGTTTGCGAAAGTTTTTAGCACTAACAAAACATATTTCATTTCCCAATTAATGCCTTAGCCCAGCCAATTATCACTATTGTCTATTTTGTAGTCATGACAAGTAATTACTACTAGCAGCTCTGTGTCTTTATCACATTTAGAGAATCTTCTCCTTATCTAACAGCATTCCTTCATTTCACAATAAGCCACTATCACTAGTGATGTGCGGGCTGGCCCGATACCCATGGGACCCATGGGTTTACTCGTGGGTCGGGTAGTTTTGGGCAGACCTCGCTGCTCCTCTTGCGGGTCATGGTTCGGGTTGAGCTCTTCTGCCTGCTCTACCTGCCTGCGACCTTAGACTGCCATCTTCCGATTTCCTGTTTTATAGATTTGTGCCTGCCCCGCCCCTTTTGTGATGTCATCGGGCGGGTTGGCATGGGTCTATAAATGGACTGTGGAAGTCGGGTGTGGGCAGTGCAGGTTGGGCGGGGGTGGTTCTGGGTCGGTGCCACATCACTTACTGCCACCAATTAAATGCAATATACAATGCAACAGCTCTGATTTCTAATCTAACACCCCTCCCCCACACATCTTGCACCTAATACACCTTCACTTTTTAGACTGTAACCAGGGGTGCTTCACCAATGAGGCGACTTGAGCCTTTTGCCTCCGGCGGCAGCGCCCCACTGGGTACCAGGGATGGCAAAAATGCCGCTCCTGGTACTTTAAGAGTCGAATTTCCGGTTTTGAAACAGGAAATTTGGCTCTTCTAGCGCTGAGAGCACAATTGTGCTGGCCCCTCTGCCTCAGAATCATAGTGAAAGACCAACAAGATCAGTTACCCTCTGAGAGGCTCCCTAACACTTACTATAATGCTGCTTAGAGAGCTATAAAGTTGCCCCAATACCCAATCATTAGATTTTCAAACAGTTCCTAAAAGTAGATCCAAAAGATCCAATAACATTTCTACACATGGCAAAAGTAAGTGAATCAGTATTTACTTGCATTCACTCAGTTTTTGGTGCAACCCTCTTGTACAGTAATAACTGCAACTAAACATTGCAGAAAAGGTGGCCATAGACGTTAACATTTTTTGTCTCCCTAACAACCAATTTCAGTGCGATCAGACGAGTGGGCACTGAACGATGGTGCATTGATTTTTCATCCATCAGTCAGAAAATTTATAATTTTGTTGATAAAAAAAATCCTACATTTAAACAATTGTTCCAGGATGAGGTTGGACATATGCTAATGAAAAGAACTTTTAAAAATCTTAACATCTATGGCCACCTTAACTGTCCTGCACAGCATTTCGGAGACATTTTAGCCCATTCATCCATATATAACAGATTCAGCTCATTTCAATTGGATTAAGCTCAGGACTTTGACTTGGCCATTCCAGTACATTCACTTTATTTTTCTTTAACCATTCTTAAATGGTTGTGTTTAGGATTGTTGTCTTGCTGCATGGCTCACTGTCTCTAGAGAAAGTCTGCACTACAGGAAAATGAACTGAAGTTCATGGACAGATGTCTTGACATTTTCCTTTAGAATTCTCTGGTGTAGTGCAGACTTCATTGTTCCATCAATGATGGCAAGCCATCCAGGCCCAGATGCAGCAAAAAAGGCCAAAACCAGAACACTCCCACCACTATGTTTCACAGATGGTATAAGGTTGTTATGCTGGAATGCAGTGTTTTTCTTCCTCCAAATGTAACGATTCTCATTTAAGCCACAAAGTTCTATTTTGGTTTCATCCATCCACAAAACATTCTTCCAGTATCTTTCTGGTTTGTCCACGTGATCTTTAGCAAACTGTATACAATCAACAATATTTGGGGGGGGGGTGGGTGGCAAGGCCATAAAGGCCCAGACCTAGGGCGGCACAGATAAAGGAGCAGCAGCTCAAGTCTGTGCTTCCTGACCACTCTGCAACTAATCGCTCCTGCGCAACATCCTTGGGCATGAGGGGAGAATGAAGAATACCTACCTGTGCTTCCTATCCCTCTGCATGCACGTGATCCAGCGGGAGTGCGTGTGCAAGCAGGTGCATGTACGCTCATGGGTGGTGGATGATATCGGTCTTGGGGTGCCCACATGCAAAATCTGATCCTAAAGAGAACAGTGTCTTTCTCCTTGATATCCTGCCATACACATCCTTGATATCCTGCCATACACATCATTGTTCCCCTGATGGTGGACTCATGAACATCAACATTCGCCAATCTGAGACAGACCTCCAGTTGCTTAGAAGTTACCCTGGTTTCCTTTGTGGGTAGGATAACAATGATCTTCAATTTCCTCCATATGTACACAATCTTTTTAACTACTGATTGGTGGAATCCAATGGAGATAGTCTTGTAACCTTTACTTTTTTTGGGCATCAAAATTCTTTTTCTGAGGTCCTCAGACACCTTCATTGTTCGTGCCATGATACGCATTCAAAAATTTGAAAACACCAGACTCTTATTTCACCTTCAAATTATATGATAATCCTAATTTATTGCTATACAGGGGGGGTCACACCAAATACTGAGCTGAGGTTAGTAAAAATTGTTTCAGCTTACCAAAAATAATAATTTTGTTTCATTTCTTGAACTAGGTTTTCTTCATCTACTTTTTTGAAAATCAGATGATGAGGTCACATTCATATAAAAATATAGCACATTTTAAAGGGTTCACAAACTTTCAAGCACCATTTTAAGTGTGTGTGTATATATATCTATATATATATATATATATATATATATATATATATATATATATTTATATTCTCTGAAGAACCAGCACTCCCATATATAAAAAATATCAGTTTTTATTTCTGTTACCGTATATACTCGAGTATAAGCCGACCCGAGTATAAGCCAAGGTACCTAATTTTACCTACGAAAACTGGGAAAACTTATTGACTCTAGTATAAGCCTAGACACAACTACAGCCCTGTCTCCCAGCAGCGCACATTCTGCCAAAGCGACCCCCCCAGCGATCAACCGGACTTCTTTGCAAAGTTGATGGTGACAGAGAATTGCCAAACGGATTACTGTGTGCATTGTCCCACTGTCCCACTACCATGTACAGAGGGTGCAGTTTGATATTGCCATCACTGTTAATCTTTCGTATAACCAACAGAGGGTGCTGTGTGATATTGCAGTCACTGTTATTCTTTCATATAACCAACAGAGGGCACTGTGTGATATTGCAGTCACTGTTATTCTTTCATATAACCAACAGAGGGTGCTGTGTGATATTGCAGTCACTATTATTCTTTCATATAACCAACAGAGGGTGCACTGTTATTCTTTCATATAACCAACAGAGGGTGCGGTGTGATATTGCAGTCACTGTTATTCTTTAATATAACCAACAGAGGGCGCACTGTTATTCTTTCATACAACCAACAGAGGGTGCTGTGTGATATTGCAGTCACTGTTATTCTTTCATACAACCAACAGATGGCGCTGTGTGATATTGCAGTCACTGTTATTCTTTCATATAACCAACAGAGGGCGCACTGTTATTCTTTCATATAACCAACAGATGGCGCTGTGTGATATTGCAGTGACTTATTCTTTCATATAACCAACAGAGGGCGCACTGTTATTCTTTCATATAATCAACAGAGGGCATTGTGGGATATTGCAGTCTCTCCCCAAGTGTACTGTTGGTATAGGAATGATTAAAAGTGACTGCAATCTCAGCTACTCGGGTCGGTACCGCTGACCCGAGTATAAGCCGAGGTAGACTATTTCAGCACATTTTGGATGCTGAAAAACTCGGCTTATACTCGGGTATATACGGTACATTCCAACGTTTCGGTCCCTGTTGGGACCTTTCTCAAGGATAATTCAGAAACATTTGGCCAATCTTAAATAGCCTTGCAAATTCAAATCTTCCAATCAGTGCTTGTTATCCAAACTTAGTTAATTTTGTGATTTAACCCATTGTGACTTTCTTTGCCTTAGTGTCATAAAAATACATTTTTTCTTTGGTAGTGCTATCATTACAAAACACTCATCCCTTGTACATCATAAATATTATAAATAATTGCATAAGAAAATGTGCAAAAAACTATTTCAAATATCGCATAATAAAAACCAGTGTAAAAATGTGTATAAATATATATATTTGTGGAGGACAGGTAACAGTGTTACTTTATCATCTCTCAGATAAAAAGTCTATTTTACTGTTATGCTATGCATTTTTCACTTATTTCCTTGCTCAGCTATTTGCAAAACATATATCATATATCGCTACAAGCTAGGAAGAAACAAAGAGGAACCTCTTCAAAGAAACAGGGTCATGCAAAGGAAGACATCACAACTGTCATGACGGTTTGTGGCTAAGCCATTCTGCACCTGTTTCCTGAAGACGACTGCTGAAGCATTCCGAATAAGGACATATTATGATTTTTGCTATGCTTATTGGCTAAATAGCTAAACCACATACATCCTGAGCTACCACTCAATTCCCTATTTGACTATATAATTCTCTGTGCCTCTGTGCCTTAGAATAAAGCAGAAGCATTTTGTATACTGAACTGTCTGTGTCAGTGTCATTCTTCTGGTCTAGACCTTTGCACAATCTAATTAGGACGGGAATAGATACTCTCAGGACTGATTACGTCCCTAACAATTGGCGCCCAACGTGGGGCTCCAGGTTCTGGCTGACCATTAGCCGATGCCACGGACAGCAGTCGCCCAGTAGAGGAAAAGGACGGAGACTGATCACCTCTGGGACACAGGTAAGACCTATGTTATTCGTTTCTTACCTGTGTCATACCTATATCCACTGCTGATGGTGCCTGTTGTCGATATCGACTTTTAGCAGCCAGCAAAGACAGGTAACATCTTGCCTGGTGCCAATTTATTGACCTGTATAAGAGTATCTATTGCACTGTTTATGTTTTGTGATTGTGGTTGTAATCATTGCCGGCTGTTCATGTTATGTGTTACTTCGTCTCTGGGTGATTTGGATTAAATAGAAGGGACCCTGGACGGAAAGAAAAGAGATAGTATCGGGTGATATACTATATCCCCAAAATATATACCAGTTGAACCTCTCACTGTCTCTGCCGAAATCTGGAGTAGTCCAGAGCAGCCAAGGGGGGGGCATAGCCCAGTCAGTGAGAGGCGGCATAGACAAGGTGAGCTTTTGTGGAGTAACGTGTGTGTGACGGCCATTGTCTGTGAATATATATTTAGATAGACATACCCTGGACCCTCCTAACTGATTAACTGTGTCCAGTGGGAGGCGGTGTGTCTATATACGTCAAAGGGACAGTACAACGTGGTGAAGAGGAGTAGCCCGTGTGTGACTGTCCTGGCATTTCCGGAGTGCCCGAGGACGTATTATACTATCTCTGTTCATATCTGACTAAACCCAGTAAACACATCCCCCCAGAATTGAAGTTATGTCATGTCACGTCGCGACTGTAATTGAAAATTAACGGTGTCTGTATGTCTATTTTACCTGTTCTCCTCGCCCTCATACTTCTTTAGTGTTAGGTCTGGGGATAGTAGGTATTGTTTGTATATTTTGCATTTGCAAATACTGTTCGAATAACAGACATCACACCAGAGTTGAGTCAAATGTGATGAACTCAATTATGTAATGTTTGTTTTACTTGTATGTGTCAATTTGATCATTCTACAGACTGACCAAGAGCCCTACGCAATACAGTCTCTACCTCTTTTCCTTGTCTATCCACAAATTGTATTTTTTGTGTTAGGTCTGGGGATAGTAGGTATCCTTTGTGTATTGTGTATCTGTAATTACTGTTTGAATAGGAGACCCGATGTCATGCCCTAATTGTGTGTGTGGTTTGCTGTTTGGAATCACTCCATTAGGGTGGAGACTAGCCAAAATCACACCAGGGGGTTATCCTGCTAGTGGGTTAGGTCTAGGACCGGTCCTCTCAGGGTTTACAGACATTTTGGTGTACCGCCTCAACGTCCATTTTTCTGTGAGTCCCATTGACCTGGGTGATAGTTTGTTTGATATAAGAGCGAGAGTGCTCTCCAACGGCCAACACCCAGTGGTGTGTGACAGTCATCCAGCAGCTGGATTGGACGAGTGTGAGGCTGAGGAAATAAACAGGGTTGGGGATCTTTTGTCATACCTTTAGATCCACCTTTCCTTATCTTGATAGAAATGGGGAACACAAGCAGTAAACCGACGGAGGGGATACCGGCTTTTGAAATTGTTAAACGGCGGGAGGGAACAAAGGCCGTTAAGGATTATGACAAACTCGCAAAAATTTGCGATTTAACTTCTAACGGCCCTAGATTACAGCCGGACAACTGGCGAATACTCGTAGCTGAACGTAGGGGTCTTCTACGGGACAAGGGTCTGTTAGGGAGTGCAGAAGCATGGTTGAGAGTGGCAAGGGACTTGCAGAAAGAATTTTGGTCAGAACAAAGAGTTATAAAACCAGATGGAAAAATCAAATATTTGTATCATAGGGAACCACCTTTCCCTTGTATGGTTAATATGCAGCCGCCACCCTATGATGGCGCCCATAGCACCACCGGAAGCAAAGCCACCGCCCCTAGTCTTGGCAGCGGCCATTTTGCAAGCCCAGCCACCGCCCCTAGTCTTGACGGCAGCCATTTTGTAAGTTCAGCCACCACCCAGGTGACTGATGGCGGCCATTTTGATACAACCAACACCCAAGTCATTCTCAGCAACACCAACCCATTCCACCCCTCAGCCACTCCATTGTATCCGGTGTTGACCGCCGCCGGCCAACTTTATACACCTACTCCAAGGGGTCCTGCCCTTATAATGATTTCAGGAGAGGAGGATGATTCAGAGGAGTTAGAAGAAATAGTAGTGACACAGACTCCTGTATCCTCCACCACTAACATAAGACCAAAGGGGGGGGGCCACTAGAAAAGTAAAAGGTAGGATCGCGGAGATACAGGTGGAAGAGGGGAGGCCCATTTCCCAGATAGTAGACGATGCGTATAAGGGGCAGTTCTCTAAATACAACCCCTGGCTTACTATATCCCAGGCGGAGTCAACCCCACTGAACGCTCCCGACACACAGTTACGCTCCAACAAATACTTATTGCCCCAATTTGACCCGGGAGTTACTCAGTCCGACGATGATCAGCTCCCTACCCCCATAAGAGGGGGGATAAAGGGTATGAAGGGGGCCCCGGTGTTATATATCACGTTCACACCATCTCAGGCATCCACTCTAATCACACAGTTACCAGACCCTGACCATCAACCCATGCCATTTTATCGTAGATTGGCACAGATCCAGAAAAATTATTCAGCGACATGGAGGGATTTAGAGAGTCTGTGTGAAATAAAAGCAGGGGATGCATATTGGCCACTAATGAAAATTTCTTTGGCCTATAGTAATGTCAATAATGACACATCTTATGAATCTGGTGTGGATTTCTGTGAGCAAATTAAAACCTGGGCACAGAATAGGCTGGCTGATCAGGCTGTTAACATTCACGATATATTGCAAGACAAAGCCGAATCAGTGGAAAAATTCCAAGTTCGACGATTTGGGATTCAATCGCTATAACAAACCACATGCACAAATGCTGTCGTCCGCTTTCGTTGGTGGGCTAAAGGACCACATTAAGAGGGGACTAACCACTTGCCACCCGGAGTACCGTACGCTGCCCCTTGACACGCTGGCACTGGTTGCGAAGGGTTTGGAAGCTTCGCAGTCGAAATCAAAACCCACTCCTCTCATGGTGACTGATACCACTCCTGATGGGAAGAAACAATGGAAACAGATAACTTGTTTCAATTGCAGAAAACTGGGTCACCGCATGCGAGACTGCAGAGCCCACAAACGTGCTAACAACACACAAACCAGCAGCGATCTTCCACCACCACCCCCACCCGCTCCTACTCCTCACTACCAACATGCTCAGCAATAGGATCTCGGCAAACCTGTGTCCCCTACCCCTGTGATGGCAGCTACTTCCAAAGGAAATGGTCCACTTGCAAAGATTACTTTACCTATACAGGGCACCCCCACCACATTCCTGATAGACACAGGCGCAGCCAGAAGCGTAATCAGGACTCAAGACCTTCCTCATCAAGCCACTCTATCTGATATGGACATCTCCTGTGTCGGGGTCGACGGCACTCCACGGAAGAACCCTTTAACCTGCCCGCTTCAGGTAGGCTCCTTCTCTGGACTTCTAGCTCGATTTGTGGTGTCCCCCACATGTCCCTTGAACCTTTTGGGCACGGATTTACTGTCCCGATTACAAGCCAAGGTGGTTTTCCTTCCTGATGGTTCCGTGACGGTCTCCACCCCACTGGATCAAGATGAAACGTCCACTCTGTGTTCCATTCCCCTCCTCCTTTCCGCTGACCCGGATGTATTCTCCACCTCCATCCCTGATGAAGTGTTGGCTAGAATACCTCCAACCCTATGGTCACAAGGCCCTGAAGACATAGGGCGTCTCCGTGTACCCCCTGTTGTAGTCCACTTAAAGGAAGGCGCCTCTCTGCCCCGGAAACCACAGTATCCACTTAAACCTGCACAATCTCAAGCTATAACTAAACAGTTGCAGACCCTTCTCGTGAATGGGGCAATCATCCAGCGCGCTTCTCCATGCAACACTCCTCTTTTTCCAGTAAAGAAAAAAGGAAAAGCAGGCAAACCTGACAAGTACCGCTTAGTACAGGATTTGAGAGCAGTCAACGATGCTACAATCATGGAAACACCCTTGGTGTCCAACCCTCACACCATCCTATCTGGAATCCCTCCCTCGTCCACTTACTTTACGGTGGTAGATTTGGCGAATGCATTCTATTCGATTCCTTTGCGTGAAGACTGCTGGTACCTTTTCGCATTCACTCACGAGCACCGGCAATATGTTTGGACGGTCCTCCCACAGGGGGAGCAGAATTCGCCTACCCATTTCTCGTTGGCTCTGACTTCCATTTTGGACTCTTGGAGAAGCTCCAACCCCACCGTCACCCTCTTGCAGTATGTGGACGACCTTTTGCTCTGCTCCCCAGACCTTTGCTCTGCCGAGAGTGCTTCCGAGAGTCTGCTCCACTATTTGGCCGAACAAGGTTGTAAGGCCTCAAGAGACAAACTTCAATGGTGTCAACTGTCTGTTGTGTTCCTTGGTCAATGCATCTCACAGGGCACAAGACACATCACTAAAGAACGAGTAAAAGCTTTGGAAGACATAGCCCTCCCATTGGGACATAAACCGCTGCATGCTTTCCTCGGCCTCATTTCCTATTGCAGGTCTTGGATACCGGAAGCTTCTTTACTTATGCAGCCTCTCTATGATGTGTTGAAATCTAATCCTTTCACCATGACGCCTGAAGCCGCTAACAACTTTGCATCTCTGAAGCATATCCTCTCGACCGCTCCAGCTCTCGGTCTCCCCGACTATGAGAAACCTTTTAAACTGTTTGTCTCTGCACGCCAAGGTCACGCTTTTGGAGTCTTAGCTCAGTCTCATGGATCCAGACTACGACCCATTGGCTACTTCTCTGGCCAATTGGATACTGTGGCGAAAGGAAGCCCATCTTGCATGAGGGCGGTATATGCTGCCAACCTACTGCTTGACAAGACTTCTGATATAATCCTTGGACATGAGTGCGTTCTGTTGGCACCACATGACATCACTGCCATCCTCAACCAGACGCAACCAAAACATATGTCTGCTGCCAGACATCTACGACTACAATGCTCCCTGCTCATACCCGACAATGTCACTCTTCAACGCTGTACTATCCTTAACCCCTCCACACTTCTGCCAATTCCTGCAGGGGGGGTAGATGGAAGTACCTATGACAGTATGACGGAAGCAATTGATTCACATGACTGTTTTGAACTTATGCAACAGGAAACATCACACCTTCCCACTGTTAGTGCACATCCCTTGGAGAATCCGGACATTACTATGTTTGTAGACGGGTCAAAATTTGCAGATGACACAGGCAAGTTCCACGTTGGGTATGCTGTCACCACCACCGACACTGTGCTCCAAGCAGAATCTCTACCCCCGTCATTTTCAGCCCAGGAAGCGGAGTTAAAGGCCCTTACAGCTGCATGTCAATTGGCTGAAGGAAAACGGGTTAACATCCACACGGACTCCCGTTATGCCCAAGGTGTGGCTCTGGATTTTGGCGTCATCTGGAAAACCAGAGGGTACTTGACAGCTACAGGAACGCCAATAAAACATGGAAAATCCGTTGCTGACCTTATGAATTCACTATTGCTCTCTGAACAGGTAGCCATCCTAAAGGTCAAGGCTCACGGGAAACTAGCCTCCCCAGAGGCACTCGGAAACCACATGGCTGACCACACAGCGAAGACAGCAGCCCTTGCCCCTGTGCAGGAATTGACAACTGATGTCGGGACCGATTCCAAGGACATGACTCCACTCCTGCAAGTGGGATTCATAGACAACATAGAAATGCTGAAAACCTACCAAGCAAATGCAAGTAAGGAAGAGACGAATGGGTGGTTGGGAAAGGGTGCTACCTTCAAGGACGGTGTATACACGAATAATAAAAGGGTGTGTATACCCAGAAGCCTATACCCGGCACTGGTTCAGTGGGCCCATGGCCCTGCACACATTTCTAAAAATTTGATGAATAATTTGATATCAAAGACTTATTTCGCTCCTGGCATCACCACCTTCACCCGGAATTATACAGCATCTTGTGTAATCTGTGCAAAATGCAACCCCGGACGACTAGAGAAAACTCCAAACATGCATCTGGCAAAACCTCTGTACCCCTTCCAGCGTATACAGATTGACCACATTCAAATGCCAAAGAGTGGGAGGTTTGAGTACGTTCTTGTGATTGTAGACATGTTCTCAGGATGGCCAGAAGCATATCCCGTGGCCAATATGACAGCAATAACCACCGCTAAGAAATTACTTACCGAAGTTGTGTGTCGCTACGGTGTCACGGAAGTCATAGAGAGTGACCAGGGTCCAGCGTTCACCGCTACCGTCACTAAGGAAATTTGGACTGCTCTCGGGGTCACCCTCCATTTCCATACTCCCTACCATCCTCAGAGTAGTGGGAAAGTAGAGCGTATGAATGGCACATTGAAAACCAGAATGTTAAAAATGGCGCAGGATACAGGAATGAAATGGCCAGATAGCCTGCCTATTGCTCTGTTCAGTGTCAGATACACACCAAGGGGGGTACACAAATTGTCACCCTTTGAGATTTTGTTTGGGTCGGCCCCTAGATTAGGGTGTTACTTCCCCCAACAGTTAATATTACAATCTGATATGTTGACTGATTTTGTGTCTCAATTAACCAATGAACTAACCAAAGTGCATGCTCAAGTCTTTTCTTCTATTCCAGATCCCTCTCTTGACACAGGGGCTCACTCTTTGCAGCCAGGAGATTGGGTTTTGGTCAAGAAATTTGTAAGAAAGACTTCATTGGAGCCCAGATTTGACGGTCCTTTCCAAGTTCTGCTTACCACTGCTACTTCAGTGAAACTGGAAGGGAAACCTACCTGGATACACGCATCTCATTTCAAGAAAACCACACCTCCTGATACGACAAAATGATTGGTCTATATATCCTTTTCATAATGTGTTTCCCCATAGGGTGGGCTCAACAAGTCGCTATTACGATGGAGAATAAGGTGCCCACCTTTTGGTTCAATTCTTCTAATACTACTCTAATGAATGTAGCAACATTCATGTTTTCTGCCTGTGACCTTGACCCTGAACGGTGTACGAGACATTTACACCGTGTAGGTGTGACTGGATATATTTGCGTAACTGATACATACTGGGGCTATAGTTGTGACTATTGGGGTTCTGTCGGGTGGAACACTGGGACTTCATGGGGTTACCAACCACAATCAGCCCTTTCCAAGGTAGATACCCACGGTAGATCCTTGCTAGACCGTATGACCCTTAAAACAGGCCCGACTACATCCAAATTCACCCTATCTATAGAGCACCCTAGCTCTAATGATGCTGACCTCTACTTTTTTGGCCTGTATAACGCCGGTAATCAACCGCTACTATGGTTTAACTTAAAGATATGTATCAGAATAATTATACTGATACACAGATGAATCCAATAAAACCCAACATAGCTACCTTGAATGATATGGTGGCAATTTCGAACCCTACCTTTGCAGACACTATGGCAGTCGAGACAGGATTTAGTGACGTCAATGTTTGGCTAGAATGGATACATTACACTGCTAACAAACATAACAAAAGTAATTGTTTTGTCTGCGGGGGGGCACACTCTCATCTTGGTACTGTACCCCTTGACCTCCCCAGCGAGGTGACAAACTGCTTCCTTAGTTTATTCACTAATTCCACAAATAACCATTCTCTATGTGAGGATTGGAAATCAGTTTACCCGATAATACCAAATCCACCAAGACAACGTTTAGGTATAACCATTTATCCCGGTAATTACACCTGTTATTATAACTACAATGCAACCAATGCTAGACCTGTCGGTAATTTCTCTGGTGGCTACTGTTCTAACTATTCAGACGGTTCTGCCCCCCCTCTCCAACGCCAGACTCAATCACTCAGTGATGTTTTTTGGATATGTGGTGATATGAGAATCAGATCCCACCACAGGACTGATTACGTCCCTAACATATCTATATATATATATATATATATATATATATATATAATATCAAAACAGGGGGGTTGTGGGAGCACTCTAAAGGCTTTAAAGTATATATAAGTATAATAAATCCTATTGCATATGTACCCAAAACAGGGGTTATTTTGTTACAAAGTTATGATCATAAAATTGATAAGCCACCATACCACGTCAAGGTAAACCCCGAATGGCGGTCCCTAACTTATTTTATATTTTATGTGCATTTTAGCATTACCTGTAATCAATGTCCGTTGAACGCTGTTTTTTCACTAAGGGCTAAATCCTCCCCAGCCAGCAATCAGGCTTTTAAAGGAGAGATATTCCCAAAACAAACGCCCAATTTTAAAAGCATAGGATCACCACTAGTTTAAAGGGGGGGTATGGGGTGCTACAACCACTGAAGCTATGCCACAGCTCCTGGCTAAATATACAATATCAAAACAGGGGGGTTGTGGGAGCACTCTAAAGGCTTTAAAGTATATATAAGTATAATAAATGCTATTGCATATGTACCCAAAACAGGGGTTATTTTGTTACAAAGTTATGATAATAAAATTGATAAGCCACCATACCACGTCAAGGTAAACCCCGAATGGCGGTCCCTAACTTATTTTATATTTTATGTGCATTTTAGCATTACCTGTAATCAATGTCCGTTGAACGCTGTTTTTTCACTAAGGGCTAGCTTAGCTTCAGTGGTTGTAGCACCCCATACCCCCCCTTTAAACTAGTGGTGATCCTATGCTTTTAAAATTGGGCGTTTGTTTTGGGAATATCTCTCCTTTAAAAGCCTGATTGCTGGCTGGGGAGGATTTAGCCTTCAGTGAAAAAACAGCGTTCAACAGACATTGATTACAGGTAATGCTAAAATGCACATAAAATATAAAACAAGTTAGGGACCGCCATTCGGGGTTTACCTTGACGTGGTATGGTGTCTTATCAATTTTATGATCATAACTTTGTAACAAAATAACCCCCTGTTTTGGGTACATATGCAATAGCATTTATTATACTTATATATATACTTTAAAGCCTTTAGAGTGCTCCCACAACCCCCCTGTTTTGATATTGTATATTTAGCCAGGAGCTGTGGCATAGCTTCAGTGGTTGTAGCACCCCATACCCCCCCTTTAAACTAGTGGTGATCCTATGCTTTTAAAATTGGGCGTTTGTTTTGGGAATATCTCTCCTTTAAAAGCCTGATTGCTGGCTGGGGAGGATTTAGCCTTCAGTGAAAAAACAGCGTTCAACGGACATTGATTACAGGTAATGCTAAAATGCACATAAAATATAAAACAAGTTAGGGACCGCCATTCGGGGTTTACCTTGACGTGGTATGGTGGCTTATCAATTTTATGATCATAACTTTGTAACAAAATAACCCCCTGTTTTGGGTACATATGCAATAGCATTTATTATACTTATATATATACTTTAAAGCCTTTAGAGTGCTCCCACAACCCCCCTGTTTTGATATTGTATATTTAGCCAGGAGCTGTGGCATAGCTTCAGTGGTTGTAGCACCCCATACCCCCCCTTTAAACTAGTGGTGATCCTATGCTTTTAAAATTGGGCGTTTGTTTTGGGAATATCTCTCCTTTAAAAGCCTGATTGCTGGCTGGGGAGGATTTAGCCTTCAGTGAAAAAACAGCGTTCAACGGACATTGATTACAGGTAATGCTAAAATGCACATAAAATATAAAACAAGTTAGGGACCGCCATTCGGGGTTTACCTTGACGTGGTATGGTGGCTTATCAATTTTATGATCATAACTTTGTAACAAAATAACCCCCTGTTTTGGGTACATATGCAATAGCATTTATTATACTTATATATATACTTTAAAGCCTTTCGAGTGCTCCCACAACCCCCCTGTTTTGATATTGTATATTTAGCCAGGAGCTGTGGCATAGCTTCAGTGGTTGTAGCACCCCATACCCCCCCTTTAAACTAGTGGTGATCCTATGCTTTTAAAATTGGGCGTTTGTTTTGGGAATATCTCTCCTTTAAAAGCCTGATTGCTGGCTGGGGAGGATTTAGCCTTCAGTGAAAAAACAGCGTTCAACGGACATTGATTACAGGTAATGCTAAAATGCACATAAAATATAAAACAAGTTAGGGACCGCCATTCGGGGTTTACCTTGACGTGGTATGGTGGCTTATCAATTTTATGATCATAACTTTGTAACAAAATAACCCCCTGTTTTGGGTACATATGCAATAGCATTTATTATACTTATATATATACTTTAAAGCCTTTAGAGTGCTCCCACAACCCCCCTGTTTTGATATTGTATATTTAGCCAGGAGCTGTGGCATAGCTTCAGTGGTTGTAGCACCCCATACCCCCCCTTTAAACTAGTGGTGATCCTATGCTTTTAAAATTGGGCGTTTGTTTTGGGAATATCTCTCCTTTAAAAGCCTGATTGCTGGCTGGGGAGGATTTAGCCTTCAGTGAAAAAACAGCGTTCAACGGACATTGATTACAGGTAATGCTAAAATGCACATAAAATATAAAACAAGTTAGGGACCGCCATTCGGGGTTTACCTTGACGTGGTATGGTGGCTTATCAATTTTATGATCATAACTTTGTAACAAAATAACCCCCTGTTTTGGGTACATATGCAATAGCATTTATTATACTTATATATATACTTTAAAGCCTTTAGAGTGCTCCCACAACCCCCCTGTTTTGATATTGTATATTTAGCCAGGAGCTGTGGCATAGCTTCAGTGGTTGTAGCACCCCATACCCCCCCTTTAAACTAGTGGTGATCCTATGCTTTTAAAATTGGGCGTTTGTTTTGGGAATATCTCTCCTTTAAAAGCCTGATTGCTGGCTGGGGAGGATTTAGCCTTCAGTGAAAAAACAGCGTTCAACGGACATTGATTACAGGTAATGCTAAAATGCACATAAAATATAAAACAAGTTAGGGACCGCCATTCGGGGTTTACCTTGACGTGGTATGGTGGCTTATCAATTTTATGATCATAACTTTGTAACAAAATAACCCCCTGTTTTGGGTACATATGCAATAGCATTTAATATACTTATATATATACTTTAAAGCCTTTAGAGTGCTCCCACAACCCCCCTGTTTTGATATTATATATATATATATATATATATATATATATATATATATATATATATATATATATATATATATATATATATATATATATATATATATATATATATATATATATTGTTGTAACTACAGAGGAAGCAGACCATGCAATCTGGGGGGTGGCATGGGTGTCCTGTGATGCTTGTCAGTCACAATTTTAGTTTGTGTAGTGGGTGACCTGCAATTTCACACATGTTGGGTGTCACCTGGCTGGGAGGGTGGGGCAGAAAAAAATTGAGTGGGGGCCCAGGCCCCCCAAGGTTAAGCCATTATATACAGGCCTGGATTTGTGGAGAGACCACAAATGCCCAGACCTAGGGTGGCAAGATTTTAGTCGCATTCTAAGAAGCACTGGGGATGCGTAATCCTTAGTGCTCTGGCGCATGCCTGGGGGGACCTACTTACACGGGCGATATGACTCTGTGGCGTTGGGACACCCAAGGCTGAAATCAGGACCTGGCTATATATATATTATTACATAGTCTGGTATAGATCACACACAAAAAACATTCAATGAAACCTGGATGCCAGTGCAATATCATATATATCACTTTAAGGAATGTGCACGATCATAATACACTAGGTAAGGTTTATTGAATCCAATGTTTCAGTTCCACACAGGACTTTCCCTAACATTGTGTTACTTTATGTGACCAAAACGTTGGTATTTCAATAAAAACACTTCTGCTTTTTGATGCTAATGCTTGTGAGTATGGTATCTCCACCCAGGCAAGTCACCTGTATAGATGTGCTCTGCATTGTCCTACATATACACTAATGGGTAGATTTTTCAAAGAGTGCAGATAGAGAGTGAAATTCCGCCAATCTCCATTCATTTCTATGGAGTTTTTAAAAGAGTATTTATCAATGAGTGAAAGTGAAAATTTACCCTTTGATAAATATGCCTTTCAAAATCCAATAGAAATGAATGGAGAGTGGTGGAATTTCACTCTAGAGGACTGTGGCAATCTCTAGCTTCACTTTTTGATAAATGTACCCCAAAGTCTTATACAATCTACAAGTCTATTCCAGGGCTGCATAGCATGCAATAAAGTCTGTATAATTCACCTTAATGCATATCTAGTCAGGATCTACTATATGTTTGGATTGAAAGGGGTAATATGAATATATATGGATTTATACACTTGGTGGAAACCAGGACCGGAACTAGGGGTTGGCAGAGTAGGCACATGCCTAGGGCGCAAAACTGGGGGGACACCAGACACGTACCTTCTCTGCCTCCTTTCCCTAGTCTGGTCCCCTCTCTACTCTCTGCCCTGCTGCAGACAGTAAGTGCAAGTGTGCCTGTACGAGATAATTCGGCTTCTGGGCAGGTTGCCTAGGTCACCTGGCCGGCCTGGCCAGGGAACGTTTACATATGGACAAATGAACATTTACACCAATACACCACATATGCATTGCCTGTTGAAAGTGCAAAGCAAACTACACTGTAAAAAAATGGTCTCTATGCCTGCATTCAGCATTATGTCGGGAAGGCGTTAATCCGTCAGGTTCTCATCACTTCTGGTTTGACAGAACAGCGATATCTGTCCATCACAAGACTTCAGTTCTTAGGAGTGGTCAGTTGTGTTATGCCAAACACTTACATAAAAGTGTCACTGTTGGGCACACACATCCCTTTTATACTATTCTGAAAGTCCTGACACGTGTTATAGTTTGCGTGGATGGAACAATATAGGAACACAGATATGGAATCCATTTTCATTGCACCAGTGGCAGTAATATTATTACAGCTGCATTCAGCACAATTGTATACATATATTGCCCTCCTACACATGCACATTATTGATACAGCTTTGGGTGGCAACAAGCACTTCCTGTTCGGCGCCGGTGGGATTGTTGAGTCACCCTGAATCCTGAACACATCACAGCCAACCTGTATCACCGGTGTTTGCCTTTATCATTCTGAGCCCTGCTCCCCTATTACAACTAAATGCTCACAGACACAGGTCCCGTTGCCATGGAAACTCTGGGATGTGGTCTCACAACTACCAAGTCTGAGAGAAAAACGAAGATGGGGAGTGTGTGTATGCGATAAATACTGTTATAAATAACAAATAAGAAGGATAGAGACAGGATTGGGGAGGGGGGAGCAAGTAAATAAGAACTCTGCGTTCCCCATACATTCTAGGATGTGGCTGGGCAGCATGTCGTCCTTAAAATTTCGAAGCACTAGGCCCGGGCCTTAGTGGCTTTGCCACATATCCGGGCCTGTTTGTTCATATCTGGGGACCTCAGCTGAACTGAGACAAGTTGTTGTGTATGTCTTTTATGATCCAGCAACCAGAGCTTGTTCACCTTTAAATGTACTTTTAGTAAGATGTAGAGACTAATATACTGAGACAATTATCATTTGGTTTTATTATATGTGATTTTTTTTGTGTTTTGTTCAGCAGCTTTCCTGTTTGGAACTTCAGCAGTTATCTGGTTGCTAGGGTCTGAATTACTCTAGCAACTAGGCAGTGGCTTGAATGAGAGGCTGAATGTGAATAGAGGAGGCCTAAATAGAAAGATAAGTAATACAATGCCACAATAACAATAAAACTGTAGCCTCACAGAGCAATTGTTTTTTGGCTGTGAGTGATCCCCAAATAAAAGCTGGGAAGATTATGAAAAGAAATAATTCAAAATATATATAAAGGGATATAAAAAGAGTTATATAAAAAAGAATTCATACATAACGAGACCAATTGAAAAGTTGATAATAAATGCTCATTCTTCAACATAATAAAAGTTAATTCAAAGTGAATTAACCCTTTAAGGACAAATGTGTGCATGAGTGTGGCCCCATGGTAGAGGGGATGTCCTGAGATGTATAGACATGATTCTCAGGTCAAAGGAGTAGCAGGACTAGCTGTCATAAAACAACTTTGAATCTGCAGGGGGAAAATGCCAACTCTTATGTTAATATTAACAAATTTTGGTACAACAGCGCCACCTGCTCGTCAGTTTCCGACCAGTCTGACCACCAAGTAGTCAAGGAAGTTGTCAGAAGAATTAACGAGGCTGCTCTGATGTTCTTCTGCTTAGGAAAGGTATGAGATTTTTTTCTAATCTGAAGAACATCAGAGCAGCCTCTTTCATTCTCCTGACAACTGCCTTGATTACTTGGTGGTCAGACTGGTCGGAAACTGACCAGCAGGTGGCGATGTTGTAACTAAATTTGTTAAAGGGATACTGTCATGGGAAAAAACATTTTTTTCAAAATGAATTAGTTAATAGTGCTGCTCCAGCAGAATTCTGCACTGAAATCCCTTTTTAAAAAGAGCTAACAGATTTTTTTATATTCAATTTTGAAATCTGACATGGGGCTAGACATTTTGTCAATTTCCCAGCTGCCCCAAGTCATGTGACTTGTGCTCTGATAAACTTCAATCACTCAATTTACTGCTGTACTGCAAGTTGGAGTGATATCACCCCCTCTCTTTTCCCCCCAGCAACCAAACAAAAGAACAATGGGAAGGTAACCAGATAGCAGCTCCCTAACACAAGATAACAGCTGCCTGGTAGAGCTAACAGCAGCCCTCAATAGTAAAAACCCATGTCCCACTGAGACACATTCAGTTACATTGAGAAGGAAAAACAGCAGCCTGCCAGAAAGCATTTCTCTCCTAAAGTGCAGGCACAAGTCACATGACCAGGGGCACCTGGGAAATTGACAAAATGTCTAGCCCCATGTCAGATTTCAAAATTGAATATAAAAAAAATCAGTTTGCTGTTTGAGAAATGGATTTCAGTGCAGAATTCTGCTGGAGCAGCACTATTAACTGATTCATTTGAAAAAAATTTTTTTTTCCCATGACAGTATCCCTTTAATATTAACAGTACATTTATCCCTTAATATCTTGGAATAAAAACAAAATAAACAATGAATATAAATTGCAAAATTTCTTCTATTTTACATTCACTTATTTTAAAGGTTTACTTATCCTTTAAATGTCTCCCAATACTGTTGCACCAAATGGTATTTCAGCTGATAACCTTTGCTCTATCTGTTTAATGTTATGTGTAGTCAGTCCTGCATTCTAAGGTTATTGACCCCCACTGCGAGGGCCCTCTGTCGTACAATACACATAGTTGTTCTCAAGTCCCTCTGCAAGAGTTGTGCACTTTCTGGGTTCTACATAAGGATCAACATATATACTAATGCTTGGTTGATACATATATACTCTTGTTTTCTTACATGTATATACTCATGCTCGTGTGATACTATTCATGACACCGAAGGTTTTTCTCTGTAGCCTGTTTGCTCTAACTTGAAACTGTTTTTTTTTCTCTGGCTTGAACTAGTTTCCTTTCCTCTGTCCTTCGTTGGTTTGCCTATGAATAAATTAGACAAAATTGAACTTCCAACCCAGTTGTGTGTTCCTTGTTCCTGAGATCTTGTACCCCGGCCAGAATTCTCCCAGTCAGCCACACATAAAACTTAGAGGTGCAGAACCCTTAAAGTTCATGGTACCAGAAGTGGGGTGTTGTTAGTCGGACAAGTACAATGCGTTATTGTCTTGTCCCGTCTTGCAGGAGAGACCGGGGTTAGAGTCCCCCATCGAGATTTGGGGTGTGTTGAGGTTAAATGGCCAGGTCCCCCCAGCCGAGCCGCAGAGCCACTGACCCGTCGTGGCAGGAAGGAGATGGCAAATCAAAGGATCTGGGTGCGGATCTGGGGTTTTTCCCGGTGTCCTACTGGCCCAGTCCGACCTGCACCCTTTTCTTAGTAATTACAAATTATATAGATAGATATATATATATATTGTAGGATAAGGGCGTCAAAAGGGCCCAATAGTGTGTGTATTTTACCAGCATTAGGCTGGTGAAGTATAAATTCCAGGGAAAAGTCTGTGTGGCTGCAGCAAGTAATGCTGTTTAATTCTATTCTGGCTTAGGAAAAGCTGGATAGTGGGTCCCTGGAGTGAATGGAAGAAAGCAGGGTGGGCTTCCATTCCTTGATTCAGTAAGGGTTTTCAGCTGCCAAGCTAGAGGCAGTTAAGTAATTAAGCTACAGGTGAGCTGTAGTTAAAAGGAGGTGTGGAGCAACATCTCAAGGCTTTTTCCCCTGGATATATCCTGGAGCTCATAGGCGGAGGGTGATATTTTTGTTTGGGGAGGCTAAAAGCTGCACAATCTAAAGTTGAATAAAAAAAAATAGCATTCAGGAGCCAATATATGACACTCACAATATGTCCAAAATAGCGAGGACACAGTCAGTAATATTACACATGCAGTTAAAGGAGAACTAAACCCTAACAATGAATAGGGCTAAAAATGCCGTGGTTTAAATAGTGAACTATTGCAGCAGCCTAAAGTTTCAGCTTGTCAATAGCAGCAATGATCCAGGACTTCAAACTTGTCACAGGGAGTCGCCATCTTGGAAAGTGCCTGTGATACGCACATCCTCAGTGGGCTCTGAGCAGCTGTTGAGAAGCTAAGCTTAGGGGTCGTCACTAATTATCCAGCAGAAAATGAGGTTTGTCTGTAATATAAGCTGATGCTACAGGGATGATTATTAAATTCTGATGCTAATTGCACTGGTTTCTGTGCTGTCATGTAGTAATTATCTGTATTAATTACTAATCAGCCTTATATTGTGACATTTCTATTCTATGTGTACTGTATATTGTGAGTGGGTTCCTAAGCTCAGTAAGTGACAGCAGCACAGAGCATGTGCAGTGAATCAGCAGAAAAGAAGATGGGGAGCTACTGGGGCATCTTTGGAGACACAGATCTTTACTACTAAAGGGCTGTGGTTGCCTTGGGCTGGTACAGAAGCACAAAACATAATGTACAACATTTCTACCTACTTCTTTAGTTTGATTTTCCTTGTCCTTTAAAGGTGTGATATTGTGTATGAAAGGTATTTGTTGCTGAATTTACAAGAACATATGGAGTTCACATGTAAAAACTAGGTTCATGCACTGCTGTTAATTTTTGCAGAAGCCAAAACACCTTGTGCACAAGTTTTGTGCTCCACAGTTTCATTGCAGTTCTGGAAATTAGAAAGGCAGGAATATTTGCTGCAGGCTTAGTGCCCTTTACAGGAGTCAATTTGGCTTCCAATAATTTTCACATACAGCTTCCCTCTCTGTTAGCCATAGTGCTATGTAAAAAAAGAAAAGCAGCATCCCAATAGTTATGTCAAATAATGTAAAGGAGCCTGCCCTTAATTTGAAGGACTTATTGAAAGCAAGCAACTCCTGCACAGGGGCACTGACCCTTATGGGACTCACTGTTATAAAACAATGTACTACGCTGCTGACTGTCTGCTACTCTTCAGTATCAGCCGATACACAAGGAGTTGCAGGAGGTGTTCCCACCTACTGGTAACGGCAGATTAACTTTGTGCAAATTGATAAATCATTTTGAGGCTTCCAGAACTATCTGTAAGGTTCTGCAAGTGTCTTTTAGTGCCTAAACCTATGGTTCCTACGAGGAGGGTGCCCCCAGTGGAACCAGCAATAACTCACCAAATTTCCAGGATATGCGATAGCTGTTAGTTTTGTTGCTAATGGTTTTTTTTTTTTTTACTTTTTTTTAAAAAATTATGTGTCAGGCATGTTTGGGGAGGCTTAGCCTCCCCAAGCCTTAATGAAAATCCGCCCATGCTGGAGCTGGAGGAGTGTGAGGGGCCATGTGAGGACCTTCTTGAGTTAAGGAAGGTGCCTGTGTGTAGCTGGGAAGGAGAGTGATTCCCTGCTGATCTGTGTTTGAAAGAAAGCTCTAAAGGACTGGAGAGGAAAAGAGAAACCCCTCCCAGGAGACAAGTGTGTCTTGAGTGTGCCCAGAGAGGATTCTGGGATTTGCGGTCCACCCAAAAGCCAGTGAGGGCTAAAGAAGCCATGAGTTAAAGTTAACACCAGTGAGGGTGTGAATTTGGACTGTTAATGCTTATGAAAAGCTAATGTTATCCCCAATGTGAAGGCAGTGGGCTGAAGATTTGTGTTTTTGCCAAATAAAAGTCAGCAAAGCTGCATTTAAACTTAAAGGCGGTGTCAGTCTCCATTCACTGTGCTGAAAACTGTGCCGGAGCCTTGGGGTTTCGCTACCTGAAGCTATATATATATATATATATATATATATATATATATATATATATATATATATATATATATATATATATATATATATATATTTATATATACATACATACATACATACATACATCCAGGGTAGTGAACAGCGCACACCGGAATTTAAAACATCATACATTTATTTATCAAAATTATAAAATCATTAGGATCAACGTTTCGGTCTGGGACCGTTATCAAGATACCCCATATTATAAAAAACAATGCTTTATACTCACATATAGCACAAAACAGGAAGTGAGATCACCAAAACACAGCCTCCACCACATTCAGAATAGAGCCTGTCATAATACAAAATAAAGGTAACAATTCAATCTATACTGAATCACAACTTTGTTATACATTACAGCTTCAAAGTAATCTTAACACTAACTTTGTTTCACTCAATGTTAAATCGCAACATAGTTATTTATACTCAAAAGTTACAATTCGCTTTCCTTCAATAAGTATTTATCAGTCTAAATTCCATTTGAGGGACAATACAGAAAATGGCATGTGAATTTGATGGCATTTCTTTATCTCTGGTTTAAAAAGCATGATAGGGACAACTGTTCGTTGAGACCATGTGGTGCCAATGTATTCAATTTTTTTTTTTTTTTGTAAATTATTTTTTATTAAATTTGTAAAATAAATCCAGGGGTACAGAAAAGAAAAAGGGGGGGGGGGGGTGCAGTAAAAGCAGTACATGCCATTAATACATTGTATTAGTCTTGAACCACGAACATCAGCATAAAAATCCACAGCAAATAGTTTGAAGTACTAATCTATGTAGGCACAGCAATTCAATACAAGAGATATAAGAATGGATAATCATGTCAAAAGGGAAGGGACTAGGAATGCCTAGTCTAGGAGAGGGGTCTCTTGTAAATGTATGTTGTTATTTTAGGAGTTAAATGAGTGTGTTATGGGCTTACTAATTGTTTGTATTCAGACAAATCTTTATACAGGAACCATCGGAGCCAAGTGTCCCTATACTTTGAGTAGTGATTGCCAGAGACTGTAGAAAGTTCCTCAAACTTGGCAATTTCGTTAACTTTATCTATCCAATTTTTAGTAGTTGGAGGAGTGGAGGATTTCCACATACTAGGGATAAGAATTTTGGCCGCATTAAGTAAATGTCTTTCCAGTACGAAGTCCGGGACCCCTTCCTTGGTTTCCTCATCCCAGAAAAGCAGCGTGCGTGCCGGAGATGCTGGTACTGTACATCTCTGCCTAGGATCTGGGAGCAAGCATGTATGATTGTTGACCAAAAGCTTGAGAGGTCAGGGCAGCTCCAAAAAGTGTGCATTAGCGTTCCTACTTCCCTTTTGCATCTCCAGCATATATTGCTTGTAGCTGAATATATCTTGTGTAGTCGGGCTGGAGTGTAATACCATCTGCTCAAGATTTTATAATTAAGCTCCTGTATCTTGCAACATCGTGAGCTATATATCATGTTTCTAATCAGATCTTTGTATGAGTTTTCTGGTATTTCTATATCTAAGTCATGTTCCCAGGCTAGTAGAAAGGTTAATTGATCTTTCTTGTTATCACTGTCAAGCATATTGTATAGGGCAGATATAATATGTTTTGGTGGTGTTGCACTACTACAAATCCTTTCAAACGGGGTGAGAGGCCTACCCAACTTATTAGATCTGCCTAAATACCCGTAGAAGTGTCGTATCTGGCAATATTGGTAATCCTGTAAAACTGCCGTAGGTCTAGCCTTCCGGAGAAGTGGTAAATCAGCTAATCGCCCATTGTCGAGTAGATGGAAAAACTGTAGATGTCCATCCACAAGCCATTCCTTGAATTCAGTGGAGTGAATTGCAGCAGGGAATGCAGGGTTGTTTGTAATTGGGGTTAATGGTGAAGGCCAAGCTGTGATATTTGAACTTTTGTAGGCCCTATCCCATACCGTTAATGTGCTGTTAAGTAGAGGATGAGAGTTATGTATTATCCTACGATGTAATTTGTCTATCCATGGCAGGTGAAGCAGATGTGTGGCTGTAGATTGCTGTTCTATTTCGATCCACCCCTTGTTATCTAGATGAAAAGACCAGTCTACCACCCTAGCAAGGATTACTGCCCTTAGGTATCTGGTACAGTTTGGGAGAGCAAGCCCTCCTCCTGTCTTTGTCTTATATAAAATTGTAGATCTCAATCTGGGGGGATGGTTGTTCCATACGAAATTGGTTATAAGGGATTGGAATGCTTTCAGCCATGTCGTAGGGTATGATAAAGGAATGCATTGGAACATATACAGTAGGCGTGGCATAATGTTCATCTTAATGACATTAATCCTTCCAATCCAGGATATAGGTTGTGTCGTCCAGCGTCTTAGGTCTTTAAGAATTTTGTTATACAGGGTTTTCAATTCACATCTATCCAATCATTGTAGTCCTTAGTGATTGTTATTCCGAGATAAGTAAAGTGTCTGTTTGCCCAGCTATATGGAAAGTTCAGCGAGAGGTCCTGTAGTGTTGTGAGAGGTAAAGAGACATTCATAGCTAATGATTTGGAAAAATTGATCTTGAAATTGCTGATGTGGCTATATGTTTCAAAAAGTAAATTGAGGTGAGGGATCGTGGAGAGAGGGTTCGTAATAAACATTAATAAGTCGTCAGCATACGCTGCAATCTTATAGTGTCGATCTCTAATGCTGATTCCCGTGATATCTGGGTGCGATCTGATTTGAATAAGGAGAGGTTCCAGGGCTATAGCGAATAAGGTAGGTAACAATGGGCAGCCTTGCCGAGTACCATTTTGGATTGTTATGTACTCTGACAGTATTCCATTCACCCTAATTTTAGCTATCGGTCCTGAGTATAGTGATTTGATCCAATGACAGAGGCGTTCACCAAATCCAAATTTCTCAAGGCAAGAGAACAATTGACCCTATCAAATGCCTTTTCGGCATCTGTAGACAGTAGCATAAAAGGGATTTTCTTTTGCTTAGCGTAATGCATGATGTTGATCAGCTTGTTGGTGTTATCTCTTGCCTCTCTGCCAGGGATAAAGCCTGTTTGATCTAGCCCTATCAGTTGACTTAAGACATTTTGAATTCTAGATGCTATGATCTTTGCCAGGATCTTCACATCAACGTTTATCAATGATATGGGCCTATAGCTGCCCGGGTCATCTGGGTTCTTATTCGGTTTTAGTAGAAGGGTGATGTGCGCTTCTAATGAGTTGCTAGAGAATTGGGCTTCATCTTGCAGAGCATTGAATGCTTTAGTCATATAAGGAATAAGGAGATCCGAGCATTCTTTATAATAGCCAATGGAGTATCCATCTGGACCTGGGCTTTTGCCTGTAGGGGAGGAGCCGATCGCTTGAGAGACTTCTTCTGCAGTGATATTTGCCTCCATCAGTTGTTGTTGTGCCAGGGAAATGTGTGGAATTGGTACGGTATCAAGAAAACGAGATATAGCTTCAGGTAGATTAGCGCCATCTTTTGCAGCTGGTGTCTTGAGCTGGTATAAGTCAGTGTAAAACTTATGAAATTCTTGTGCTATTTGGGGGCTGTGATACAGTTTGTCACCTCCTTTATTTTGTATACTATGGATGTGGTTCCTAGTGATTCGTGCTTTCAGAAGGCGTGCAAGAAGTCTACCGCATTTGTCTCCGTGTTCATAAAAGCGGTGCCTCATTCTAGTGATAACTTTTTCAATGAAAAGATCATGATGATCTGCTAGTTCAGTCCTGAGAGAGGTTAGCTTAGAGAGCGTTTCCGGAGAAGGGGATTGCTTGTATTCGATCTCAAGATTACGGATTTCCTTTAAAAGTGTTTCATGCTTTGCTCTATGAGCTCGCTTCCTCCTTGAGCACAATTGAATCAGTGTACCTCTAATGCAACATTTATGGGCTTCCCAAATAGTTGTAGGGTTGACGTCATCTGTGTCGTTCTCAGTAAAGTATTGCCGTATAGCTAATTTGACTTCATCAAGAACCACTGGGTCCTTTAGAATTGATTCGTTTAGCCTCCAGGTGCCACATTGTACGGAATCAGCGTTTAGAGATATCTCCAGTGATACTGGGGCATGGTCGGACCATGAGCGGGTATGTATAGCTGCTATTCCTAGAGCATGAAGATAGTGTTGAGATATAAAGAGGTAGTCAATTCTGGTAGATAAGCTGTGTCTCGCTGAATAAAAGGTATAATCCTTTTCTTTGGGGTGAAGTAATCTCCAAGCATCCACTACTTGTAGACGTATCAGGTCTTTCGCTATGTTGTTGATGGTGCAGTGGGTGATACTGGATTTCCCAGTAGAACAGTCTATATGGGGGCTCATGGGAACATTAAAATCTCCTCCTAGGATCAATATACCTTCTGAAAAATTCAGCAAACTTTCGGTGATAGTGTGAAATGTTTCGTCCTGGCGATCATTAGGTAAGTATATGGAGGCGAAAGTTATCATCTGCGATTCCAAGGTGCCTTTAACAAAAACGTATCGGCCATCTGGGTCCTTCTTTGAAGAGGAGACTTTGAAATTAAAATTTTTTCCAAATAGAATAGCTGTGCCTTTTGTCTTATTCTTTTGAGGAATGCTATGGTAGATGTCGGGAAAGTATCTGTTGGACCAATTAGGAGTCTGCAAGGCCTTAAAATGGGTTTCCTGTATAAAGGCTACTTGCGCCTTGAGGCGCCTTAGTTCTGAGCTAAGCAGAATCCTTTTCCTTGGGGAATTCAAGCCATTTACATTAGTACTAACAATGTTTATCATTGCACGTGGTCCAGTAGGGAGTGGTCGTTTGACTAATGGTATTGGACTGTGTACTGGGATTGGTTAGAGTTGAGAGAAGGGGGGGAAGCTATAAAGGTTGGATGTAGGTGAGCTTGAAATTATAGCAAGTTAAGGGGAGTGTAGTAAGGCTAAAGAGGATAAGAACGGAGGAAACTATAGAAGGAAAGAGGGGAGAAGGAAGGGGGAGGAGAAGGGGAAAAGGAAAAAAAAAAAAAGGGGGGGTGATAGGAGAAGGAAGAAAGAGGGAGGGGGAAGAGAGAGCGACAGGAGAGGTTAGGAAAGGTGTGGGTAGTAGGGATGAAAGAGAGTAAGGATAGAGAAATACAAGTTCAACCGAAAGAAGTGAGGGGGGTGATATTTCCCTCACAAAGAAAGGGGTAGTACGCTCTTACCAACGGAGAGTACGTTACTCCATTACTTCCGTATGGTGATATGTCACAAGAGCGAATAGAGGGGAATGTGTCCAAAGAGCGGGTGATATTGTCGGTGCTCCGATGTGTCTCTATTAAAGTTACCATCTATAACAATTTTCCGTCCGAGGAGTTGAGAGGTTTCTCATTCCTATGAGGATGGGACAAGGTGGTGGGCTTGGGTCCTGAACTATCTCGTTGTAATATTAAATCCAGCATTGTGTATGGACAGGCGCAAAAAAGGGTGTATAATGACATGTACGTGGAATACACAATCTTACCAAATACACCTGCATGAAAAAGTACAGATTGTTTCAAACAATGTGACAGAAAAATAACATGGTCAAATTGTATGAAGTAGAGCATTATGCATTTGTATGACTGATAACATACATCTCAATTGCACCTACTTGAAATACTTGAAAACACCCTTCAGTATGGATATTCAATTTTTTTATCCAAAAGCATTCCCTTTGGAGCAGCATTTTAGACCTATCCCCTCCTCTCCTAGGAAGAGGAATATGGTCAGTGCCAATATATTTAAATGTGGGTAAATGATGACCCTTTTCAAGAAAATGTTTAGCCTTTCCTAGGAGAGGAGGGGATAGGTCTAAAATGCTGCTCCAAAGGGAATGCTTTTGGATAAAAAAAATTGAATACATTGGCACCACATGGTCTCAACGAACAGTTGTCCCTATCATGCTTTTTAAACCAGAGATAAAGAAATGCCATCAAATTCACATGCCATGTTCTGTATTGTCCCTCATATGGAATTTAGACTGATAAATACTTATTGAAGGAAAGCTAATTGTAACTTTTGAGTATAAATAACTATGTTGCGATTTAACATTGAGTGTAACAAAGTTAGTGTTAAGATTGCCTTGAAGCTGTAATATATAATTCAATTGTTATCTTTATTTTGTATTATGACAGGGTCTATTCTGAATGTGGTGGAGGGTGTGTTTTGGTGATCTCACTTCCTGTTATGTGCTATATATGAGTATAAAGCATTGTTTTTTATAATATGGGGGATCTTGATAACAGTCCCAGACCCGGACCGAAACGTTGATCCTAATGATTTTATACTTTTGATAAATAAATGTATGATGTAGGTAATTAGGGAGTGACACTTTAGAAAACACATAAGCAGTATTCGCTAGGAAGAACTGCAAGTCTCACCCAACAATACACTACTTGGTAAGATAGGAAGCTTGTAAGCACCATGAGAAATGATTAAAGAAAAGGCGAACATATAGTTAAGTGAAAAGAGTTGTGGAATGTTTTATAGTGACTGGTACAGATATGTAGTGATGGGCGAATTTATTCGGCAGGTGCAAATTTGTGGCGAATTTGCGTGATTTGCGGCAAAAATTCACGGCGTCAAAACATTTTTTCCGAAAAAACTTCAAAAACCGGGCCGTTTCGTGAATTTTTCGCCGTTTCGCGAATTTCGCAAATTTTTTGGCGAAACGGCGCAAATTCGCCCATCACTACAGATATGCAATAAAAGAAAGCTTCCTATTAATTGTGATGTATGTAACTCCATAGGTTCTATGTGATTTAGTTGTATAATCACATTTACTTAACAGTGCTACGCAATATGTTGGCACTATATAAATACATGTTAATAACAATAATAAATTCCTGATGGAGAATGCAGACAGGCTTAGGTTGCTGTGCAGGCAGCTTGACCTAAGAGATCACTCAAGGTATTTTTGTTTTGTCCTAACAATGTGTCCAGTATGAAAGCATGCATGTGTGTTTAGGCAAGCGGCTGGCCACTGCTTGTCTCATGCTGTTTATAACATCTGTACTAACCAACCCCGTAAGGTACAACTGGATACCCCAAGATAGTCTTGGTAAACACAATTACATGTCACCCCTCACATTTCACATATTGGCGAGATAATATGTTTGCCATCGACCACAATGGTCTCTGGTCAAAAGGAGGGATTATAGGCCTTTCTAAATATGCAGCACCATTATTCATCATATAATTCCTCATGAAGTTCCATGAGGTAGAACATGTTAACAAGAAAGTGTCTTACCACTGGGGGGAAAAGTAAGTTTGTGCAACAAATACCTCTTATTAAGGAAATAGCCTATGATAATGGAACTCTTATCTGCTCAGTTTTTAGACACAGTGTTGTCCTGATCACTAAACTACAACCAGGAGTATTTTCATATCTTTGAACAAGCAGTCTTTTCTGCTCAGACTAAAGGATGTATTATATTGATATGTGTCTCTTTTTTTGCCAACAGTCAGAATACAAGTATATACTGTCTCTCTTTAAAGTTTGATTTATTTTTAAATATATTTAAATTTTTAAATATATTTAAATTATTACCTGTTCTAAGTTCTATTGCTTTTATCTGCAATCACTATCATTAAGTATCAGGTACCCACTGGCTTAAAGCCAGATGTACACCTATCTGTGCTCAACATAATCCAGGTAAAACTACTCCAGTGCCTGTTAAGCATTTTACTAAAGCAATACATTCATTCCAGATATTGTAGATAGATTATATTCAGTTATCCAAGTGTTGGATTTTTGAATGTGTACTTGTCTAGGCTGACCAATTCTCTGGTTGGCTAGAAGCTTGGCCAGTAACCAAGGCTTCAGCGGAAACCATGGCCAGGAAGCTGTTTAGCAGAGATTATGTGCAGCTATGGACTGCCAGAAGGTATTGTCCACAGACCAAGGTACACATTTTACTGGACAGGTCATGCAATCAATTTGCAAAGACATTGGAATATATCAAGGTCTACATACATTGTACCATCCACAAGCTAATTGGAAAGTGGAAAGGTTTAAGGGTATCATTAAAAATAGACTCAGCAAAATGTGTGCAGAAACCAAATCTGTATGGCCAGATGTTTTAGGCCTAGTTCCTAGTAGACACACTCCACAAAGCCTAACTAAGCTCACATTGCAAGAAATACTTTTTGGGAGAACAGCACACATGGCTCAATACTTCCCTCTTGCTGATCTGCTGTGCATGAACTATGGAAGTTTGACTCAGTATGTTACCCAGTTGAATAAGGAACTCACCAAATAGCAATCTTGAACTTATTCTTCATTGCCATATCCAGCAGATGTTCCAGGATTACATAGCCTTGTTCCAAGAAATTGAGCCCTCATCAAGAGGCACTCAATCCCAGCTGTTACCATTTCAGGTGCTTTTCACTAAAGATACTGCAGTAAAAGGGGAGCGGCAGCCAAACTGGATCCACATTTGCCAGTCATGTTGTTCCAGACTGAATAGATATTAATATTATCACTTTGTGATAAAAGGATAGATTGTAAAGATCAATATATATATATATATATATATATATATATATATATACGTATATATATATACTCATGCTTGTTTGATACATATATACTCTTGTTTGCTTACACATATATACTCATGCTTGTGTGATACTGTTCATGACACATGTTTCTCTGTGTTTCTCGCTAGCTTGGACTAGTTTCCTTTCCTTTGTCTTTCATTCCTTTGTCTTTCATTCCTTTGTCTTTTTTTTGTCTTTTCACACATACTGTGTGTGTAAAGGTGTTATGATAATGGTATATAAAGTTTTGCTTGCCTATGAATAAAAATATTGAATGAGACAAGATTGAACAGTCAACCCAGTTGTGTGTTCCTTGTTCCCGAGATCTCATACCCCGGCCAGAGTTCTCCCAGTCAGCTACACATAACACATAGAGGCGCAGAACCCTTAAACTACATGCAGACTAAACTGGGCATGCTCACCAAATGGCATCCCATTGGTCCAGCAGTATTAGCTGTGATTGGCGCTATCATGATTCAGGGCTGGATTGGCTCCTATTATGGCCCACCTGGGATGTTATCTGACTGGCACTTCTGGAAGTTGCCTTTGTGGCTGGCAAAAATAATCAAACCCTGTTCAGCATTTATAACAGGGGCCGTTCCCTTCCTGGCTTACAAAGGTGACTACTAAGAATTACAAATTGTTAGTTTTTTATACAAATGGAAGATCACAGAGACTGCCCAGCTGTAACCATCACAACTGTACCCACATGTCCCGGTGACCAGCAGTAGCAGTGCCTGGCATCATTTTCTACTAGAAAATCATATAAACATTAAATAAACCCAATTGGCTGGTTCTGTTTCCAATAAGGATTAATTATCTCTTTGGATCAAGTACAAGGTACTGTTTTATTATTACAGAGAAACAGGAAATTATTTTTTACATTTTGGATTATTTGGATAAAATGGAGTCTATGGGACAATTCAGAGCTTTCTGGATAACGGGTTTCCGGATAACGAGTCCTATACTGATATGTATCAGTACATCAGAATGTGGGATGGAATACACCTTATGTGTCACTGGAGGGATTTCAGTACAAACATATACAAATTACAATATATTTTCTATAAGGGCAGGAATATACCTAGTGCAAGAGTAACATTGAGAACAGATCTCTGCAGTCATATATTAGGTGGAATATGCAGAAATAATACTGTGTAGGGTTGTGCTTAAATCTCTAATATATTTCCAACATTTTCCACTGTGGGTACAGTTATAGGAAATATAAGGTAAAGGGCTGTGTTCGAACAAATCTCAGTAGTTCCACACAGGGGCGATCCTGGCCATTTTGGCGCCTAAGGCGCAGGGCCGGCCTTAGGCCAATTGGACCAATTGGGCCCAATTGGGCCCCGCACCTCTGGGGGGCCCCGCACCTCTGGGGGGCCCCGCACCACAGGGCAGCACAGATAATATTTCCCTCAGCACATGATGCTGCCTGGCCTGCCCCCAACTTTGAGAGTCCAGCCCATCCCCAAATCCATAGGTCTAGCCTGCCCCCAACTCTCATAGGCCCAGCTTTCCTCCAACCTTGATAGGCCCTGCCTGCCCCCAATCCAACCAAGCCTGCTCCCAAGCTGAATCGGCCCAGCCCCAAACTAATTGGCCCAGTCCACTCTCCTATTTCCTCCCTCTCTCTCTTACCCTGTGTGCCCCTATTATGTTACCTTGTCTGCCCCTTTCCTTTCTATTTTGTGCCTGTATGCCCTTATTTTCCTAAATACTTGGTGTGTCAGTAGCCAGCAACACTTTGTCTAGGGGCCCCGCCAACATGGTCCCAATTGGGCCCCACATGTGATAGGACCAGCCCTGCCTAAGGGGCCTTCCTTTTGCTGTCCCCCCCCCACGGCACTCACCTTTTCAGCGCCTTTATAGAGGAGGTTGGGGGGGGGCCACATCGCTAGTGCGTTGCGCTCTCTGCTATAGGAGAGCCAAATTTCTGTGTTTTGCAGCCTCTGGTAACCATGGGGGGGCGCTGCTGTTTGAGGCAAGTTTCTCAACTTGCCTCATTGGCGGAGCACCCCTGGTTCTACATTAGGTGTATTCCAACATTCCACTATGCAGGCATGGGATCGTTTATCTTTCCGTAAATTTAGATCTCCATACCTTTAAGTTAATGTTTCATATGTTATAGAATGGCTAATTCTAAGCAACTTTTCTAATGGTCGTTTATTTTTTTATAGTTTATAAATTATTTCTTCTGACCCTTTTCAGCTTTTAAAAGGGGGTCACTGATCCCATCTTAAAAACAAATGCTCTATGAGGCTACAAATTCATTGTTATTGCTTTTTATTACTCATCTTTCTGTTCAGGCCCTCTCCCATCCATATTCCAGTCTCTTCTTCAAATACAATACATGGTGGTTAGGGTAATTTGGACTATCACTCTCTACATCATACAGAAAGTTACTTTAAAAGTTAACCACCCATTGAAGTTAACTTTTAGTATGTTATAAAATTGCTAATTCTAAGCAGTTTGCAAATGCTAAGACTGGAGATCTGCTGAGTTAAAAGATAAATCACTCAAACACCACAAATAGTAAAAAATTAAAACCAATTGCAAATTGTCTCTGAATATCACTTTTTACATCATACTGAAAGTTACCTCAAAGGTGAATAACCTCTTTTATCTAGTAAAAAATAATTCAAACATTTAATAAACCCAATAGTCTCCAATAAGGATTATTTATATTGTTGGGGTCAAGCACAATATGCTTTTATTATTACAGAGGTAAAGGAAATAATTTTTTTCATCTTTAAAATTTTAAATAATTTCATGGAGTCTATAGAAGATGGCCTTCTTGTAATTCTGCTCTTTCTAGATAATGGGTCTCCAGATCCCATACTTGTATATTGCTGTCATTTTTGGAAATGAACCATGTAGGGCTGTGCTCAAATCTCTGCATTCTTACATTTCGATTATTACAGCTCCCATTTATATAGGTACAGTTGTGGGAAATGTACTGTGTGGGCTGTTCTGACATTTCTGAAAATGTGTATAGCTTTCAACACTGCCATTTATATAGGTATGGTTATATGCATGATGCTGATGAAGCCTCTGCATTGTATTCCTTACAGTGTTTTTCTTTATATAGGGACAAGGAAAACTAATGAAATTACAGTGTGCATAGCTCATATAGCTGTAGAGCATTCCGCCCAGGATTTATATAAAAAAAATTAATATACACATACATATCTGTTTGTTTGTTTATTACAAACAATTGATTTGCATTTGGCATGAACAGTTGTTGGAATCGGTATATGTGTATAGACTGTGAAATGGTCACAGGGTGCATGTTTTGTGCCCTTGCAGGTGCCACTGTACACAGGTCCAGACTGAGAATCAAAATAGGCCCTGGTATTTCAGGTACACAGAGGCCCAATCAGCCTACACAGAGGCCCAAATAGCCCCCACCAGCCCACTTAATACTGACTTTCTATGGCACCTTATAGCAGCCCCTCTGGCATTTGCCAGAACCCACAGATTGCCAGCCTGGCTATACATCAGACAGAACTGGCAGAGTACACGCAGGGGTGCTACACCAATGAGGCGAGTTGAGGCTGTCGTCTCAGGCGGCAGTGCCCCACTAGGTACCAGGGGCAGCAAAAATTTCACTCCTGGTACTTTAAGAGCCAAATTTCTGGCTCTTCTAGAACAGAGAGCACAGTTAGTCTCTCTGCACTAGTGTACTGGCCCTCTCTGCCACCCTGGTGGACCCCCCTGGACCCCCTCAGGTGCAAAAAGGTAAGCGCAGGGGGGTGGCAGCAACTGCTGCTGCCTCAGGCGGCGGAGGGGCCACAATCGCCCTGAGTACACGGCAGCAACACAGTTGATTTCAGTGCTCACCGTTTAGCTATGAAATGAAATTTTGATGTGGACAGTCAGTTCCCTGAGTGCACTGTCATTAATATGTTCTCATTGTACAGGCTGAAGTAATTGGATCTATATGTGTATTACCAGAGGAAGGCCAATGGCTCAGCACATCAGTCTAGAGGACCACAAGGAAACCTATAATTACAATCAGCCCACTAAACCATGGCAATATTATTTGATCTGTTTCAACGCACAAACCAAGATGGATACTTTCCAAACCTATAAAATCCCCCTTGCCTGTTCCTGCATCTGCTTCTGTCATGAAATGATAGAGGGTGCTGAGATGTATAGCTTACAACATTACTCTGTGGGTTTTTATATGGCTGCGGTATATAGTTAATTAAACAGCAGATGTAATAATAGCTCACCCTTTCAGTGAATACCTGAAAAGGGCAAGTTACAGAGCGGCTCTGTGCACCTGGGGGTAGTGTCTCTCTCTCTCTCTCTCTCTCTCTCTCTCTCTCTCTTTCTTTCTCTCTGGAGATAACTGGTAATCAATACAAGAGGATGCTTTGGTTAACTGTTTGATTGTGAATATCATTGCTGTCCTTTCTATGAAACATAACAATTAGGACCCAGTTCTGCACCCATGCATCTAAATCAAGGCACATGGAGAAATGTGCATCACACATGTTATACCCTAGTGAGCCATGACAAGACCAGCAAAGCTGTGTAAGGGAAAGGGTTGAAGTGAAATTATTCATGTCTGATGTAGGAAGAATTGGAATTGGAAGACAAGGGTAATGCACCCCTGCCAGGATGGAGCACCTGTACTATGGGGAAGAGGGACTAAGATTAGTCAGAGAGATTAAATAGGACATAATTATGGCTCAGACTGCTTAATCTGCTCTGGATTGTATGAGTTTAAAATATATCACACTGGAACCATGATTCCTCCCTCATTTACAACTGGCTCCAGGATGGAACCAGCTTTAGTAATTACAGGCAGCGGCTTGATATGAGTAGCATGTGGGGATAAAGAATTAGGAATGTCAATGCTACACATGGTACTGTTAAACTTAACAGCCTTTCTGATGCAAATGTGGACAAAAATGTCACCTTTATTGGAGTTTCTCATAGATCTAATCTGGTCCATGTCTGTGTTATACTGAGCAATAGATGTGCCATTCTCCAGGAACACAGTAGGATGTAGATAGTAGATAGTAGATAACCTGCAGTTATACGTCGAGTCCACCAAGCTGCTTACTGACCAACCATTAGACAGAGATTAGTGATGAGCAAAACTTTTCACCAGGTATAGATTCATGCTGAAATTCTGCAATATGCCATCAACATATATTTTTTGCGAAACCGACATCAAACTTTTGTTGCAAAAATATATGCTGCAAAAAATATGCCCACAGACCCCAATGTATTTTGCACTGGCAGTTAACTTGAAAGCATTTCACAAATTTTTGCCTTTTTTGCTCATCACTAATGGGGATCGACTGTCCCCCTACGGTGCAAAGTCCTAAGTGCCACAGATTTCTCTCTGTACAGTCTAGGAATGCAACTGGCAAAGGAGAAATATTATAAGTGTATGTATATGTATATATATATATATATATATATATATATATATATATATATATATATATATATATATATATATATATATATATATATATATATATATATATATATATATATGTATATATATATATATTATATTCTTTTTTTCTAAAAGTAAAGTTTTAAAGATTATGTAGTGAAGTAGTGTCCCCCCCTTCCCAAGTTTTCAGTAGCATACAATATACAATATACAATATACAATCTGATACACTAGTCTCCTCTCCTCTGCTACTAATGTAGCAAATCGTGATGCTGCTCTGTAACAGACATTAGGAAAAATTCAAGTCAGGGAGCATGATCAATAAGAGCTCCTGCTGCAGATGAATGCCAGCAACTAATGTATCAAAGTGTAACTAGTATGCTTACTAAGCTGCAACTGGCAAACACTGATAACAAATTAATTAATAACATAAAATAAAATATAATTTAAAAAAATGGAACAATATACAGTAATTATAAATGAAAACATTGGCATCAAAATATATTCATTTGAATACTTCTCAGGCCTGCCATATAAAGATATAACTTCTAAGAAACCTGTCTATACATACAGTAGGGCATACATACAGTAGGGCAAATACCGGAAGAAGGTGACTGCTCACATCTAGATATTAGTGAACTGCTATCCTCTTTAAAGGAATTGTTCAGCGTAAAAATAAAAACTGGATAAAAAAATAGGCTGTGCAAAAAAAAATGTTTCTACTATAGTTAGTTAGCCAAAAATGTAATGTATAAAGGTTGGAGTGATTTGATGTATAACAAGTCAGTCAGAACATTACTTCCTGCTTTTCAGCTCTCTTGGTTTACACTGACTGGTTACCCTGGTTACCAGGCAGTAACCAATCAGAGACTTGAGGGGGGCCACATGGGTCATATCTGTTGCTTTTGAATCTGAGCTGAATGCTGAGGATCAATTGCAAACTCACTGAACAGAAATGTACCATGCGGCCCCCCTTCAAGTCGCTGACTAGCTCAGAGTTATAGAGCTGAAAAGCAGGAAGTTGGATTATGGCTGTTTTATTAGACATCTGTTCACTCCAATCTTTATATATTAAATTTTTGGCTAACTATATTAGAAACATTTTTTATTTTTTTTCATTTTATATCCATTTACCCAGTTTTTATTTTAACACTGAACTGTTCCTTTAAAGTGGACATGTCACCGAAACACACATTCCCCCGTTCTCTTCACCATTTAATTGTGTGGCAAGGGCATGGGTTGGACATCGGGTCCCCTATTTTGGTGCATAAACAAGATTCTGAGATGATGCAAGGCTTGCCTTTATAACAGTGTCCACAAAATGGCTCCTGCCTGCTTGCTATAATTATGAGCTCCCAGACTGAAGGAAACAAGATTCAAATAATTTATATAGTGTAATTAAAGTTCATTTTGCTTGACTAATGTGATAAAATAGGATTTTGAATATTTTTTTTGGGTGACGAGTCCCCTTAACTGAGACAGCAACAGTGATGAGCAGATTTTTTCACCAGACATAGATTCGTTGTGAAGTTCTGTATTTTGGACCTGCAAATTTTTTCTCTCTCCAAAAACACTGCTTCACTGCCACAGTCGCAGGCAAGCACTAGTGATCATGCAAAGTGCCAGATGGTTCCTCCCCACTAACATTCAGCCCTAAATCTGCATCCTGCCCCTGTCTAATACTCACAAGCGGAGTTCAAGGCACAAATTTATATTTGAGTAAGCTATGAATTCCTACTACCACAATGGTGAGTCAAACCCCCTACTTTAGAGAAGTCATAAAAATGTCACCTACTTGGCATCAAAACATACAGAACCTCTCTCTCTAGTCATTCAACCCTTTCGAAGAAACTGACTCACAAAACCCTACGTGATTTTAACTTGTCAGAAGCAACAAAACTGTGAATTACATCTGTTGGCAATACTGATATTTTAATGGTAGCCTTTAGAAAACAACTTAACCACCACTAGAGACTGACTGATAACAAAATGGTACCTGGCATTGCTAGTTGGTACCCCCATTTAAGGTGGTGGCATTACATAAATCACAGACATCCAAAACTCCATCCCCTTTATGTATTTTTTTATAAAATGCACCTATAATGTATATTTCCTGGTATCCACGTTTTAATTTTTGATGCATATAGAGCAGTGGTCATTAGACTTTTGTCAGGGTTATAAATATATAAGGCATCAAATATGTTTTCACCCCAAAATTCATCATAATTGTCCTTCAAGCTGGCCTTTCAGGGATATGTGGGAGAGCAAATAGGTAGAGGCATTTTTGCTATGAGGCAAGATGAGAACCTTGCCTCAGACGGCAGTGCCCCGCAAGTTACCAGGGAGGCAAAAAGCCACTCCTGGTAATTTCAAGAGGATTATTTATTAAGCCTTCAATTTTCTGGTCGAGTTTTTAAGTGGAAAAGTCAAATTTTTGGAGGAAAAAAAACTTTTTCAAGATTTATTATGCTCCAAAACTGCTAAAAATATGAATCTAAAACCTTTCAAAGTCATGTCAATAGCAAGCGTCCCTGTTACAACCAGAACATGTTTTTTGCCCTCATGATGTGGAGGGTTTTGTGCTGTTTAACACTTGTTGATCCTAGAAAAACATTTCTGGTATCTGTCGTTTTCTGACGACAATCGGACCATCACACGATTCTAATTGTTGCATGATTTTGTCAAGGTTTTTTCTGCACTTACAAATCTAGGTCAGATTTTTTTTAGTAAATTTAGCCACATCGTGGTTGGGAGTTAGGTCGGATTTTTATATTAATATAATGAGAAAAAAATCATCATCAAAAAGTTGGATTCTGGTTATTCTGGTGCAGATGTTTGGGACATCTGATCTGCCTGTGCTGCCCACAGGGTGGTGGCCATTTTTATTTTCCCTCATACTGAATGGTTTATTTTACATGCCCACAAATTACTACCTGTCGCACATCCAACAAGTGTGGACTATTCATCTGAAGTTGGTTCCCGGGGGATGAAGATAGAGTCTGCTCCTTTGGCCTTCCCCCAGCTAGATGCATCAGCAGTTATCAGGTATCTTAAAGTGGTTTTGCCAATTCTGTTTACAAACACAGAATTTGGCAATTACATTTAGGGGACGCAGGCATAACCTGGATTAGTGTGTTGGCCCTCCTTCAATAAAATAAATCACACATGCATCATGGAAAGGCAGGGGGAGGCTACATAGTGACATTGACAGTTGTGTTTCTTCTGCATGCAGTGGAGCATATAAAGTTAAGTCTGGCTTGAAAGTGGACGATAACATCATATCAGACTTAGATGCACCAAATTCACGAATCCCAAAATTTAAATAATTTATTGTTTAAGTGATTTTAAAGCTCTGGACAGCTGAACACAATATTTTTTTTTTCGTCACAGATCATGGATTTTGTTATTCTTCAAAATGTGAATATGCAAAATTCTTCATATTTGACAGTTTCCAAATATTAGGGATCCAGTGCAACCCCTACTAGCTTGAGCTTGCTCTCATGCTATGGTGCCTATTGGGTCAAATCTCATTCATCCCCAAGATCACTATACCAGAGACCAGCAATCTAAGGGGCAGATTTATCAGAGGTGGAGGTGAATTTTCCAATTGAAAAAATTCAAATTTCAAGCTATTTTTGTGTACTTCAAAAAGGGAATAGTCCAAATTCAATTCGAATTTGAAAAAAATTCAAAAAGTCGAAATTTATCATGTACCATCTCCTTAAAAATTCTACTTCGAGGGGCGCATGCGCGCGGCTTAACAGGAAGGATGTGCCTGTAAGAGCTCCGTGCCTGACCCGCTGAACTTAGCAATATTTAGCTGAGAAAAGCTGCAGTTTCGCTCGAGAAACAACCACTACAGCTCTGTGAACCTACTCGGACCAACAGTATGGCCCCGCCGTCCACGAAAAAGAAGCAGCAGCTTCAAACTCCGCCAATGTTTAATCGGCGCGCTACTGAATCCTCCCAGCGGCCATCTTTGTCTCCATGTGCCGAGCAGAACTCGGACTCTGACCAGCAGCCGACAGGTACTGACACGCAGGCAGCGCTCCAAGCTGTTCAGCTCCTGTTCAAAACCGAACTTAAGGCGGCAGTTGCCGAGTTCTCCCAACAAATTCGTGAACTGGGAGACAGAGTTGACAGGCTGGAATATACTGCAGACGGCCACGCGGCAGCCCTCCAAGAGGACCAGAAAATGCTGTCTGCGCACCAGGCCCAAATGGCGCACCTGGAAAATAAACTGGAAGACCTGGAGAACAGGTCACGGAGAGGTAACTTACGGGTTAAGGGGGTCCCCGAAACTGTTACCGATCTCATGGGCCTCATGGACACTACACTACTGCAACTGCTACCGGACCTACCCGAGGGGCGCCTTCACATCGAACGTATCCACAGGGCCTTGGGCCGTCCTCGAGATCCTAACCTCCCCAGAGACATTGTGCTCAAGATGCATCATGTTGAGGTTAGGGACCTCGCTCTTCATGCAGCCCGCGCTGCGGGCAAGGACTCGCTGCCGCATCAAATGCAATTGTTTGCGGACTTGGCCCCAGTTACTCTTCAAAAGCGGAGGCTGCTGAAACCGGTGACTGCACTACTGATAAAACATAAAGTGAAGTATAGGTGGGGGTTCCCTTTCTCGCTGCAATTCCCATGGAACGGGAAACTACAGTCTGTTACTACCCTGGAAGCAGGCCTGTCTTTGTTGGAACCCTCGGCCTCTCCCCCTGCGAGGGACAGCCGCTCCCCATCCGCCTCTCCACGACCCGACCCTGAACGGGCTACCACTCCTCCAGCCAAACAACAGAAGCCGCACTCCTCCGTGTCTCCACCGAAAGACCAGCGGCTTTCTCGTCAACGGCCTGACCTGGCCGCGACCTGATACCTCCCTGGGACTTTGTTCTTCAACAATCCACACTGTGGGCGATTGCCACGTTTCCTGATATTCTCTCCCCCTGTACGGGGCCTACCAGTTGGTTTTTTCTCCTTCACTACAGTTGTTCTCCTCTCCCACCAGCCAAGCTAGCTGGATGACTTCTCTCCCCTTTTTTTTTTTTTTTTTTTTTTTCTCTCATTGATGCTTCTCAGCGGGCCCGGGATGTTGTTGCCCCCCTGGGAACATTTCTGCCGTGGATACCCCTGCAGAGAGGGATTTCATGGTGGTTAAATGTTTATATTGTGTATTTGTCTTTTCTTGTTTTTTTTCTTTGTTTTTCCTAAATTTTTCGTATTGCATTTCTATTATAAAAGTTGATTTTTTTTGGCGGCTGGGCTACAAAGTACATGTAATGTTGTTTTTACCTGTTACTAGTGCACACTCTTACTGGAGAATCGAGGGCTTGCTTTCCTTAGCTTACTATGAGCAGACCTCCAATACATTCCACAATGGGGATTACAATTATCTCTCACAACGTACAGGGCCTCAATTCTCCAAATAAGAGACGACTAGCTATCAATATGTACAAAAACCTTTCTCCAGATATCCTATGCCTTCAGGAAACACATTTTACCCAAAGGTCCTACCCAAAATTCTTCCACAAGCTATACCGCACCCACTATCTGGCTTCCACCACTAGCAAGCATAGGGGCGTTGCTTTATTTATCCATAAAAACTTCCCTTTTATTACTCTTGACTCCACTTTAGATGCTAATGGTCATTTTGTAATACTTCGAGGTACATTATACGACCAACACTATACCATCGTCTCCAGTTATGCCCCGAATGCTGATCCTCTCCAATTTTTTGACTCGCTTTGTAACCTATTGCCGGACTTAGATAACACCAGACTCATTTGGGCAGGAGACTTTAACTTGTCCTTTAACCATGCCCTCGACCGATCCCAATCTAGCTGCCCTATGCGACATAGGACAATCACTAAGCGGGTTGACCAACTACTCCATACCCACAAGCTCCTTGATTCATGGCGGGAGGTTAATGGTTCGACTCGTGACTATACCTTTTACTCCCACGCACATAACTCCTACTCCAGGATCGATTACATACTGGTTAACGCTTCCGATGCCCCTTCACTTATAGACTCTAAACACATACAGTGTGCCTGGTCGGACCATGACTTAGTATTGACTACATTAGACTTACAAGTCCCCTTGTTCAGGCGTCCCACCTGGAGATTGAATGAGAGCCTATTGGCAGACCCTGAATGTGTAGACTTTATCTCGCAGGAGTTAACCCACTTCTTTCAAGACAATTTGCGGCCCGAGGCTTCGATAGATTGGGTCTGGGTATCACATAAAGCCTTTATCAGGGGTTGTTTGATAAAGTATGCGTCCCGTAAAAAGAGAGAGAGGATGCAGGTTCAAAAGAGTCTGGAGGCCGAATTAGCATCTCTAGAACAAACCAATAGACTCCACCCATCGAGGAGACTTAGGCAGCTGATAGATGAGACTAGGCAAAAACTACATGCCTGCCAAATTGCACAAGCCGAGAAGGCTATCTGTAAGACTAAGCACAAATTTTACAGGTACGCGAATAAAGATGACAAAATGCTAGCTAATTTACTTAAATCTGAATTACGGCAGGGCCAAGTCCAAAAAATCAGATTATCTAATGGTACGATCTCCTCGAATCCTGATAAGATTCACGATACTTTTATTTCCTTTTTCCAAAAACTATACACCTCCAGCTCCCCTGGAAAGCCAGGTGCGGTGGAGGCCTTTCTGGATCAGTATGCCCCTGAGCCCCTTTCCGATGACCTGCAGCAGTTCATGACCCAAGATATTACCTATGAGGATATTGAGTATACGATTAAACATTTAAAGTCGGGCAAAGCCCCAGGCCCTGACGGATTCTCTTCATTGTACTACAAGAAATTTGCGACCCAGCTAATCCCACAACTCCAGAAATTATTCCAGCACGTCACCGCTGGTAAACCCCTACCTCCTGAAATGAACGAAGCTAGCATTTCCCTTATTCCGAAACCCAATAAGGATTCCTTGAACCCCAAAAACTATAGGCCAATCTCTTTACTCAATTTGGACATTAAATTACTCGCCACTATCTTAGCGAATAGATTAAACCGGGTCCTACCCTCTACCATTCATAAAGACCAAATTGGATTCATCCCCACCCGCCAAGCCCCAGACAACATTAGAAAGTCCCTGAACCTAATAGCATACGCCAACAAACATAAAATCCCTACGTGCTTCCTGGCGCTGGATATAGAGAAGGCCTTCGATACGCTTAGCTGGCCCTACCTATTCTCCCTTCTTGGCAGGGTGGGTCTAGGGTCTACTTTAATCAATACACTCCAGGCTTATTATCAGGACCCAAAGGCTTCCCTCTCTCTCCCCTCTACTAGCAAGGTGAACCACATCAAGATCCAGAGAGGTACGAGACAGGGGTGCCCTCTTTCCCCAGCCCTTTTTGCCTTAGCGATGGAACCTCTAGCTAGGGCACTCAGGGATAATATAGATATTAAGGGCCTTCCTGTAAAGGGTAGAGAATACAAACTTTCGCTTTTTGCTGATGATTTACTCATGCATGTAACTAACCCTCTTACTTCTCTGCCCAACCTCCTTCATGTCTTATCACATTTTGCAACAATGTCAGGCCTTAAGATCAACCCGGAGAAATCGGAAATGCTTCCCTGCAATCTTCCACAGCCTATCCTTAAGCTAATCGAACTGAACTTTGGATTCTCCACTAGGACTGATTACCTACAGTATCTGGGGGTGAAGCTGACGTCTTCTCTCTCTACCCTGTACAAGACCAATTACCCTTCATTAATTCATCTTTTGATGCAGAAGCTTTCCTCCTGGGATAAATATAGGATTTCCTGGGTCGGCAGAATTCATTGTGTAAAAATGGTGTTACTGCCGAAGATCCTTTACCTATTTAGGACTTTGCCTATTCCGGTGCATGTAGCTGATATCCGAAAGCTGCAGGCGGCCATTTACACCTTCATCTGGCAAAATAAGGTTCCACGGATTTCGAGGCGAGTTATGTACCTACACAAATCGAACGGCGGCCTTTCGGTGCCGAACTTGATTAAATATTATAGAGCTTCCAGACTTGCCCAATGGGCTCCTTCGCATGCTGGTGCAGCTGCCCCTTTGTGGGTCCAGATTGAGGACGACCTGCTTTACCCCCACCTTACCAGCCATGTCCTGTGGCTCGGCAGAATCCCTTTGAAGAGCTTTCCGGAAGCATCCCCCATCACACTTGATATGATCAGCTTGTGGATTAAACACCGCAGGAGTTCTCAACTATCTTCACTCCCTTCCCTCCTCAGCCCTATAATTAACAACCCGGACTTTGCACCAGGTCAGTCTAAGAAGGCTTATGCGTGGTGGCTCGGGAAGGGTGTGACCACGCTGGAGTCCTTGGTTCACCGAGGCAAACCTCTCACTATGCAGGGACTAACTCAAAAATTCGATCCGCCCCAGCAGGAGTTATTTAGGGCTTCGCAACTTATTCACTTTGCCCATCGGCTAGCTAAGCAATGCCGTGACGGCTCCTTCACGTCCACTTGCTTTGAATCGTTTTGCAGGCAAGCACCATTGGCACCAGGCATTCTCAGTTTAACGTACAATTTACTCAACAGGCTGCCCACTGAATCTTTCAAACATAACTACATGCTACAATGGGAGAAGGATCTCCAAATTACACTCTCGACCCAGCAATGGTCTCAATGCAGCCTTACGGCGAATTTGGGGAGTACTTGTGTTTCCAATAGAGAGACCTCGATCAAACTCCTCCACAGGACCTACCTGGTGCCCTTGCGACTGCATCGGATCTACCCGTCTTGCGACCCGCATTGCTTCAGGGGCTGCCAAGCCACAGGCTCCATGCTTCACATTTGGTGGACGTGCCCAGTTATCTCCATCTTCTGGGATCGCATCACCCAACTATTATCCAAGATTTTCCATATTGACTTTCCCAAGGACCCCGCCACTTTTCTCCTGGGGAAAAAACCGGCCAAACTGTCCAATCCGTCTCATAGGCTGTCACAGCACATTCTCACGGCTGCCAGGTTGATTATTGCTCGCAACTGGAAACAACCCACTATCCCTATTCTCATGCTTAAAGCAAAGATAATTGACATTGCAGCTAACGAAAGATTGTCTTACATGTTGCAAAATGACCTGGAGGCCTACGATAAGATTTGGTTGCCCTGGTTAATGTATGAAAATGACCCCTTGCTTTTCTCAGCATTGCATGTATAACCTGTCTCCTTTCCTTTGGGTCCTCTCACTGCATGTGCCCTTGATTATGCTCATGATTATTGTTCTCGTTTACTTTGACACCTAGCCCAGCCGCCGTTTTTACTTTTACTTTTTACTTTATTTTCTTTTTCTGTTTTTTTTTATTTATGTGTTTAATTTCATACTGTTACTGTACTCATGCGACAATGAGATGTATTCTTTCTTCTTTTATTTTTCATTTACTGATATTTTTGGAAAATCAATAAAACTTTCAGTTTAAAAAAAAAAAAATTCTACTTCGACCATTTGCCATCTAAACCCTGCCGAATTTCTATTTTAGCCTCGAATATTTTAAAATAGAAGGTTTTTTTGTGAAAAACTTCGAATTGAATTTGATCGAATGCAATATTCCTTCGATTCAAACGATTCACATTCGGTTGAATATGGACCTATTCAATTGAAAACTGACCTAATCGACTTAATTTCGGTTGGCCTTTTTGAATTCGAATTTTGGAGTTTTTTCAAATGAAAATCCGATTTTTGATACTGTACTTTGTGCCCCTAGGTAAGCCAAAGAGCACAGCTGCTGGGTAGGAGAACAGGTTTGATGACACTTTGGGGTTTATTTAATAAAGTCTGAAAATTTCTCCTCACTATTTTTTTTAAACAGCTTTGACCAATTTTCCATCCACAGTTTTACCGTATTTATCTATAAATTTACTTGAAAAAATCCGGTGCAGGAAAAGACTCGATAAAATCATGAAAATGCTCGAATCATACTATTTATTTTTTTGATAATCACCCGAAAAAACACAATTTTTTTTCTCTGCAAAACTTCAGACCAGAAAAAAATCGGACTTTAATAAATAACCTCCTTATAGTGATGACTTTACAGTGTTTCCTGTTCATCCCTTTGCATGAATCAAACACTTCTGTCAACTACTGTACATACCACAATACGAAAATCCCATGTAATTTCTTTGACAGGTTTAGCAGGCAAATGGTGAAAGTTTTTAGCTGATATGGGTTGAGATGCTATGGTAATTTTGCTAATGTTTGTGCATAACCCATTAAATCCCACCATCCTTGTTTGTGGAGTTTGGGACTTCCACGGAATTTCTTTTTATATAAACGTACTCATTAACACTGACTACCATTACCCTTTAATTTAATACCAGGCTTCTTATATAAATAGATTACAAAAGTACACTCCAGAGAGCAACGCTCTAAAGCTGTAGTAATGCCCCTTATCAGATAGGTTACTCCCAGTAGTATGTGGTTGTAAGGTGAGAGTGTTAGTGATAAGTAGCCTGCACCCTGTGGTTACTCATCATCATGAGCCAGGATGACGAGAAATGAGTTGTGAGACCCTATATTTCTTATGAATAAAGTGTTAGAGGTTTCTAAAGCATGTAAGTATATACAACGTAGACATGATTTAGTCCATAGGTTCTTGATTCTTGTTTTCACTTTATTGTGCCCAGACATCACACATTTCATGCCAGCGATTTGGGTTACACTGGGAAGCACTACAACATTAACAAATTGCCCTTTGACCAAAAGCAACATCCATAACAATATAGTATTCAGTCTTTGAAACATAAGAGAAAGTCTTTATTATGCAGGTGTATTAGCTTAGTAATCACTGCGTGGGTTCTGTGTGAGCATGCCCCAGACCTACAGCACGAGAAGAAGGATCATACCATTGAAAAGTGGCAGGCACTCACAGATCCCATGGATAGAAGTAAGAAGAACGGCTGACTTTATATCAAGCAAACATTAGACTAAAACAGCTTAACTCGTTTTGTGCATCAGGGCACTTAATTATAGGCTGATTCTTAAAAACAATGGACCTTTGCACTTTTTTTTTTATGCAGAAGGGAGGTAACCTGGGCAGAAGCTCCTGCCTGCCTGTATCTATCATTTCAACAATAACCTGTTTTCTGGGGGGGGCTCTCTAGTCCTTTTGATCATTTGATTGTAAGTCTCCTTTTGAAAATAAAAATTAAATATTAATTAAAATGCATTTCATACCAATATGGCTAAATTCTGTGAGAAATATCTAGTGAGAAATCACTAGATCACTGATGTTCTATAGCATGCGAACAGCATGCTTCTCACCGACCCTTGGATGTTGCTCCCAGTGGCCTCAAGGCAGGTGCTTATTTTTGATTTCTTGACTTGAAGGCAAGTTTTGGTTGTATAAAAACTAGGTGTACTGCCAAACAGAGCATGCTGTAGGCTGCCAGTCCACATAAGAGCAAACAGATTTTTTTATATTCAATTTTGAAATCTGACATGGGGCTAGACATATTGTCAATTTGACAGCTGCCCCAAGTCATGTGACTTGTGCTCTGATAAACTTCAATCGCTCTTTACTGCTGTACTGCAAGTTGGAGTAATATCACTCCCCTCCCTTTTCCCCCCCAGCAGCCAAACAAAAAAACAATGGGAAGGTAACCAGATAGCAGCTCCCTAACACAAGATAACAGCTGCCTGGTAGAACAACACTCAATAGTAAAAACTCATGTCTCATTGAGACACATTCAGTTACATTGAAAAGGAAAAACAGCAGCCTGCCAGAAAGCATTTCTCTCCTAAAGTGCAGGCACAAGTCACATAACATGGGGCAGCTGGGAAATTGACAAAATGGCGTTGGTGCACTTCTCACACAGATCCATGCTGACAATGCAGAGAAAAGTGTTGCATTTGCATCCAGGACACTTATAGAGACAGAGCATAAGTATTCAACTGTTGAAAAATAAACTCTAGCATGTGTTTGGGCAACAGAAAGATGGAGAACCTAGGGGTAGAGAATTTACCTAATGCACTGATCATAGCCCTTTAACTACACTGCTTACAACAAAGGGACTAGGAAGAGCTGGAATGTGTATAGCTAGATGGGCAGCAAGGCTACTGAATTTCAATTACAAAATGCAATACAAACCAGGTTTGAAAAATGTTACTGCTGATTGTTTGTCATGTTTTCCTTTACCTGCAGCTTCTGATACACTGGATGAGGACATAGAAGTTGTAGCACTGAATGATTTACTATCATCTACAGTTACAGCTGCTGATTTTAAGCAAGCTTGTCCAATTCAAGTAAAACTACAGGACATCTTACAAAGCAAATGGCCAAATGCTGAGAAGAAACTCAGTCCTGTCTTCAACCTTAATACAAGATTAGACATGAACTGTTGTTAGTAGATGGCTATGTTGTCCATGGAGCTCACCGCTTACTGGTACAAGAGACCTTGCGAGAAAAGCTCATACAACTTGCACATGAGAGTGATCAAGGAATTGTACATACAAAACAAAGACTACGAGAACTATGCTGGTGGCCAGCAATGAATACATTTCATTCTTGTGTTACTTGTCAGATTCATTACAAAACAGCTATCACACATACACCACCACTTTAGCCAGTACCATTTCCTGATTCAGCATGGGAAAAACTTGGTATTGATATTGTGGATCCTTTTACAGATGCTCCTATAGACTGCAGATTGCTATAACCTTGATAGACTATTACAGAAAATGGCCTGAAATTGCATTTGTTTCTCATATAACATCAGCAACAGAAATAACATTTCTGTCTACAGTCTTCAGCAGAGAAGGCAATACAAAGGAGTTAACATCAGACAACGGACCACAGTTTGTCTCATCTGAGTTTGAATTCTTTCTAAGAGAGAGCAATATTGTGCATAGGAAATCTTCAGTGTATTACAATCAAATGGAGAAATCAAGCGATTCAACAGAAGTCTGAAAGAAACACTACAGACAGCAAATCTTACTGGGAAATCTTGGAAAGTATTTACAACAGAGTTCCTACATAACTACAGAGCAACATGCCATGCAACAACCCAATCATCTCCAGCTGAATTATTACATGGCAGACAGATGTGCACTAAGTTACATGTTGCAGACATCAAACTTCCACAAAATACTGTGCTTACAAAATCATCTACTGCTGACATTGTCAAACGTCAACAAGCCAAATGCAAGGCTTATACTGACAGAAAATGCGGTGCAAGAGAATTGCATTTTCAGCTTGCATCTTTAGTCAGAATTAAGAAACCAGGAATACTGAAACAAGGACAATTTACATTTACTTCACCACTTGAAGTGAGACGCCAGTGAGGACCATACACATATGAACTATCTGAAATAAGGATTGCAAGTCCTCATGCTCCTGCTAGATATGATTTTGGAGAAGCTCTATTTGATGAAGGACATTTACCTACTCCTGATGCCAACTGCAATAGGCCTGAAGAAAGTTAACCTTTAAGGTGTACTGAGAGAATCAGAAAACTACCTGTATGGATCAAGGACTATGTGATGTGAAGAATGTATATTATTGCTTTAAGATGCATTGTTGTTGTTTATTACATTTGCCCAAATGCTTTCCTACTATAGGGGGAATATGTGGTGTTTATACAAATGGCCTGTAGGTGTCACTGTGCACATGAGTTGTGCTGTGCATGCACAGTACTTTCTATGCAGCTTGGGGTGTTAAAGTTGAAGCTACTGTTGATGTGTAATGGCTGCATGAACCTGCTAATAAAGCACTGTTATACTCTACTGATCATTGGCTACCAAAACACAACAGTATGGTTGTGGGCAATCCACTAATTCAATATTAACCTGCTGTTTGTTTGGGGCTTTCTAATTAGGGATGCACCGAATCCAGGATTCGGCCTTTTTCAGCAGGATACGGATTCGGCCGAATCCTTCTACCCGACCAAACCGAATCCTAATTTGCATATGCAAATTAGGGATGGGGAGGGAAATTGTGTGACTTTTTTTTCCCCTTGCCACCCCTAATTTGCATATGCAAATTAGGATTCGGTTCGGTATTTGGCCGAATCTGTCCTGAAGGATTCGGGAGTTCAGCCAAATCTAAAATAGTGGATTCGGTAAATCCCTATTTCTAATCCTTTTGATCCATTCAATTCTGGTTTTAACCCCTTTTTAAAACAAAAAGTATTATTGGGAAGAGAAGGGGACATTTATACATATTTCACATAAAAACTAATTTGTTCAATTAAATAAATGTTAAATTTTTACTGTATCTCTGGAATGCCTCTTTACAGATGATGAATATGCTAATAATACATTCACCTGATAGATTCGCAATGCATTGTGATGATTTATGTGCTTCTTTGATTACCCCTTGAATAAATGTTGAGATTAATCAATAAGTCTGTTAGCCTCTATTATTGATTCCATCTATATGTGCAGGGCCAGCACATGCACAAACCCATCTGTCACAAACCCATTCTGCCTATACCACTCCCCACCCCAGTGAGATGCAGGTTGTTCAGCATTTGGGTTTGTCATGTGATGTTAAAGGAAAACTATACCCCAAAATAAATACTTAAGCAACAGATAGTTTATATCATATTAAGTGGCATATTAAAGAATCTTACCAGACTGGAATATATATTTAAGTAAATATTGCCCTTTTACATCTCTTGCTTTGAACCCCCATTTTGTGATGGTCTCTGTGCTGCCTCAGAGATCACCTGACCAGAAATACTACAACTCTAAAGCTGGCCATAGATGTTGAGATTTTTAAAAGATCCGATCCTCATTGTGAGACCACGATTTTCTCGGAACGATTGACCATCAACTAAAAAGACCAATTTGACAGGAAAACAAAGGGTAGCTGCCTGCTTGACCCTGCAAACATAGATAGATTGCACTGGGACCGACAAAGATTCTTTAACGTGGCAGATCAATTTCCTGACAGATGTCGGCCAAAAAATCATAAGATGTACGATCGTTCGAATCACAATAACCGCACAATAATTTCGAAGGATTGGTCGGACTTTGCTAAAGTTTTCCTTTAACTTTTTTTGTGTGTGATGTTGCCGGTGGCTTTGTTTCCCTATGAAGAGACATAATGATGCTGGCGGTGTCATTATATGCACAAGGGGTAAATGTTCATGGGATCTTATAAAACTCCAGCCACTGAAGTGCCATCTCTCAGATGCACCTGTCCCTTTATGTGGCACAGATCAAACAATCACTTGGCTCAGATCAATGCTCTGCTCACTGCTCAAAATGTGCTTCACCTGATACTTGATCTAAACCAGCCATAACCCATAGCTATCACAGTACAAGTAAAAATAGAAAGAAAGATATGTATAGCATTTTTATCAACATTTCCCTAATTCCTATATAAGTCAGTTTATAGATGCAGTCTTGAAGATTAGATACAGTTGAATCCTGATATGCAATGATACTGTGCATAGGGTGATACTGTGCATCTCCTCTCTCTCTACCCCCCCACCTCGGCTTTCACTCACACAATCAGAACTCATCCTCCCGACTCACTGCCCTTGAGATGACAACAGAGCTGCCTGAGAAGCCAAGCACACTGTAGTTCAATCCACCACGACAACCATTCAGTATCTGCAGAGCAAATATGTGAAACATCTGCAAAACTGCACAGAAATAATCAGCTATCTGTGTCATGCCCATGTGACTGCTTATATTCACAGCACATGTGTGATGTCTCCTCTCCTGCTCATGACTTATCTGCACTGACTGACCAGTCCTCTTCCTTCTCTGCCTCAGCCTGCACACTGCACACTTTGTACACACTAGTCAGCCTAGCACGAGCTACTCCATTTTTATGCAATGGAACAACTCTAGGCTAGCAACTCAAAACGGCACCAATTTCTGACTGATTGCACAAACTTCATCTAATACAGGGCAGGTTTGGGTACAAGATAAAATTACTAGTTTTGCAAGGATTCCAGTGGATGATCCTACTTATGGAACAGTCATTTCCAAATTTTAACTTGTTGAAAGGTTCACAGGTGAAACTTCAGCAAAACATGAATTATTATCTATCTGAAAGAAAAACTGTCTAGTATAGATAAAATAGCACTGGGGCAATGGTAATTATTACTAGGACAAGTTTGATCATGTCCATAACCTTCTCAGCCCATGTCTCCAATTCACATGGGCATGCCACGTACATACGTGGCATGCCCATGTGGATTGAAGACATGGGCTTTTTACCCAGCCTTTTTCTCTGGGCCCACCTTTGAAGGCACCCGAACATCGTCCATTGTTAGTGCTGAATCATCAGATACAAGTAGAATCCTATTGTTTCTACCTGTATATCTAATAATTTAGCTCTGCATGTGTGTATTGAAACAAACACTCTTTTTTGTAAAGATCTTTTCCAAGAAAGATCGTAATTGTTATGTCTATGGCCACCTTATGAAACCCAGTTGTCACCAGCTGTCCGCCTTAAGCAGAGCCTCACTGATCATGGTTACAACTTTCCAGGGTTAATTAGCCCAATAATCAGAAGAAGGTCATCCCTCGAGGGCACAAGATTGACGTCACTCAACCTTGTACCTGAGACCCCCATTGTGCTTTTAGCAAGGGATCAGTGCTCTCCTCCCAACCCCCCATGTTACAGGCTCACAAGTGAGATAAGATAAAACAAGTAATAAAGATCAGACTGAGCCAGATGGAAGAGTTGTTTACAATGCACAAACATTATGAAATATGTTGCTTGCTGCATTTCTTTGGGAATTGCCTTGCAGCTCTGGAGAGGTTTGGGGATTTATGGTGATTTTTAGTCAGTGCACTATTTACAGCTGGTCCCTTGGCTACCAACACTTGTTTACATTTTAGAATTAAGTCAAAATACTTGGAATTAAAACCCAAGCCAAGCTGTAATATGCTATGATAGTTATGATTATGTTAGCCAACTTTGAATACAGCAAATACTCTAGGAAGTGCAAGATTAAATGATTCCTCCAATTCTGTTAAGACCTGTTAAATTGTAAAGTTTTAGGACTTTAACTCATTATCCAGAAGGCCATTTCCTATAGACTATATTTTAATAAAATAATAATTCAACCCTTTTAAAAAAAGTTTCCTTTTTCTCCAATAATACAGTACCTTGTACCTGATCCAAGCTAAAATATGATTAATTCTTATTGGGTACAAAACAATTCTAAATATTTAATATTTATGTTCTGAGCATTTTGGATAAAAGGTAATCTGTCATGATCGGAGAGCCAGATTTATGGGCAGGCATAGGGTAGCAGAAATTGGGAGGGGCTCTATGTTGCCCACTGGCTGAATCACTACTGGGAACTGGGAGACTTGGACATCTCCCAGTACAGGGGATCACAACGGGTCCAAAGATTCCGAGCCACTGGGGAAAGCAGGGGGAGGTTGGAGAGTTTGTAATTTGGGGGGGTGGCCTAGGTGTATAGTGTCTTAAAATGAGTTTAACTCATGAGCAATTAATTTTTCCCCATGCATTTACCCATAGCAACCATTCAAATCTTTGATTTCATTTCTAGCTTGCAGTAGTTTGCAGTAGTTTACACAGTATGTTATCAGTAATAGCATCTGTGCAACTGATTAACGATGTTAAGTCTCCACACTCGCTTTTCCAAATTTATTCATGAAATTAGGGTGTGGGGGCATAATACTGACAGGAATGAATACGAAATTGCTCCTAAGGAGATATTTGTCCTGGGGTCCCAGCGCTTGAGTGTCCCACCAAGATTATAAATGGTGTCAGTATATGCAACCCCATTTATATATACCATAACATAAACAACCAAGTAAGGTTTGGGAGGCTGAGAAGTGATACTAACTGCAAGCTCTTGGGACTGATTGGGTCTTATCATACACAAACAATAATATATCAGTGGCCTACAAATTATTTTAACAACCAAGGGCCCGAGGCCACCACCAGACCCAAATACAAAAGCAACCTCACATTCATGTTGGTAGCTGCTGCTGCTAAGTAACTGAAACAAAATCTTGCATTGCAGTTGTTCCTGCTGCTGCTCTTCTGTCTTTACATCTATCTAGGCAATGTAAAGACATATACAGGTATGGGATCCATTATACGAAAACCTGTTATCAACAAAGTTTAAATTACAGGGCCATCTTCCATGGACTCCATTTTATATAATAATTAAATTTTTAAAAAGAAAAATTACTTTTTTTCTAATTAAAAATGTATTTAAAAAATAATAAATATGGTGATCCAATACGGAAAGACACCTTATCCGGAAAAACCCCAAAGCATTCTGGATAACAGGTCTATACCTGTATAACAATAATACTTGTAGACACCTCTAACATGAATTGTAATGTCTGCATTGATGTTTCAGGCCTAGGTGACTATGACAAGTGGGTATGTGAGGCCTGCAGAAAAAGCCATCAGGGATACCACTTCTATTAAATAACTTCTATACGGATATGCGCTACCTTTAAAGGGGAAGGTCTTAAAAAACAACTTTAGAATTTATTTTTTATTTACACATACACTGATGTTATTTGTACAGCTGTATATGAATGTGCCTGCATCCAAAAATAGACTTTCTGGCTGGTGGCCGCAATGACCCGGTCTGGCAAGTGTACTTGAGTTGGATCACAGAGAAAGTCAGCTTCCTAATGTAAACAGCAGCATGAAAGTCACAGCAGTGGAGAATCAGGGTGAACACATTGTTAGGAAACAGTTTTCCCAAGAAAATGGCACTTAAAAGGGAGGTGTCAACCAGTGGCATAGTTTGGCACCCCTGGGTTTCCCCCTGTCAATCTCATTTGCAGACCCCCTATCCTCTCGATGCAACAGTGCTAGATATTAAAGGGGGAATTGAGGGCAGCAGGGGCCAGAAGGGATACTGCCAGCAGTGGAGGGGGTTGTGAATGTGGATGGTGGCCTGTATTGGACACTGGTCATTAGCGAACTCCCTTGGCTGCAGGCCCCCATGTGGCTACTAGTTTGCATGAAAAAATTGACAGTTACAACAGTGTGCCAAGGGATTACATACATCATCAATCAGTCTACTTTTATTAATATCTGTGTAGAAATTTTTAGTCAAATCAGTAGCACCTTGGAGAGCTCCCACGCACCCCCTTGCATTTTACAAGTTAGGTGCAGGTAACCTAGTGTCCAGTTACCTTGATAACTTCACAGCGCTGTCCCACAATAAAGAAGATGGTGTATTAGCAAGAATGATTACTGGATAGTGGAAATATGTACAGTAACTTGGCTATTTTAACTGTGCATGGTACTGTGGAAATGTCTTTCTGTAACCAAAAAGCTTTACATTGAACAGCAGGGTCCTATTAAAGTCTTGGTAGACCTTGAGTAAAGGTAAAATTGTTGGGTTCCCTCACTGAAGATTTAAACAATGGCAAACAGGTAGCAGATGGTGAGCAGCATTGGACTGGAGCAGAGTGGAGGGGGTAAAGTGGACCTACAGTTGCTAACAAGGAAAGAATCACATCATGGACTAATGGGTGAGAGACTGGTTGACGTTATGCATGAACAGTCACAGTTGGCCCTGGTGAAATGCCCCTTTTGCCCTTTTATTAAGGTGGCTCTGCTAAGCAGGAAAGAGCTGTAAGTCTCACAGGCGGGAATAATGGGCGTGGCTGTGTCTCCCTTGGGCAGCCACAGACAGGAATATAGACATTGCTGGCAGAGAAGAAAATAAATATGTTTGTAGAGCGGACAGCTAAGTGTTTTACACAGATTTGTCTATTTACAAGACTAAATTCATAATTCATGTCATGATGGGTTCAAAGCCAAGAAATTGTTTGCTGAGTATGTACATACAGTACATTTGGCCTTTATTTTGTTTCAGGAATCCAGTTAATCTTCCAGCAGAGACTGCTGTGTCTGGGTTCTATAATGTATCTTCTGTCAAACACTTTACAAAGCAACATAATATTCACGGCACAGGAACAGTCACAAATCAAGGCCACTCGTGCGTGGCAATAGTTGTTCTAACACAAGTTTTTTTAGCAACCCAAACTGCCCAAGGGCGAGAAAGATTCTTTCTTTCTTTGCCCTCATAAATCTAATATAAATTGGTCCTTGAATTTATAGAATATGTACAACAATGCTTTAGAGCTGTAGTAATACTACAAATCCCAGATTCCCAATTCCCAAGCCACTGGATCTCACTGGGATAACGGATGTTGTAACTAGAGTGCCATCAATCAAATAAATTGCTAAGCCACCCATTGACTGAGGTTTGGCCATTTAACTACATAGTATTTGTCTGATTTAGACACCAGTTGGCTGAGACTACCCTTCAGCATCCATATATTACCAATATGCATGATGTGCCCTTATGATAATTTCAGGTACATTCAAAGCAGTTCTCTGCATTTGCCCCGACTTTGGCATTAAAGGCACAACCACCAACAAGGGGGATTTCTCTTTTGCATCTCCCTTTGCTAAAATACAGTAGGTGTATAATTCTACATAGAATTTCACAGAGCGCCCCCCCTCCATTCCGCCAACTACATGTCATTTAGATTGAGATGCACAAGTTATGGAGATGCAGCAGATGCAGCAATGATGACGTGCCCTTACTGTAAGGACAACTCTCAGAGGTTGCACTCTCACCTCACGCTGGAGTGCCTCCTGTGCCCCTTAGTGCTCTTGCACGTTTGCCCCAGGTCTACTATTATAAACCCCAGTATCCACTTGTCCTGCGCTGCTTGCTATTTCTAGTAATAAGGACCTTTGAAACAATGTAGCTGGCAGTTCTCCTTCAGCCAAGACATTATTTACCAATAACACACTGGAATTTTTGCAATAATGTTTCCATTGCATATGTAGGCAATAGCAATATAGCAAACACCAAAGGACAAATTCTGGTGGCAATAAAAATTATGTCTATGCATGACCACATTATGCAATTATTATGATGTGAAAAAAGATTTTATTTGAGTTTACAACACTATAAAAATACCTTTTGCTCATATCTGAACTTAACTATAATAGCACAATGCACCTATGTGCCAGTGGCCCATACTTATGTACATGGCACAACGTGTTCTGGCACGAGGCAGACCTGTACCGAAACACTGGCCCTGGGCAATACTGTGCTGTGGGCCAGTTAAAACAACTATATCCCATCCATGTGCTTTATGTTTTGTGTTTATGTTACAAATTTTTTTTCATCTGGTTGCAAGGCGTGCAATTCCACAGGAATTCCGGGAAATAATCTTACATTGTGGGTCAAAACCCAGATAATGTGCCATCTTTATGTACTCCTTTAGTAAATGAGCCATTCCCAGTCCTATTTTGTTATTTGGTATTCAATTAAAGGCTTTTTAATTTTATATATGTTGTCCCTTTTGTTTTTTGTTTTGTATGAATCCTTCTATGTAAATATATTTTGTTTGGCAACTCCAATTCTCTTCCTCTGCAATTTCTCTTTTTTCCCTGTCTCTCTCCTTTCACTCAACCCACTTCCTTTTGGTACAGAGTGGAGGCTTTGCTGATTGCGATGCAGGAGTTGTCTTCTGCATTTTCTGGCCGGCGGTTTTAGTTACCATGGTCTCTGTTAGTTTTGGTTGTAGTAGACAGCAGCCCTGGTGGCCCATTACTGAGAGAGACTGGTAAGAGGGGCCAGAGGTCAACCTATTTTAGCATTTATAACATATCACGTCTGCCTGGCACAAGAACTACTCAAATGTCAATTGAGGGAATTAAAGTTTTATTAGCTGAGCTGGGTCCCTAGCAAGTCATTATAAAGTAATGGGTCTTTGCCAGTCTTTTGGCTCACTTGGTTAGCACAGGCAACATTAAGAACTCACACATCCGAGACATAATTACAGGGATTAAAACTAGGGTTTTGGCTATTAGCAAACATTCCTCTTACATGTATTTCTAAATCATCCCTGCCGAACAAGTCACAACTAAAATAATTAGAATGTAATGTTTTGTCAGGCTCTGTGTAGAAGCTGCAGCTACCACAAAGGGGAACAAGAAGTCAAGGGAGTCTCACCAGATTTGCAAGTGGGCTAACAAGTTATATCCATTTTACTCTAGGGAAGATGAGACTATCTACCTGATTCTGGCTGCTGGTTCAAGAGCTTCTTATCATTTACACTATGGCACCTACGTGGACTGGACACTTCATATTAGCATTTCAAAAGGCAGCGAACAAGCAGCAAACAGACAAAAAGGAACACATAGCCTACCTGCTAGGTGGGCATTGTCCTAATTTGCTGTGTATCTGGGTACAAAAGGTTTTGGAACCAGCACCAAAAAAACAGCACCTCCAGAAACTTAGCAAAGAAATGTGGTAGGAGACTGTACACTTTGTGTCTACGTTCTGTGTGTCTCAGCCTTTTTATGTTGCATATTTGGAATAAAGGCAAGTAGATTGTAAATTGTTGAGCACTAGATATGTGCAGATAAGTTTGTGAATATATTGAATATTTCTAGGCCAGCTATTCATTGGGTACCAATAGTGATAGCATCAATGAAATCCTGGTGGCCTATTTGCTGATTCATGATAATTTCGTTAACTGTGAAAAAATGTGCTGCAACAAATAATTAAAGTGTTAAGCTCTGTGAATTTCAGTTTATGGTGACCCTTGTATGAATCTTTGAAAGGTATCTATAGGTGTCAGTAATGGTGCATCCCTCACAGTATGACCTGCAGTCTTTCTGTCACAAGGTGCAATGCAGTGTGCAAACTCCAGCAGAAAGGGTCTGCATGACTGCTCTTCTACATCAACTATTATTTACAGACCAATGAACGGCTGAGCCAATGATACTTTCCTGGCCACCTCCTTGGTTACATAATAAAGAAATGTGTTCAGAGAGCAAGTGCAGAACTTACATATACCATGTATCCCTCCCCTTGCCATATCAGAGTGTGTGTTGTGCATACCAAGACCAAGATCAAAAGGAAACTGCAGAAGCTATAGTCAAAATCACTTGTGCCTATGTATCAGGTCTTTATCGTATTTACTGCACTTCTGGGTCATAGATAGTCCCAGCTACATTTATCATTGAGGAATTTAGGCCTTCATTTGTGCTTTTCAATGCAATGTAACAAGACAATGTGTCCCACACACAATGCCTCCTACCCCCAAGCCATTTCTATACTATACTTCTAGAAAATAGCTACACGTTGATGGTGATGAAAATTATAGTTCAACAAAAGCTGAAGGTCCAGAGTTGATAGAGATGGCCTAACTAACCATCATGTAGCCCAACCTCCATGACGCCAAGACTGACCCTTCAGCAGATATCCACAACTCTGACCTGAAATGCTTTGATCTCACCAGCAGGCAGTTATTGGTCAGGACAGGATGTAGGAGAAGATACACAGAAAGATGAAATAAACAGGTTGGTGGGTAATCTTGTGGCATGGGAAAATGTTGCATATAAAGGACTATGTAAGCAAGGATAAGGTGTGAATAAAGAGTCCTTTTATATTTAAAGGGGACCTGTCATCTACACATAAAAAGTTGTTTAATGAAACTCCTTTGCAAATTTTTTTCATTGAAACATCCATACCTGTTATAAAGGGTGTTTAAAGGGGAACTCCACACAAACATAACATTTGCTTTTTGAAAGGTAAACATAGTTTCAAGCAACTCTGCAATATACATCAATTAAAAAATATGCAGACTTTTCATGATTTTGAATGGTTTCTGACAGTTCCCTAAGCCTCGCCCCCTGCTCTACTGATCATCTGTCTGATTTCTTTGCTGAGCTGACTGACTACTGTTACTTTGTATCAACAGCCAGCTGTCCTCAGCCTGCATCCTCCAAACCCCACAATTCCCTGCACACATGATTTCAATATGGAAAGGAACATCACAGTGCAATGTGTGTACATAGGCGGATTTTCAATAAGGCTAGGGGAGGCTAAGCCTCCCCAAACCTGCCTGGCACCTAACTAAAACGAACTCTCTCCGTTTCTGACTGCTGGTTTACACCTTTATCATTGTGGAAACCGGTTCTCTGAGCTGCACACTGATTAGATCTTATTCCTCATGGTTTCCCCAATCAGAATGCACCTCTCTTGACTGACAGTAGAACTAGCCAATCAGGTCACAGATAAAGGAGGGGGTGGGGGTGAGATTCGGATCGTCGGAAGGCACTGCAGAAAGGACTAGAAGGAACCTCACCAGAGGTGTAACTAATTTGCTGCAGATTTCAACTTACTGCTCCCACAGGTACAGTACTATACTGGAAAAACTCTAACAGCTTAAACACTATCTGTATAAAATAATTGAATTAACTCTTTCCCCATGAAAAGCAAATTGTCCTTTTTATGTTTTTGCACTTGTTTTTTTTCTCTTACTTTGTTTATTTTAGTCAAAGGGGTGTTCACCTTGACATTAACTGTTAGTATGTTATACAATGGCCAATTCTAAGCAATTTTTCAATTGGCCTTTATTATTTATTTTTATAGGTTTTGAAATATTTGCCTTCTTCTTCTGACTCTTTCCAGCTTTTTAATGGTCACACCATCTAAAAACAAATGCTCTGTAAGGCTACAAATGTATTGTTATTGCTACTTTTTATTATTCATCTTTCTATTCAGGCCTCTCTTATTCATATTCCAGTGTCTTATTCAAATAAGTGCATGGTTGCTAGGGAATTTGGACCCTAGCAACCAGATTGTTCAAACTGCAAACTGGAGAGCTGCTGAATAAAAAGCTAAATAACTCAAAAACAGATAATAAAAAATGAAAACAAATTGCAAATTGGTTTAAGAATATTACTCTCTGCATCATAATAAAAGTTAACTCAAAGGTGAACAAAACCTTTTAAGTCTGTAAGTTAGTCAGATATTCTGAGACAATTTTTGTCTTTAATTTTTTTTATTATTTGTGGAGCTTTTTATTCAGCAGCTCTCCAATGTGCAATGTCAGCAATCTGGTTGCTAGGGTCCAGATCACCCTAGCAACCATGCATAGATTTGAATAAGGAACTGGAAAGGGGTCTGAACAGAAAGATGAGCAATAAAAAAAAGCAATAACAATAGAATTGTGGCCTTACAGAGCATTTGTTTTTAGAAGAGGTCATCCCCATTTGAAAGAAAGAAAGAGTCAAAAGGAGAAGGTAAATAATTAAAACTATAAAAAAAGAAAAAATGAAGGCCAATTGAAAAGTTGCTTAGAATTAGCCATTCTATACACATAAAGTGTACTTAAAAGTGAAGCACCCCTTTAAGGTGGCTTGGAAACAAAACAATGTTGTATTTCAGTGGGGGCATAAATATATCTGAATCTCTGCCACCAGTACCCACTGCATATCACTGCATATATGTGCTTGTTTTGTAAATATAGACTAAATCTCACATCTAAGATTAACACTGTTTAACACTTCACAAATATATCACCCCTTTGTTAAAATTAAAGGGACATCTGTGAACACAAATGGATTGAGAATCCATTTAATATGAGTTGTGGAACCCACAGAACCGCTTGAGGTAGTTGGGGTGGGGGTTTATTTTCATTCCAGTGGTGCATCCACTAAGCCTCACAGTAGCTTTAGGTCAGTCTATGAATGGCCCATCTTTAGCCTCCCCAAACAAAAAATTCACCCTCCGCCTATGTGCGTGTAGTTTCTGCATGCTGTCTGTAAGCTGAGGAGAAGTTATTACAAGTTGTAACATCAGTGTTTTTGTCCCTCCTTCCCTGCCAGGATTTCAAATGATGCAGAAAAAGAACTGTTAAACAGCTGGATTTCAGCATGTAAAATGGCATTTAATCATACTTTTCGAAGAAACAGGTAACTGTGATGGGTATATTAGGGGTTTCTGTGTTATGTGGGCCTCTTTATCAAATTTTGGTTTGGAAGCTGGAGTTCCCCTTTAAATATCTGAGCTGACAATCAAATATTACCTGCCCTGCCTCTATGCCTGAGGTATAGAGGTGGGGCAGTCAATTACTTTCACTTTCCATTCAGCAATTTCTAGATATCACTGCCCTCCTCACATCCCCCCTTCCCTCCTCACACTCTATAATTGTATAGGGCACTGGCATGGGCATTAAGTCCTCATTCTGGTGCATACACATGATTTTGCAATGATACACAATTTGTCTTAACAACAAATTGCCACAAAATGGCTCCTGTCTGCTTGCTGTGATTGTATTTGAAGACAAGAGGAAACAAAATTTAAATAATAAATTTAGGGGCAAATTCATTATGCGCCGAAGCGCCTAACGCTAGCGTCAATTCGCTAGCGTTGGCCATTTTCGCTACTTCACAAATTGACTAATGGACGCTGGTGTAACTTCGCTAGCGTAACTTCGCACCCTTACGCCTGGTGAATTTGCGCAACGGACGTAACTACGCAAATTCACTAATGCGCGCATTGTTCTGAACGCTACCTTTTACGCTAGACTTCCTTCACCACCTCAGACCAGGCGAAGCGCAATAGAGTAGATATGGATTGCTTAAAAAAAAGTTCAAACGCTGGCGTTTTTTCTATATTATGGGTGATAGGCTGAAAAAGATCGAAAAAATTTTTGGGGCTCCCCTCCTTCCCCCCTACATTTCCTAACTCATGGCAACTTAAAGGGAATCTGTCGTCATTTTAAACTTTTTTTTTTTTTTTTTTTTGCATTTTTATAAAAAACACATCCATAAACACTGTCTGGCAAATAAAATGTTAATCCACAAATCCATGCATAAGTTATTTTAGTTTGTATTTTGTCATGGGGGCTTCCATTTCTGCTCATTACACATTCATCCTGTGCTGCTCTAATAGCAGGCACAGCATTACCTGTGTGCTTGGAGGCAGCCACTCTGTAATGAAAAGCCAGGTCGCACTACGACATGAGAATCTAGCTGTACACTCCCCCTCCCCTCTCTGCCCATGCGTGTTATGTTTGGAGGAGAGAGGTCACATGGTTTGCAGGGAAGCAATTACTTTCACTTTCCTACCTTCTGCTCTACAGCTGCACTAGCAGCCCCTCCTCCCACAGACGACTATCAAAGCTCCTGCCGTTCTGTAAGTTTGTTCTTTGCTTTCCTTTGGAGGGGGGAACTTTCTCTCCTTGCTGTCTTCCTAGTTTGTTTTACTGGTTACTAGATGAGGTAAAGGAGCTGTGAGTTCCCTCTGCTATCCACCTCACACACACCTTGCTCCTTTCCTGCCTGCAATACTTCTTTTTTCATTAACTACTTACTGCCTCCTTTCTCATGAGCTATTTTAACCCTTGCTAGACTTCCTCTTAAGTTTTCCTGGTTTTCAAGTATGTCCTTATTTTATCCTTTTTTCTATTACCTGTCATCAGTCCTGGGAGTGTACTCCTGTGTTTCTGCCATTCATTTTTGTGTAAACAAATATAATAAACTATCTATATAAAATATTTTTTCCAGTGTCCAAAATGAATTGTGTGTATGTGTATATATTTATTTTTTAAACATTAGTGTGGGCGGTGATCACAGGACTATCTTATTTCAGTCCTTCTGAAGTGGTGTCAGTGGGAGCTTATCTTGATTCCTGCCTATTGTTCAATTGACAGGCTCAGCAGACAAGGCTCTATTTACATTACAGCAGTTTGTAGGAGGGAGGGGTAATGACATCACTCCAACTTGCAGTGCAGCAGTAAATTGTGACTGAAGTTTATCAGAGCACAAGTCACATGACCTGAGGGCAGCTGGGAAATGTCAAAATGTCTACCCCCATTGCAAATTTTAGAATTAGATATAAAAAAAATCCATTTCTTGTTTTGAAAAACGGATTTCAATGCAGGATTCTGCTGTAGTAGCACTATCAACTGATACATTTTGTAAAAAACATGTTTTTCCACGACAGTAACTATACAGTGGGCACACGTGTAGGGCACAACGCTAGCGCAACTTCGCAACCTTACGCTACCCCTGAGCACAACTTCGGATTTTAGTGAATTTGCGGAGCGCTGGCGAAACTACGCCTGGCGAAGTGTGGCGAAGTGCGGCGAAGTTACGCCTGGCGCAACTACGAATCTTAGTGAATTTGCCCCATAGTGTAAGATAAGTTTATTTTTCTCAACTAACATGATAGAAAATAATATGGAATTAATTCTTTAGGGGGCAGGTCCCCATTAACTACCATATTCTGAATAGGCCCAACTGAGGGTCCAGCAGGGCAGATATCCACTGTTTATTCTATAAACAGCCCTCAGACTACAGCTCTTGTTTCTCCTTGACAATCCATTGCTAGGGAAGCTGAAGGTTTAGTTCAAAATCCACCCGATGGCAACAGGTTGCCCATTTCTAGAACAGGTTGGGCATTTTTAGCCTAATGCAGTGCTGCCCACCATATTAAATACATTGTGGCAGTTATCCACAGTATCACATGCTCATGATCAAGAGTATAATGAAATAATGATGTCATATATAGATAGAATGGCACTGGAGCTTGTTCACAGACTGAGGGCCATAACAATCTCAGACAAGGGCAAGATCTTGGTTGCCAGTTGTACAGCTTTGGATTAAAAGGTCAATAACATAAAGTTACATAGTTACATACTTAAATCAGGTTGAAAAAAGACAAAGTCCATCAAGTTCACCTCCTCCAAATGAAAACCCAGCATTCATATACACATACCCCTCCATACTTTCGTATAAATTATATATACCCATATCTATACTAACTATAGAGTTTAGTATCAGAATAGTCTTTGATATTATGTCTGTCCAAGAAATCACTCTTAAAAGAGAAATCAACCTGTGGGGAAAAACCCCTGTACCCCCCACTCCAGGTAGACCTCCCTCCCTCCTCCCCCCAGGCTAACTACCCCCCCCCCGGGGAAATGCCCCATACTCCATACTTACCCCTCGGCGAAGATTCTTCCAGCGAAGTTCCACGCGTCCATCTTCCACGTCCTCTGTAAGCTGACTGGGAGATTGGTATTTCTGCGCATGCGCAGTTGGAGCAGTTTGCCGGTCCGCGACAACTGCACATGCGTAATTACACGGAAATTACCATCTTACTGAGGAGCCGGAAGAAGGACGCGTGGAACTTCACTGGAAAAGTCTGCACTGAGGGTTAAATATGGAGTATGGGGCATTTCCCCCGGGGGGGGGGTAGTTAGCCTGGTGGGAGTTGGGAGGGAGGTCTACCTTTGGTAGGGGGTACGGGGTTTTTTCCCCACAGGTTGATTTCTCCTTTAAAGACATTAACAGAATCAGCCATCACAACATCACCCAGCAGTGCATTCCACAACCTCACTCTCCTCACTGTGAAGAACCACCTACGTTGCTTCAGATGAAAGTTCTTGCACTGCGTACTCCAGATGAATCCTTACCAGGGACCTATAAAGAGGCATAATTATGTTTTCACCCCTTGAGTTAATGCTCTTTTTTATGCAAGACAGAACTGTATTAGCTTTAGTAGCCACAGAATGATACTGCCCAGAATTGAACAACTTGTTATCTACAAAAACTCCAAGATCCTTCTCATTTAAGCAAACTCCCCAAGCACTGCCATTTAGGGGCAGATTTATCAAGGGTCGAAGTGAATTCAAAGGAATTTTTGAAGTAAAAAAAATTCGAAATTTAAAGTAATTTTTTGGATACTTCGAATTAGTTTTTACTTCGAAATTCGACCGTTGATAAATCTGCCCCTATCGTGTATAACTTGCGTTTATATTATTTTTGCCAAAGTGTATAACCTTGCATTTATCAACAATGAACCCTCATTTTCCAGTTTGCTGCCAGTTTCCCAACTTAGACAAATCACTCTGCAAAGTGGCACCTATAGTTCTGCACAATTTATTATCATCTGCAAAAATAGAAACAGTACTTTCAATGCCCACCTCCAGGTCATATAAGCAATAATAAACAAGTTGAAAAGCAAGGGACCAAGTACAGTGCCCTGTGGTACTCCGCTAACAACACTGGCCCAATTAGAAAAGGTTCCATTTAACACAACTCTTCGTAGTCTATATTTTAGACAGTTCTCTATCCAGGTAGAAATACTATGTTCCAGGCCAACATTCCTTAATTTAACCAGTAACCTTTTGTGTGGCACTGTATCAAATGCTTTAGCAAAGTCTAAGTAAATCACATCCACTGCCATCCCAGAATCGAGGTCCCTGCTTACCTTCTCTTAAAAAGAAATTAAGTTAGTCTGGCAAGATATATTACGCATAAAACCATTCTGGCACAAACTCATAGTATTGTTATTTGCTATGAAGTCCAGTATCTTATCCTTTATTATCCATACAAAAAGCTTTCCTACCACTGACGTCAGACTAATTGGCCTATAGTTTTGAGTCTGAGAACGGGATCCTTTTTTGAATAGTGGCCCCACATTAGCAATCACCAGTCTCTCGGCACCATGCCAGACTTGAATGAATCCTGGAAAATTAAGCAAAGAGGTTTGGCAATCACAGAGCTAAGCTCGCTAAGTACCCTGGGATGTATATCATCTGGCCTTGGACCTTTGTTTATTTTAACATGTTTTAGTCTCTTTTCAGTTTCTTCATGTGTGAACCATGCATCATTAGTTGTATTACTAGAATCGGGACTATTAATAAGGAAACCTTCATTAGCTGGTTCCTCATTTGTGTAGACAAACGAAAAATTTTTGATTTTACTATTAATATATTTAAAAATTTATTTTGGATTCTTTTTACTGCTTGCTTAAATATCCTTTTCCATATCGATTTAAGCTTGCCTGGTAGCTTTTTGCATGAGTTATTGGCCTCCTTGTACCTTATAAATGATTTGGCTGTCCCAGGTAACAGCACGTCTTTTCTTACCCATCTCAACACCAACACTTCTATTGAACCAAAAAGGACGTTCCTTGCTTACAAGGGGAATATACTGATATGTATTTTTTTTATGCAGCATTTTAAAGACTTCCCATTTTAGTTCTGTGTTTAACCTGTGAAAAGCATTTCCCACTTAATATTTTGCAGAGATGCCCTTATATTGTATTGTTTGCATGTCTGAAATTTGGTGTTTTAGATACTCCCTTACAGAATTGCCTCTGCAACAGAATCTCAAAGGAGACCATGTTATGATCACTATTCCCTAAATGCTCACCCATGCAAATGTTAGAGATTAGTTCAGTATTATTAGTTATTACAAGAGAGAGTTATTCCTCGTAGGTTCTTGAACGAGCTGGAATAAAAAGTTTTTATTCAGCATATTTACAAACCTACTAGCTTTTTCTGTCTTGGAAACCCCATTACCCCAGTCAATGTCGGGATAATTGAAGTCACCCATAGTAAAAACTTGAACTAGTTGTGAAGCCGCTTCTATTTGTGAGAGCAGCTGGGCTTCACACTCGTCACTTATAGGAGGTGGTTTATAGCATACACCAATGATAATTTTCTTTGTAACTTTTTGCCCAGTCAGAAAATTATTATTTTGTCATTAGTAATGATATGTACTAAAACAGTTGGGTCATGCCCTGCCCCACACAATAATTTGTCTACCAGATCAACCACATGCCGAACCCTGGCACCAGGAAGACCGCAAACTGTTGTTTGTAGCGATTCAGACAACAGATTACCCTATCCACTTTCCTAATAATTGAATCCCCTACAACCACAATCTGCTTAGGCCTGACTCTGCTCTCCTCCCCACCACTACTAGAGAAACTTGTCTCCTGGCTGTTAGAGAGAGATCAGCCCCATCTAGAATTGCCAATCAAGAGTTCACACTCCCATCTTCTTCATAAAATCTGGCAAATCTGAAGGGATGCATAAACCCGGATCAGCCTCCATTTTTCTTTTGCCCACCTAAGATTTTCTAACTGTCACCCAGCTAGCTGCCTCAATCAACATCTGGACTATAAATAATCAGTTTGGACTTTCGTTCAACAAAAACTGTATAGTGAAAATAATTATAAATATATTCACCCATATTTGATACTGCAAGCAGGGGTGCTTCGCCAATGAGGCGAGTTGAGGCTGTCGCCTCAGGCGGCAGTGCCCCACTAGGTACCAGGCAGTGTCGGACTGGCCCACCGGGATACCAGGAAAACTCCCGGTGGGCCCAGGGGTCAGTGGGCCTCTTGCTTCTAACTATTTGGCCTATTTCATAGTCATTCCCTATTTCTTTATGGAAACAAAGAGGCTTAATAATGGAAGAATATAGTATAGTATGTAGAGAAAAGAGACTAGGAGAATAAAGAGGTTGAGTGAGGAGAGGTGGTTATAGTAGTTTGGAAAGTGGGCCCTCAGCCTAAGGTTTTCTGGTGGGCCCCTGACATCCCAGTCCGACACTGGTACCAGGGGCAGCAAAAATGCTGCTCCTGGTACTTTAAGAGCGAATTTCCGGGGGAGGGGGGGCAGAAGCAACTGCTGCTGCCTCAGGCGGCAGAGGGGCCAGGATCGCCCCTGACTGCAAGTGCTATACTAGCTAATAAACAACAAACAGGGAACAAAAGCCCCCTAACATATTAGAATTGCCCCTCTTTCATGTCCATCTCTCCATATTATCTACAAAGGTTCCATAGCATTCCAGTGAATTACCAAATATGAAACAAACAAACAAATACAGACAGCTGTTATTCCAATTGCCCTAAAAATTACAACTCCTCACTTCATAGTTAACCAAAATGAGATCCATGGGTTGTGTGTTCTAGGCTAAGGATTTGGTACAAGCAGTCCACTGGCTGTAGCAGGAAAATGGTTAATCCAGCAGTCTGCAGAGGCACTTCTGTTGAAGTGAGTGTTAGACTAATTGATTGGAAGTTGCACTCAGTTCCAATCCCCCCCCCCCTACTGGTCACCTTCATTTGAACTAAATGGCAATCATTCCATTCAAAGCCATTAGAATGTTTCTGGCAAGGGGCCACACAATTGCCTCTGATATTCCTCCTAACTAGCTGCTGCAATATAATAGGATTACTGGAGTCTACATCCCCAACAGCTGTTGCTGGCTACCCCTTACCTTGCAGTCACCCACGCAGGATCTCACAGAGTATTCTCCGGATTGAAGATACTTCTCTAACACAAAGTCAAACTCCTCGTATTTTTCCTGAGCATGTTGGTCCAGTCTCTGGTAAGCTTGAATGCAGTTGCTGCACATCTCACCCTCAATCAGGGCAGGAGATGCTGCAGCTGCACCCACAAAGTCCTCCATCAGGCTCTCGAGACTGCAGTCCAGGTTGTCGGGGTTAGACATCCCTAGTAGCAGGTCCAGGATGGTGTAAGTATCACAAAAGGACAGGGTGTAGTTGCGAAAATAAGCCTTTAAAAAGTTCCTCTTGGAGGAAAAAAAAGAAGGGGGGTAGGACCAATAAGAGGAGGACCAGGAAGAAAGTTGGGGGTAGGATGGAGAAAAAGACCCCCTGTGTCTTTGCAAATAATGCAGTTTGGCGCAGGCTGTGTCCAGGTGAGTGGACTTGACCCCAGTGCAATGAGGAGGTTGAGCAGCAGATTTGGTCAGATTGCTTAGGAAAATGTCCCAGCAGCCCCTGTCCTCTCCTGGGAAGCTCTGGGGGGGCAGCAGGCTGTCGTTGGCTGGCTGGAGGCTGAAGGCGATGCTGCCCCTTGCTTTGGCCCCTGCAGACACCAACCACAGGTGATTAGACAGCAGGACGGTAAAGAACAAGAGAGACGCGAGGGACATTCGCCATCTCTGAGCCCTCTCGGAGTCTGCGCACGGTTTATCGCTGTGTCGGGGTTCCCAGCAGATCTTTAAGACGGCCTCATCTTCCCTTGGATACATCCAAGCCCCCCTGATCATATTTTAGGGGATGGGAGAATGCGGGGAGCGGTGGCCGTGTGCTCTCAGTCTCCCCCCCCCTTTATGTTTGTGGTGGTTTTCCTACACCACCAACACAATGTCACCTACCTCTAGCGAGGGGGCCTACGGAGAGGGGCATCATCAGGAGGGGTGATGATTGAGAGATTGATGATAAGGAATACTGGATGGAGATTGTAATTTTGAATGGAGGGGGTAAAGGATGGAGGAATGGGAGCTCCCCTCCCCAACCCGCCCCTGCCCGGGTCACTCAGTAACCTGCCATTGCAGTTAATACTTGAAAAGCCAACCAGGAAAAAAATACCCCATCCCTTTGTAAGGATTCACCCCAATGTACATCAAGAAGAAGTCCACAGTGGGGACAATGGATAACCCATGTACACCCCCCCACCCATCCCCCTATGATCCCCAAGCAAATCCAGGTAATAGCATTCCCCTGTGGCTGTTGGCCCAACTCAGAGTACCCCTCTGGCTTAGTCCCTGCTCCCCATCCTGTTGCTGGTCCTGGGCAGCCTGTGTTCCCTCTGCTCCTCTCTCTTTCTCACACTGAAAAGGTGGCTGTGCCCTCCTTATTGTTTTCTCTTTCTCTTCTGGTGGGCACTGTTTTTCTGCTCCCTGGGCATGCTGCAGCTAGGGCTGAATATTCTCATGCCTCCTCTTCCTCCCTCTCTCTTCCAGGCCGTGCTCTACCCTTCTGGGCTTCCTATTATTTCTATTTACTCTGTCGCCATCTTTAGCCGTGGAGAGAACACCTTGAGAAATTGATCAGTGGAGAGCGCGGGCACGTGCATGCACGGCCCCGGACAAAATAGCGTGCCTGTCCTCCCTTTCCCTTATGTGCTTTTTTATTTTTATAAAAGCCAACCCACTTCTCCTTCTCCCCGATCCCCTCCCCTTCATTCACTCCATCCTGCCTTTCATTCATCTTCCGTTCCATTCAGATTGTTCTTCCCCCCCCAAAACCCCCACCTCCCACTAAATACTGATTCAGGTTCTCTGATAACTCACTACTACTAACGTTCTTATATTGCACTGTCACCCTGTCCTTTCCACTTCAGAGGCTGCAGCTTTTATTATTATATTTTTATGAGCAGCGCTTAGTGGATAATACACTGTAGGCAGGGGGCCTTCATTGCTAATGCATTCAGGTTTAGAAGCAGTTAAACCTGGGCTCTGGATACTCAGTAACCGACATAAAATGAGAATGATGCGATTTTCAACCTGTTGGCTGTGCAGCAGGGAACTACAAATCACAGCTCCCCTGCTGTTCAACAGCAACTGGTCAAAAACAGTGTCACATGCATCACTAGACATTACAAAAGATCTGGCGATTGAAATCTACGACCGTCTTCATTATCCAGTTATTGGTTTCACATGATATCATGTGTACAGCAGTGGCATGCAGCTGTCGCAAGAAACTAAAGACACTGGAGCTCATTTAGAAACACTGGGCAAATTTACCCCTGGGCAGTAAAATTTAGCAACCAATCAGTTACTTGCTTTAAACAATGAGAGCAATCATTTGATTCGTTGCCATAGGTTACTGCCCAGGTGCAAATTTGGCCAGTGTGTATAAATGAGCCCCATTGCCTGTAGCGATACTGTATTATGTGACTGCAAGCGCAGAGTGAGGTTGCGCTGTCCGTCCCTGGTGGTGCTGAATGTAATCCCTACGCACGGTAATAGGCTATTGACTCTTCTTTATCTGCCACCCATCAGCTCTAGGCATTTCTGCCTTTCCCGGACCCCAACCCCCCCCCCCCCCACACAATACACATATGGTGACAGAGGATGGACTGTGCTTCAGTAACGCATTAATGCATCTCAAATAACATTCTCCTTTAATGCCATAGTATAAAAGGTATATAATGCAATCTTTCACACCCGTCTAATTTCCCTATTCTATAAGTGCTGTTTTATATTGTTAAAGGGCATGTAACCCCCCAAAAAATGATATTTTGCCTACTGAAATAAATAGTGACATGCATTATTACCAATTACCAACGATTTTAAAGTTATTTGTTTAAATAATTGCAGTATTTCTCTGTGTCTTGCTGCACTGCTGGTTATGCCTTCGGAAACAACGCAGCAGTCAGTCTTATAATCTTCTTCTTAGCTGACTTCCACTATATTGTTTCAGAACTCAGAACCACCACCAGGGCAGGGAAAAGACAGATACTGCTTTATATAGCAGTTCTATATACAAATAGCATTATAATAAACAAAATAATTAATGTGCCTTGGAAAGTAATATTTTCTTTATTAGGCAACCTTTAACAACCCCTGCAAGCAGGAAAGGGCAGGGCTGCAATGCTTCTACTCTGGTGGAAATATTGATTCTGCATTTTATACTGTAGTTTCATCACACACAAAGAGAAGGAGGGAGAAAGCAAGATTATATGTGTGTGTATATAGTGAATAAAGTACCCCCTCTTGTAAAATATAAGGATATTATATGTTACCGAGGAGTTTCATGACCAAATAAAAACACAAAGCCGAAGGTCATGGAACTCCAAAATGACATCAGAACTCACCGTTTATAACTGATGACATCAGAACTCACCATTTATAAGGATATAATTTACAGGATATTCATGGCTTTTGTGTATTATATAGTGAATAAAGTACCCCCTCTTGTAAAATATAAGGATATTATAAGTTACCGAGGAGTTTCACGACCATATAAATGTGTTTTTATACAGGTCATGGAACTCAGAGGTAACTTGTAATATCCTCATATTTTACAACTGGGGGTACTTTATTTATTATAATACACACATTTCAGTGAGTCATGTGACAGAAATGACATCAGAACTCACCGTTTATAATTGATGACATCAGAACTCTCCATTTATAAGGATATAATTTACAAGATATTCATGGCTCTTGTGTATTATATACATATATCCATGCAGTAGGGGAGAATCGTATTTGCATGAGAAACAGGGTGGGTGGAGACTCACATGTACAGATTTCCCTGGTATAAATGATCTATGTGTAAAGAGACATAGTAAACGCTTTTGTTGCGTACAATTCAGACATCTTCCATGTAGACATAAAGATTAAAAGGCAAACCTCAGGGGCGTAAATATAGAGGAAGCAGACCCTGCGGTTGCAGGGGGGCCCAGGAGTGTAGGGGGCCCAGTGAGACCCTAATTAATGAGCAATTTTAATATATCTTGGTAAAATAGGCCAACTTATAAATATTTTGGGGCCCTAAATTGAATTTGCTATGGGGCCCAGTAACAACTAGTTACGCCACTGGCAAACCTGTGTTTAGAATCTGACTCAGTGACTGCCCAGGCTAGCCTCAAGCCCTTTGGTGGTTAGTATTGACTTAAAGGGTATCCATGAAAATAGATATTTAAAAGCTAAAAGTGACGACTCCTGAAATAAAAGGATCTCATTAAGAGTAAATATGCTGCAACATATATCTTCAGAAGCCCAACAAAACACACACACCCCTGAAATGAAAAAACTGTATATATATATATATATATATATATATATATATATATATATATATATATATATATATATATATATATATATGGCTCTAGATACGACACAGACTGACTTGCACATTGGACTATGTGATTTATTGTCTTATATGCCCGTGTGGCTTATATTACGTGGGGAAATGTATAATGCCTTTTCATATCAGGATGAATAATTACAGGTTACGCTTGGCCTTATCAACAGGTAAAACTGAGATCCCATTGGCTAGACATTTTCTGATGTATAAACACTCAGTGCCGTCCTTGAGAGCAATATTAATTGATCATATTCCATCACTATTGAGAGGTGGGGATAGAGACAGACTCTTACTGCAGAGAGAAGCTTAATGGATCCAGGCTTTGGATACAATAGCCCCTAAAGGGTTAAATGAAATGTACTCTATTTCCTGCTTCCTATGAATGTGATCTGTATTGTACTGTCATGTAAATATGTCCTGTTGGAACTAAGTGGATCTTGACGGATTTGGACTATGTTGGATTGCGGTACTTTAGTACTACTATAACATGGAAGATATACAACTGGCTATAATTAATTGTATGACTATGGATACTGATGCAAAATATGGATGAGAATTAAGTATATTGGTTTACTGGTATACTGGTTTTTAGGATGCCATGTGGACTCTCTAGTGGCGGGTATTGCTGAACTGATTTATATTCATTTTTAGAATAGGTTGTTTTTTTAATCTTTATATTCTTTGTTTTGTGTCCTATCACTTGATGCAAAAGATTTTATCAAAGACGAGGTGATTGGCTCCAATTGGTTATATCACAACTGTTGCACTGTGGGAATAACACTTGGTATGGCTGTGCTGTTGGAGTGATATATAGCATAGAAATGTTATATGTGGCAATATATGGTGATATTAGGGATAATATACACTAAGGGCCTGTTTTTTGTCTGACATACAGTTGCTTGTGGTCTAAAATAAATAAATTAAGCTAAATAATTTAAATTAAGTTAAGGCTCTAGCAAAGGAGCATATGTAATTGGTGTTATAAATGTTACTTGAGACTGGGATCATAAACAATGTTACATTCCTTAAATATTAAAGGGAGGTGCTACATTATTCCCCTTTGTAAATACAAAGATGCTATATAATGTATCCTCTTTACATTGAGGACTGATAATATACTGTATTGGTTATATCCCGGAACAGTAAAGAGCCAAATGTGCTTTGTGCTGGCCTATATGATAACTGTATGTCTGACATATGTCCCCTTTTTAAATTACATTTTAAGTCACATTTTTAAACAGTGTTTTCTAGAAATTTTCTTAACATTTTTTATTGAAGCGAAATGTTAATTATATGATGGGTTAACACATAACACTGAGCGGATGATGTAATTGTTGCTTTTGCACAAAAATTGGCTGTGTGTGAAATAATGGGTGTTTCACTTTCTATGCACTATCCTGATGACGATCTTTTTATTATAATACCTAAACCTGTTTGCCATGAGTGCTTTCTTCAATGGTGTACTGTATGTCCATCTAGCACTTAATGATTTCTTGGCAACAAACATTCTATTTTACATAAGAAAGATTTTGATCCTAAAATTCCTTAGAGATCCATAAATTACATTTCAACCTTGTTTACCTCCCTGTGTTAGAACTAAACCCAATGTATCTGTTATCTGTTAAGCAAATGTGTGTGCCCTCTAGCCCAAATTCAGCTTGAATGACTGTCCCCATGGCTACACTAGCTAATTTGTTAGACCCAACTGGGGTATCCAGAGCTGGAATTAATCCTGCCTAAATATGGGCATGCATGGAGTGGCCCTGACCAAAGGCTGAGCCTCCAAAGGGGGGCTTGAACCTCATTGATTTTGCTATTAATCCAGAAGAGAATGGCCTTTGGATCATGATGGGAGACTTTAAATAGGGGCAATATATTGAATTAATATTTTGAATATGATAAATTGATAATTTATCTACTAAGTATACTGATACATTGTAGTCCATAGAGAATGGCCTTTGGATCATGACGGGAGACTTTAAATAGGGGCAATATATTGAATTAATATTTTGAATATGACAAATTGATATCTACTAAGTATACTAATACATTGTAGTCCATAGATTTATTTATAGTTCCAGTGGTACTTTACAGCCCCGGTTGATGCGGATTTAGAATTCTGATTGTAATGAGAAAATGTTATACGTTTACAATTGGTGCGTCACATGAAGGCGGAAGGACTGTAACGTACACAACCCTTAGGTGAGTAATATGTCCAAATAATAAGATAGCCGTAGCTGCATAGATTTCCGAGTCTTACCAACCAAATGACAACATGAATTCAAGTTTATAACAGGGAAAACCGCTAAAAGAAAGACAAACTAGAAACTGAGTAGATTCATTCTGTCTTCAAAATACTTCAAAAAATAATTTTTGGTTAAAGTTCGCCTTTACATAAGATCCTTCAGTTCCTGGTTTCCAGGTGCAAGGTACATGCCAGCTATTAGTTAAAGCAGAGATTGGTCAGTCAGAGGGACAGATATTACCTGCACTAAAGCAAGAAATTTCATGGAGCTAACCTGGAAAATAAAGCAGTTTTGCCTATTTCATGTCCAGGAAATGCACTGTTAGCAGGTGCGGCATGGCTCTCTCTGCATGATTCATTAGCCTTTTCAGATTAACCGTTGTTCTGTGGCACTTGGAATCAGATCAGTTCATAGGCCCTACCTATGTTGTTTGCATGCATTCTATCATTTAGTCGAGTAGCATCATTTCAGAAGCAGAAAGGCTGAGGATAGAATTAGTGCATTTTGAGAAATTAGCAAGAATCATGAAATAATCTGAAAGACAGATACGTTCTTATATTTCTCTAATGGGTTATTTAGATGTTTACTCATACACTGTAATTATAAGTGAGGCTTATATTGCTTTTTTTTGTAAGGCAATAAGAATTTAGTTGTTCCCCCACTCAATGGCAAGTACAGTATCTGTTGGGGATGAAAGAGAAGTTTTACACTTTGGCACAGGGATGTCTGGTGGGTTCCCCTTACTTATTAAAGTGGATCAGCTACTGTATACAAGGCCACTTTGGACTCTGCTCACAGGGGATGGTGCTGAAATCCTGAAGTAGAGAGATACTCAGTAGAAAAAGAGAGTACATTTATTTAAGGTAAAGGAAAGCTACAGAGGCATTTTATTGCAAATAGATTAGCTGCAATAGTACAAGCTAGAATGCTATATTTATTCATACCATACCTGAGTAAAAAGCTCTAGAAACTCTCTGTTTATTTAGGATAGCAGCTGCAGTATTAGCTTGGTGTGACCACTTCCTGCCTGAGTCTTTCCCTGCTCACTTATACTGTACCTCTGGGCTCAGATTACAGCAGAGAAAGGGGGGGGGGAAGATGAGCAAACTGCGCATGCACGGAGGTTTAAGCAGAAGGCAGGAAGTCTGATACAGAAGCCCATGTGTACACAATAGAAGGAAACACATGCTGTGTTTCTTTTGACAGAGGACTCAGAGCAGCACTACTTTGAGGATTTACTGGTATATTTAGGTGGACCTTTCTTATAAGGCTTACTTAGTTTTAACCTTTCCTTCTCCTTTAAGAAACACAAGGAGGAGAAACATTTCTGTTGCAGCTCACAATAGGAAGAGGTGAGGTAGGCTTAAGGTAGCTAGAAGAGCAGTCAGAGGCTTCAGTCAGGAGAGTAATAGGGTCACTGACGTGGATAGGTTCTGGATAGAAATAAGTTCCTTAGCACACCACCGTACTCTTGGGCTGGACACCTGTTGGGTGAGTACAACCACTTCCCTGCCTGCCCACACGCCCTGTGATTACTGTGTGTTTCATACTATGGAACATATTGGATGCCCTATCAGTATATAAGCATAATCTGCCTTTATTCAGTCATGTGAATACTCTGATAGCCAGCCAATGCCCGTCTCATATCCTCTGAACTTTATTATGTGTGAAATGTTAGGCCAAAATCCATACATGGAAAAAAAAAATCTCCCAGTAGGAAAATATATGGTTACTTTGTTTAAGGAACAGTAATACCACAAAATTTAAAGTGTTTTAAAGGAGTAATCATAAAATGTACTGTTGCCCTACACTGGAAAAACTGGTGTGTTTATTTCATAAACACAACTATAGTTTATATAAATAAGCTGCTGTGTAACTATGGGTGCAGCTATTCAAGCACAGGTACACGGATAATGGATACGTTCAGTAGACTCCCATTGAATGCTACAGAGCTTATCTGTTATCTACTATATATTCTGTGCCTTTTCTCCATTTTTAGCTTTGAATGGCTGCCCCATGGCTACACAGCAGCTCCTTTATTCAAACTGCATTAACATTTCTGTTAACCTCTAGTGCAGGTTAACAGTACATTAAACTGCCATTTCTTTAAATACTTTCATTTTTTAGTGTTACCATTCCTTTAAGTGGTTTACAATCTGACCTCTGTAGGCCAATTAGTGCACAATGGCTTAACCCTGAGGTAAGAATGACATCAATCTAATAGCCTTGCAGGTGGGAACAATGCTGGTATTAGCACAATAATCTTGTAATCGGTACTAATACCATTTTAAAGCTGGTGCCCTATGGGGCAGGAATGACATTTCTTTGTCTTGTGTACCAGTGACAATACACTTAACAGTTTGTGCTGGGTGTAATGTTAGAGATAGCAGGCCCAACGCATGATGGGGAGCCAAGGAGTAAAGGATCCTGATTTATGGGCAGTTTGTAATATGTGTGCACAGATAGCCATCTTCCAAGATTCTTGGGATTGGGATCCTGAAAATATTTTGCAATGAGTGCATTATGTAGATGCTTTGTAGGTGGGTGTACATTACCTAGGGCCTGGAAGCAAAACATTGGATAGTATGCAATTTAAGATGAGTCACTAGGTCTCATTTATAAACAATGGACAAATGTGCACCTGGGCAGTAGATAGAATGCAAACCGGCACAACAGGTGGGATAAAACCTGCAGGTTTATTATATGAAAGTGATTGTTTATGGGCAAGCTCCTTCATCAGTACTAATCAAGTAAGTGTGGCGTGGCTGGGCCCCCCTTAACCTCGGGTCCCCTACAACTCTCCCACCTGTCCCCCCCTGATGGCTGCCCTGCTTGTAAGACTCTTGTTAAAGAATAGAGTCAATACCATAAAGCAAGATGGCATTCCTTCCTATTTCCAGACAGGAAGTGTGGAGTTACATGAGTACTAAGAAGTCAATTTTACCTTGCAGGCATTAGTTTCCAAAACTGTGCTGCTTTACACAACATTGCTCATTGTTACCAGGAATAAGTTCATTCTGCTGCTTCCTGCTCTTCACATTGCAACAGCTCTGAGTTTCTAGCTGAGGAGTAAACACACATAGAGCCTGTAAGTCCCATGAGTTTCGTTATTTAAGGGAAATTTATAAGAGCTGACAGGCCTGGAAAAGATGTGAGCCGGGCTTGATTATGTCTTTAATGTGATCTGCAAAGACCTAGAGAAGAGACATGATTAACATAATAGCCAAGCAGGCTTCTTTTTTATAGACTTTCAGTTGCCTGGCTGATTTTTCATCCTCTTACTGTAGGGAAGCTCCCTTTTAAGTGCACCTCACAGTCGGAGACAGGAATCTGAGGATACAGAGAGGAAACCACAATTCCCCTGCTAATGAGACAGTCCTGTGAATGTATGGTAAAGTCTTTATGCTCAAGCAAGAAAGGAGACCTCCTGCTGTTAGAGGAAGTATAAAAGGAGAAATTAATCCTAATCCACTAGATTAAATACAAAGAACTATGTATGACTTTGTACATGCCAACAATGAATAAACGTGGGAGCACTTACCAGTCAGAGTTCAGCTCCAGCGTTCTGCACAAACACTGCGATCCCACACAGCCAGGTTCCATATAGCGCATAAGAAAAAATGGAGCACCAAAGGAGTCGATTATTCGTCCGTTAAAAAATAGAAATGTATTGGGGGGCGTGGCCTGACATGGTGGCGAGCGCACGCATTCTTTGAGAGCTCCGTCACGAGGGTGCCTCAAACCCCGATATTAAGCACTTCTCATTAGCTTATTTCATATATACGGGGCTCATTACACCTCAAGAGACCTCAGACAACAGAATGACGGGGAAACGGCGGCAGTGAGAGCAACGGGTGACTATGTCCCCATACTTGCACAAAGCGGGCCGAGCGGAGAGACACATGGCGCTCCAAGATGGCGCCGAGGACAGAGACCCGCCAGGGAATTCAACCCCTCGGTCTTCACCGAGAGCCTCACTGCAGGATTCCGACTCCCCTCATCGATCTTTACGGGCGGACCATGCCAAGGGACGCACAGAGGCCCTAGATGGCGCAGCTGGCAGGAGCACACGTGGCGTCCCCTCCCCGCGCTCCTCCATGACGGGTTCGCAGCGGGATGCAGGCTCACCCCAGCGATCGCATACAGGTCAGTCGCCAGCATACTCCCAACTGCCACACACGCAGCTACTCCAAGCCCTGGATTTGCCCTCTCAGGCTTTCTTAGAACAGGACCCTGATTTGGTCCCAGTTACCACGCGGACCCTCACTACGCAGCTACTAACCCTGCAAGATACTCTCACAACAGCCCTTACCAAAGCAGTCACTGATGCTGTCGCAGTAGCTGTGAGGGAAATACACTCAGAACTCTCTGACCTAGGGGGCCGCACTGATAAGTTGGAGTCCATTACTGATATCCTCATACAGAAACAGGCCAGCATGGAGGAAGAGAGCATGAATCTCAGGGATGAGCTGCAACAACTTAAATGCATGTATGAAGACCTAGAGTACAGGTCTAGGCGACAGAACCGAGGAGTGCCGGAGGATATATTGGCACAGGATATTCCAAGCTATCTGGGTGGCCTCTTCTCTGCGATTTGCCCTAATACACATCCTGATCAATGGAAACTCGACAGGGCTCACCGCTCGCTAGGCCAAAAACCTTCTCCGACTAAACAGCCCAGAGACATTGTGACCTGCCTGCATTATTTCAGGCAAAAGGAACTTATCCTTGCTCACGCCCGCACCAGCGCAGATATTACATACCTAAACCACGAAGTCAAAATCTTTGCGGACATTTCACCGATAACCCTAAACAAGCGGAGGGAGCTTAAGCCTGTCACTGCGCAACTTTCGGGAAATGAAGATTCCGTACCGCTGGGGCTATCCCTTCAAGCTAGTGGTACAACGCCAAGGATTCTACAGGACCCGGATAACGCACAGCGTTTCCTCGCAGCTCTAGGCCTCCAAGACAAACCTCAGCCGACTGCTAGGGTCAACGCAGAGGTACCTCCACTTCGTCCCCAATGGCAACAGAACCAAGGGTCTCCATATCGTCAGCAGACGACACCGCTTCCATCCTCCTCCCTGGATCGTAGAAGCAGCCCCTTCAAACCAGATTGAAGACTGATGTTAGCACATTTTCTGAATTACCCACTCTTGAGGGTTTGTATACCTGTCACCCATTTTGTTACGGACTTGCACGGATCATTCCAGAAATCTATCACCATCTGGACGTGCCTCTCCGGGTTTGTCATCTGCACCCCCCCCTAAGGAGCACGGATTGCTCCCCTTGAACCTGCACCGACTGGGTGTTTAGGTTTGCTACTGAGACTACCTTATCCCTTTTTTTCTTTTTCTTTTTTCTCTTTTTTTTCTCTCTGTGCTTTTTCCTACCTGGTTAACTCCCAGTTAACTCCACGTCCTACTTCTCTACTGATGGCTACATGGGTCGATTGCAGATCTTTTACTGCTGTTATTGTTTTCTGCACTAACTGTTTGTTCCCTCCGATCAGTGACTTACCTGCCGTGACTAGTCTACACAGAAGACCCATCTGCTCCCATATTTTTCCGGGCACCCTTCACTATGGCGATATGTCTGCCGACCAATGTAAGCTGATGGTGCATTACACCCCGGTCTCCAAGAACTACTTCTGTCGTACGAGGCTACTGGGTTGTATATTTTTAATCTGCTTTCAGTGTGATATTATGCTTCCTACCTGTTGCACAAATGGTTGTTTTTACAAGTCTTGACTGTAAAGGTCTTAACACTATTGCTAAGCGATACTTGGCCCTTCGAGAACTGAGGCTCCACAAAACAGACATTGCTCTAGTACAGGAGACTCATTTCTCTCAAGACAAGCCGCATAAATTGCAATCTAAGTATTATCCAACGGGTTATTATGCATCAGCTAATACCAAAAAGGCTGCGGTGGCCATCATTATAAATAAAGATTGTCCGTTGCAAGTCACACAGGTCACTAGCGACCCCAATGGACGCTATATTATATTGGAGGGTACCATCTCCAACACCCCCCTTCTCATTGCAAATGTCTATGCACCTAACCGGGGCCAAATAAGGTTTCTCAAAAACTTGCTTAACAAAATTTCCGCCTCCACTGCACCCTATAAAGTTATTGGGGGAGACTTCAATATTTCTGCTAACCAATCTATAGACAGATCAACGCCTTCATCGGATAGAAGTGCCCACACTCTATCCAAAGAATTCAGACAATTACTACATAAGGAAGCCTTATTCGATTCCTGGCGCATAGACCACCCACGAGGCCGTCAATATACATTTTATTCAGCAATGCACAAAGTTCACACACGTCTGGACTATTTTTTTGTTTCGCAGCCCTGCCTCAGACTTCATTATACTGCAGACATTGCGGCAATTACATGGTCAGACCACTCTCCGGTTATACTGACCCTAGACCTACATACCACTCCACCCAAAATAGCTCATTGGAGGCTCAACAAAACTATTCTGAATGACCCAGACACATTTAGTAAAATGGAAACTCTGCTAAGAGAATACTTTGCTATAAATGAAAGTTCTGTCCAGTCCCAGACCACCCTTTGGGAAGCACATAAGGCCACTATGAGAGGTCACTTTATAGCTCTATCTTCTGCCAGAAAAAAACAACACATGCAACTACAACGCGACTTACTATCCCAGTTGAGTACCTTAGAATCTTTATATAACAACAACCCCTCTGAAACACTACTCGAACAGATTGTACACACTCGTAGCCAACTCCGTTTCAGAAAGAGACTGTAGTCGAAAAAGCACTGCTCTGGACTAGGCAAACTTATTATGAGAAGGGTGACAAACAACAAACCATCCTAGCTCGCAAATTGAAAGACCTAAAAGTCCAATCCACCATTGCAGCGCTCAGGGATGACTCAGGTACATTGATGCATAATCCAGACCATATAGCAGCACAATTTCATAAATACTACTCTGCCTTATACAATTTGAGACAAGACCAATCATTGGGCTCCCTGCCACTCACCCCTTCACTATCAGACTTTTTACAGCACGCAAATTTACCTAAATTTCAGGACAATGATCTACACTGAACGCTGAAATTACACAGGAAGAGGTCCTGGCCACACTCAAGACTCTACCCAATAACAAAGCCCCAGGCCCAGATGGGTTACCCTATCACTACTATAAACACTTTCGCCTCACCCTTCTACCTTATCTTACCAAACTATATAATAGCTACATCCAGGGAACCCCGATCCCTTCTACGGACCTGACTTCATTTCTCACCCTAATCCCTAAGGACGGTAAAGACCCAACGGTATGTACCAACTATAGGCCTATCGCTCTTTTGAATACCGATCTGAAGCTATTTTCCAAACTTTTAGCCAACCGCCTAGCCCCCCTTCTGCCCAAGCTGATCCATCCGGATCAAGTGGGTTTTGTATTAGGCCGCCAGGCAGGGGACAATACAAGGTGAGTAATTAACTTACTCAATGTACTGGAAGTGCAAAAAAGGCAAGCACTGGTACTGAGTTTGGACGCTGAAAAGGCGTTTGACCTCCTAGATTGGACATATCTTTTAACCCTTCTCTGCCACCTTCACTTAACTGGACCTTTTCTCCAGGCCTTACAGGCCTTATATAGCACCCCCACAACCTATCTAAAATTGCCTGGACACTCCCACACCCCAATTAAGATTTCAAACGGTACCAGACAGGGTTGCCCTCTCTCGCCCCTCCTTTATGCACTGAGCATAGAACCACTAGCTGCCCATATACGCAATCATATAGACATTACGGGAGTGGAGGTGGGTCCTGACCATCACAAAATCGCTCTCTTTGCAGACGATGTGCTCTTAACGATAACCAACCCACATGTGTCCCTTCCATCCCTACATAAGCTGTTAGACACATATGGCACTCTCTCTGGGTATAAAATCAATGTGACTAAGACTGAAGCTCTTCCCTTACTTATTCCTACTCCATCCTTAGAAGCACTGCAGGCCACTTTCAAATACAACTGGAAGACAGACTATATCACCCACCTAGTAAAGATCGCACCCAAATACAGTGATCTTTTTCGATACAATTTCCCACCCTTGGTCCAGGAGACTAAATCTACACTTCAGAAGTGGACTGGTTACTCTATATCTTGGATGGGTAGGATAGCCTCTCTCAAGATGTCTATCCTCCCAAAATATCTTTACCTCTTTGATGGCCTACCCATCCCTATTCCCCAGACGATGCTAAAGGAGGTCCAGGCACTATTCCATGTCTTTGTATGGGGAAAAAAGAGACACCGAATCAATAGACATACCTTAACAACCCCGGTCCAGATGGGAGGTATGGGGGTGCCCCTGCTTAAACTTTATTATGAGGCAGCTCAAATTCGCCAGGTGTTGGCGTGGTCCCAATGGTCCTCTGACATTGTATGGGCGAATATTGAAACACACCACTTCCATCCCTATCATCCTAATGCATGGCTTTGGTCCAGCTTAGGTAAAGTTAGACCTAAAGTGCCGATGCTTAAGACTACAGAACTTACATTAAAACTTTGGTGGAAATTGAGATTCAAACATAGGCTAGCGTCAAATCCTTCCCTACTACTTTCCCACTTGGGTAACCCTCAGTTCCAACCAGCTTTGACCCCACAATATGTACAGCAATGGAAAGATGCCTTTTTTCACTTTATGGGATCTGACCTCACAGGCCCTTGGCACCTTCCCAACGAGGAAGGCGTTAATGGATAGGTCACCAGATCTCCCACTCTCATGGTTCCAGTATTTCCAGTTGAGACACTACTGTACCCCATTACTGGTACTGCAGCTCACCCCCTTTGAACGTCTAGCTGCTCAGGGATTACCCCAAAAAGGTCTAATCTCTTTCATTTATAAACTACTAATTAACCCTTCCCTGGACACGGGATATAGGCACAGCTATATGCAAAAAAACTGTGTGGGGCGGAAGATTGAAGCCAAGGAATGGGAGGCGATCTGGGATAATACTAAATGTGGGATTACCTGTGTCAGGCAACAAGAGAATATCTTTAAAATTCTAATGTTTTGGTATCACACACCAGTCAAGCTCCACCGGTTATTCCCGGATACTTCCTCTAACTGTTGGAGGGAATGCGGGCACCAGGGGACCTTGCCCCACATTTTCTGGTTCTGTCCTCAAATATTGTCATTCTGGGACGACGTCATACTCCTGCTAAATCAGGTGACCCGCCAAGTTTTGGATAAATGCATACTGCATGTACTCCTGGGGAAGTCATATAAGCATCTTCCAAAACACACACAGAAATTGGCTAACCAGATACTTTCAGCTGCCCGCATCTCCGTTGCGGCCAAATGGAGAACATCCTCTATTCCCTCCATACAAGAAGTCAAATGACGGGTTAATACTATTAGGCAGTATGAATATAATTTGGCTAGACTGCAAAATAAAATCCCTTTATATCTCAAGATCTGGTCTCCATGGGAACTACTTTCGAATTCCACTCTGCATGGAACTTAGCCTGCACACAGTTTGGCAATATCAATTGCATTTAGCGAACTAGGACCCCCCCCTCCTTACTGGTCCCCGACCCTCTTTCTCTAGTTGGTCTCTTTCTGTCTTTTTTTCCTCTTTTCTTTTTTTTATTGTATTATTTTATATAACTGTTTTAATGCTAATCGGTACAGATACTAACTAGCATATGTAGTATGGACTGTGAGAATAAGCAATGGGCGTGAATGTGTAACTGAGACCTCATATTGTTCCTTCTGCTTCACGTGTAATGGCTGTACCAAACATGTTATTGCCTTGTATTTTCTTCTTTGCTGTGAAATAAAATATAAGTTACAAAAAAAAAAAATAGAAATGTATTAAGGAATCATTAAAAATGGCAAAGGCATGCCCAGAACATATTGTAGGCTGCCCACCTTACATGTTTCGCGGCTACCGGCCAACTCCTCAGAAGCTTCTGAGGAGGTGCCCAGTAGCCACGAAATACATAAAGTGGGCAGTCTACAATATGACTTTGCACATGGCATCATTGATTTGTTTACCAGGGACTTTTGTGCCAAGATTAACAGTCCAAAAACTACCCTTTAAAGCTAGCAACAAACCTCTATTGCCACGAATGTGGTCTTTCTAAAATGTCTATGCCATTCACTAATGGTACTGGTGTCCAAACGCTTCTGTATAGTTGTAATAAGCACCATCGTCTCCATCCTGTTAGAGTTCCTGGTGTTCTAGTTCCTCTCTGCTGATATTCATTGTTTCCAGGTTCAAACGGGCTTGGGTATCTTTGGCCTTATTTGGCGGCCATTTGACGTCATCGCCGGTTTGCGTGAAATTCAAATATTTAAAGGGCAAAGGTCCTATTTCAAGTTGCCCAACGTAAAGGTCCTTTCCTAAGTTCCTGGATGTGCTTTCAAGTTGTATTGTTCGGTTTTGATCCTTGCCTGTCCTTGACTTCAGGCCCGGACTGGTAATCTGTCAGTTCTAGCAAATGTCAGAGGGGCTGCTCTACCCTGCTTTTAAGTGGGCAGCCCCCTGCCTAAATAGATCCGGTGCTCGCTGCACTTGCCTGCTATTAAAGGAGAAGGAAATGTTAAATAAAGAAACTTGAAAAACATTTCCCCATTACCCCCCCTCCTCAAACGCTGCATTTAAAAGTGTAATATAGGTATTGTTTTCGCACACTAATGTTTGCAAATTTGGACACATCTGAGACTTTGCCGTCGCCATTTTCAACTGGAGGTGCCATTTCCCCCCCCAGCACCTCATCTATAATGTGCATGAGCCTCCTTTAGACCCTGGGACGTAATGAACCAGGCGCACGTACAAGTCTGTATAGTAAAAAATCAAGTGTTTCTTTCTGTAAAATAAATGCTTTATTAGTACAGACCTCAGTCAGACAGACCCGAACGCTGCTGAGAAATTTGTGTGCACTGCTCCTCCACTCACTCATACACTGCTAATAGGGTTGCCACCTTTTCCAGAAAAAATACCGGCCTTCCTATATATTTAGCTTTTTTCCCTATTAAAAACATTGGGATCAGGGGGCGTGTCTAACCACGCAAGGGACAGGACGCATTTTCTCAAGGCTCCTGAGGTATCTAAGTAATCTGGCCCCATCTAGGTAAAAAACCTACTATATACCTGAATATGCCACCCCATCTGCTAGAACTGGCCGGTGCCTACCCCGCACTGCAAGAACTGCTCCTGTACCACCAAGGGAATCTGAGATCTGAGTAAGGCCAACTCACTCTCGGAAGCCAGGGGTTCGCGTAGGAGCTGGCTCTGAAAGCGGACTGGAACCGCACCACCACACAGGTACAACAGCGATACAACAGCTGATCCTCTCGCTATCAAAGCGAACATGCAGCCACGCCATACTGCACAACCTGCCCCCCCTGATATCTAGGGACCAGAGACGCAAGTGTGGCCTACCCGCCCGTGGGAGCCTGTAGCTCACATGGGGGCGCGACACAGGAACACAGGCCGACCGGAGCAGCGGGGCCCGACAGGCACAATCACAGTAACCTCTCCGGACCTGCAAAAGTCCAGCATAGGGGTGAGTACCTCACTATATCTGGATGCGCTGTCCCTCCACGCCATATGTCCATCATCATCCACAGCCCTACTGCCTCCCTGCAGCTTTGCATCTAACCACAGCTAGGCTAAACAGATTGGGGCAGGCTATTTTATAGAGCATTTTAAGGAAATTGCTTCCCAAGTGGATACACAGACTTCAATGCTCTAAAGACATAACTTCACAGGGGGCTCATGTGTGGCATGACCTGCTAACGATGCATCAACCCTGAGTTCCGCACTCCATGGCTACAGGCTTCCTCCTTTCCATAAGCACCACTCAAATACTGTATAATTTTTCATGGAGATAGCCTTACATAAGCGTGCTCCAATGGAGAAGCATAAGAACCGTGAGACTCTAGGCATGATGTCTCCATACTTTCGCAAAAACCCCACGTGAAATACACAGAGAAGGGCCCAAAATGGTGAAGGGGACCAGGAACCAGACCGGGCCTCAGAAACAAGCTCGCCATTACGGCCACAAACTCCCGAGAGCAGTATAACCTCCTCCCCTCCTCAGACAAGCACTTCGGAGCTGCCACCAACACAAATGGTAACTCCTGACTTTCTTACAGAACAACTAACCGCATTGCACAACTCCCTGTCGTCAGCAATAGCAGGCTCAGCGGCAGTACAAGAACTCAAGGCAGACATACACTCAGATCCCATCAGACAATACCACAGATCCCTCTTCTCTAAGCTCTGCCCCGAATTACACGCAGAAGCATGGCGCTTTGACAGAGCTCATAGAGCACTTGGACCAAAAAGACCAGGCCAGCAAAACCCTAAGGACGTTGTAGTTTGCAGCCATTATTATGAAAGCAAAGAGAAAATTATGGCGGAAACTAGAAATAGTTCAACCGTGGTCTTCCAAGGGGCCAAATTACAAATTTACAATGACATCTCTCCAATTACATTCGCCAAAAGAAGGAAATTTAAGCAAATCACACAGCATCTCTTAGACAACAATATTCCCTACAGATGGGGATTCCCCTTCAAGCTAATAGTCTCACTGAAAGGCCAACAACACATCCTTACAGATGTCAACCAAGGCAGCAAGTTCATACTTTCCCTAGGCCTTTCTCCCATACAAATTGATACAGACAAGCCCACTCTCCAAAGTGCTAAAATGACACCAGAATGGGAAACAGTGAGCCCTAGACGTGCAAGACCCTCACCTTCTACCTCACAACGGTCCGGATCCCCAACCTGAGACACCGTGCTTGGATCTCTTCACCACGGAATTGCAACCGAGCTCTTGATGGATGCACACCAGCAACTTCACAGCCATGGGTGTGAACCAGGAATTGGTGTCATCAGAGGCAAATTGGATCACCTAGATGCTTTCTCTGACACTGGTATTTGATAGAATCATACCCAACGTGTCACCAGGTACCAAAATAAAGGTACACCTTATGACTGTACAAAGTTTTTTTTTCTGTTTGCTTTTTCATATTTCCTTCATGCAGTTCTCGGGCAGGAGTTTTGTCTCCAGTTACTCTCAACATCCCTCCACTGCCAACTCCAGGCTAGGTTTTTGACTGCCACCCTAACAGACCCCCGCACCACATCACCGGATAGCCCCATAATGCCATCCCACTTTAGAACACAAACAGATGGCTCAACCCGTAACTTGAAGTCTTTAATCTATTTAATTATGTTCATATTGTTCTCATTTTGCCCGACTTTTGGGGTGTTCCATTGCTGTTTACCAACTTCTCAGCCCACACAAGATTTTTTTCTGCATTGGTTTTCCCCATGCTCTCCCTGCTGGGTTTTATGGCAGGAATTTCATGTTAAAATGTTTGCTACGGTACGAACAAGTTTTTTATTCATGGATCATGGACGAACAGCTGTTTTTCAGTATCAAAATGACCATCTAATGGACACCTCTCTCACATTGACTAATGGCTCATTTGAGACACTACAAGTCAGACTGCAACCAGACAACAGAGCTAAACTGTTTAAGTTACTTGTTAGTTCAGCTATAGCTGTTCGGTTCCTACTTTTTTACGTTTTAATGATGTATGCTGATTTAATGGGTTTGGTTCCACCAGTTCAGATCATCATACCAATCCTCCCTCTGGTCCAGGTAATCACCTATTTAATGGTTCCAAAATTACCTCTCGATAGCGGAGAGGTCATGTCCGGCACATGCTTTACTGTCTATATTGTAAATGGGTACATATCTTCATCTACAGACACAATGGGTATAGGCCTACCAGCCCACAACGGTTGCCAACTCTTTCTGTAACTGAAACGTTTATTGGAATAATAGTATCGGTGATAAGGTTATGTGGTGGAAGGGACAACTGTTATATATGTTTTAGTATGTATAATGATATTGACGGTTCACCAACATATGGGCCTTACATAGCCAGGAGGGCTGCCTCTGCTCTGAGAATGCTTTTCCCTACCCAACCGATGCAATGATTCACCTAGTATCATTAAATGTTAAGGACTTGAATAGCCCCAAGAAAAGAACACTGACCCTCAGAGAATTTACTAAACTCAAAGCGGACATTTCTTTTATACAAGAATCCCATATTAAAGCCTCAGAGAATAATAAATTATATTCCCATTTATATCCACACTTTTATCAAGCATGCAGCCCTCAAAAGAAAGCAGGGGTGGCAATTTTAATACACAAAAACTGCCCTCTAAAAATAACAAAACAAATCTCAGTCATTACCTCCTACTCCAAGGCTCCTATGTTGGTACCCCAGTCACCCTACTGAATGTGTATGCCCCAAACACTAGACAGATACACATGCTACGTAAGGTGTTATCTTTGATCTCTTAACACCTCCCCACCATCACAATAATAGGAGGGGACTTTAATCTGTTTTTTTCTGCAACAAAAAACACCTCCAAGTCAAAGCTCTACAATAACACAAAAAGCTAAACAATTTAGAGCCTTAATTAGATCCCATGCTCTATTTGATTCTTGGCAGCTGAATCACCCAAAGGAACAACGCTACACATTCTACTTGTCACCCCACTCCATTTCCACTAGATTAGACTATATTTTATTTCTCAAAATTGTCTACAGTACCCTATAGATACTTCCATTAAGGCAATATCATGGTCGGACCCAGGGCCGCCATCAGAAATCACGGGGCCCCGCATAGCAACATTTTCTGGGCCCCCTGGCTCCGCCCACCCCAGATCCCGCCCCCACCCCACATTAAAAAGTCCACACAGACACCAGCGCTAAAAACATCATCTTTCTATTCAGGTCCTCCCTTATACATATTCCAGTCTCTTATTTAAATCAGTGCATGGTTGCTAGGGAAATTTAGACCCTGGCAACCAGATTATATAAATGGCAAACTGGAGAGCTGCTGAATAAAAAGCTAAATAAGTCAAAAACCACAAAAAATAAAAACCCAATTACAAATTGTCTCAGAATATCCCTCTCTACATCATACTAACAGTTAATGTAAAGGTGAACAACCCCTTTAACTGACCTTCAAGCTAGGATTTTTATTTCTTTAGTAATGGCTGCTTACGGTTCTATTAGAAAAATTTTACTTTTTTTTAACTGATAGAATAAGCAAGCAACATGATCACTAGAAAGATCTGCCAAATAATAAGTACAAAAGACATACTAGGATAGAATGACAGCAACACACTAGGCTGGTGCTAAAATAATTACACAAATACAGGCTGGAAAGAGAGGCTTCCAGTGCCAATGTTACAATACCTGACTCTTGCTCAGTTTGGAGTTACAGGGTTAAATGTTTCTGCTCCTTTCCCCCTCCCTCCTTCTCTCCACGCCCACATCAGCCTCAGCCTGTCAGCAGCAGCAGCACGGAAGAGCAGGGGAATGTACTTGCCGCACAGAACTTAGTGAGTGACAATTCAGCAGCGTGAGCAGCAGCAGGTCTTTGGCGCGGCTTTGGATCTTCAGCTGCACCGTGACCTTCGGCGCTGTTAAGGGGGGCCCGGCTAATTTGAAAAGTGTAACACCACTGAGCCGGGCCCCCCTTCAGCCCCGGGCCCGGTACAGCTGTACCCCCAGTGCCCCCCTGATGGCGGCCCTGGTCGGACCATGCCCCTATAACTCTCCAAATAACCTTACCACCAATGATACCAAGACAGTCACACTGGAGAATGAATGAGACTATTTTGCACAATCTAGACAATCAGTTGACAATAGCTACCATCATAAAATAATATTTTGAACTTAATAAAGGGTCCATCCAATCTAAAGCTTTTATCTGGGAAGCACATAAGGCGACTATTCGCGGCCATCTCATATCACTCTCCACAGCCAATAAAAAATGTAAACAACAGGAAATGTATTCCACAGAAAACAAACTGAGGTTGTTAGAAACTATGAATCAACAGCTGTACTGTTAGGACAGGTATATGTCTTTTCATTTGATTACAGGTATGAGCAGTCCTTCAGCTCCATCTACTGGACACTTGTAGATATTTCCTGGTGTTAGTTATTTGTTTAATAAAGTTAGTCATTGACCTCTGATGTCATAACTCCAGGTCACAGGAAGTAGGTGTTTCCAGCCTGTGCAGTTCATCTCATGTGCTTTCAGCTTTCTCCATGCTAAACAGGCCCTATGCAGCATTGTTGTTTTACCCTTTCATCTTTAAATACCCATTAAACAAGTTAACAACTTACACAGTGTGGTGCTTTGAAGAAGGGTTATCTGCCTGTCAATCTTACTTCAGACAGTGAGCAGGACAGAACAGTAGACAACGTCACGCATAGCTGATGCAATACAGCACAACAGCATCCCAACCCCCTCACACATCAGGCTATATAGGACACACGTACCCTATTGAAGCAAATCGCTACTCGAGAGGCAGAAAAATCTATAATTTGGTCCAAACGGAAGTATTATCAGATGGGAAATAATGCCCATACTCTGAAACCGAACTAAACCAGCCAACCAACTCCGAAACCAAACTAAAGAATCCCAGATTTTAAATATAAATATGCCGAATGGCCAGGTTACACATAACCCATCACAGATTACCTTCCATTCGTACTATATGTCACTATACAACTTTACATGTGGCTTCACAGGAAGGTGATTCCTCACGGTTAAGTCAATTTCTAGAAAACTGTAATTTACCCACCTTATCTATAGAGGAAACAGAGGAACTCAATAAAGAAGTCACCACGGAAGAGGTCCTCGATACTATAAAACATCTTCCCCTTAATAAATCGCCAGGACCTGACGGATTTCCCAATTCATATTACAAGGCCTACAAAGAATATTTTTCACTAATACTGGCAGACCTCTTCAATAACTTTTTACAAGACAAAGAACCTGTACCACAACATATGCTTTCCTCTTATATTACTGTCCTACCTAAGTCCGGAACAGACCTCACACAATGCAGCAATTACAGACCCATAGCTTTACTCAACTGTGACCTGAAAATGTTTACAAAACTTCTGGCAAATATATTGACACCTATTCTACCTCGCCTAATTGATGCAGATCAAGTAGGCTTTGTCTATGGCAGACAAGCAGGTGACAACACGCGCAGAACAATAGACTTAATGGACATAATCCAAACACAAGGTATCCCCTCAGTAATACTAGGGTTAGATGCTGAGAAGCCTTTGACAAGCTTTCTTACAAGCTATACACCGGCTCTACTGAAATCCAACAGCCCACCTTAAAATGAATGGGAACACTGGGAACCCGATAGATATTAGAAACGGTACAAGACAGGGATGCCCCTTGTCCCCCCTATTATATGCATTGAGCATTGAACCTTTAGCAGCCAGAATTCGGAACCACCCTGACATAACAGGTATCCCTGTTGGCAAAGGTGACTATAAAATATCCCTATATGCCGACGATGTTATGATGACTATAAGCAACCCACACTTATCACTGCCAAATCTACACAATGTTCTACAGAACTATGGTCACCATTGGTTACAAAATAAACTGGTCAAAGTCAGAAGCGCTTGCACTTAATGTGGAGGAATGCTCCAAGGTCCACATTTAAATATAAATGGAAATCGACAAAAAAATTAGATACTTAGGTATAAATCTAACCTCCAACTATCAAAAGCTGTACAAAGCAAACTATGTCCCATTGGTGAAACAACTTGAAACTGATATAAGAGAATGGAAAAAACATCATATCTTCTGGCTGGGAAGAATAGTGGCGGTAAAAATGAACATACTGCCTAAATTGTTATATCTTTTCGAAACACTGCCCATTCACCACGAGAAGCAGAATCCTGAGGTCAGTTATGACAGCTAATAGAAGTCAAGGAGGCCTGGCTGTCCCTGACATTAGCAAATACTATGATGCAACCCACCTATGACAAACCCTAGCGTGGTTACAACCCAATGCCCCCACGAAATGGTCCTTGAAGCACATTGGACTCAACCTTATCATATCAGTAACCTTATATTAACTGATAAGCCTAAGGTCCAACTGTCGACTTTGGCTCCTAAACCTATAAGCCTTACAATGACTATTTTGGCTCAATGTATTAAAAAATATAAGATTAGTGCTCATCCCTCCCCATTGACATTACTCATAGCTAGCCCTGCTTTCACTCCAGGGCTACAAAAATCTTTCTCCACAAACTGGGCTAACCACAATCTGGTCAGAATCATAGATTTTGTAGACCCCCGAAACCATAAACCATATCCCTACGAAAAACTACGGGACAGATGCAAATGGGGAACAGATAAGATAATGGACTATAACCAAATCAAAATCTTTATAGAGAGTACAATGAGCAAACGAACCAATAGAACTCTCACTCCCTTTGAAAAAATTCTAACCTGACCTCCATGCAGGTCGTGGCCTGCATGGAGGCAAGTTAGGAAACACCGAGCAGGAGCTCTGAACGGGGAGCATAAAAACTGCTAATATCCTGCACATATACCCCGAAGCTATCTTGCAGTGGGAACCGACACAGCACACTCACCCAGGCTCAGATGGTGCGGAGAACTCGTCAAAGACGAGCAGCAACACGATCCAGCGCAGCTAAGCCCATGGCCTCCCAAGATGGCGCCGAATCCCCTCCAGAGTGCGCAGTCACAGAGGCGACGAAAGGGGTGAGTGACACGGCGGCAAAAAGGCTAGCACAATATGCTAGGGACCCGCTACCCCAGCGTCCCAGTAAAAGTGCACTCATAGCACAAGAGCAGACTTCAGGGCACAAAAGTATAGTGTCAGAGACTGAGTCCATATTGGGCCAAACATGAACAGCTCAATGAAACAATACACAACAGTATTCAGGCCTTTTTAGCCTTAAATAATGAGGGTACCCCTCTGGCCATAACCTGGGATGCCTTTAAGGCATATATAAGAGGTGAGTTCATCAGTAATATTAAAGCAATATCGACTATAGTGCAGGCTGATATAGAACAAAAAACTCAAAGGGCCCAAGAAAGGGAGGCTACCTATGTTGCCCAGCCAAATGACCTAACACACCAACAATGGATAGAAAGCCAAAGTGCTCTCACGCTAGCACAGGTGGAACTTACAAAAAAAATATGCTTTATCAAAGAGCTACCATTTTTGAATCTGGGGACAAAAATGGGAAATTGCTAGAAATTCTGTCAAAAGACAACACAACCTCTGTAGCCATCCCAGCAGTAAAATTGCAACAGGGGGAGACGGTGACTTCCCCGGAGGAGATAAATAATAGATTCCTTGATTGCTATACTGAACTATATACTTCAAAACTGGGAGCCTCTCCGGAGGAGATTAAAAAATATCTAAGTGAAACAGATTTACCAATGCTAGATGACCAAGGGGCCTCAGAATTGGAAGCTGACATTACGCAATCAGAGGTTGAAATGGCCATTGCGGCCTTTCCTGCTGGGAAAACACCTGGGACAGACGGCCTACCAATAGAATGGTATAAACAACACGTCAAATCCATAGTCCCCTTTTTAATGCAACTGTATAATGAAGTAAAAAGAGGGAAATCCCTCCCTGACTCCATGAGAGAAACATTGATGATCTTGATACCCAAGCCCGGTAAGGACCCCTTAGACTGCCCCTCCTATAGACCTATATCGTTGATCAACACAGATGCCAAAATATTGGCAAAAGTGTTGGCAATGAGATTGGCACCTCACTTCTCCGATGTTATCTCTCCGGACCAAACTGGATTTATGCCCGGTCGATCTACCGGCATAAATATCAGACGATTGTTTACTAATATTGCAATTCAGCACGAAAACTCAGGTACCAGAGTGATATCTTCCCTGGATAATGAAAAAGCATTTGACTCGGTGGAATGGGAATACCTGTGGGCCACTATGGAAAGAGTAGGGATACGCCGAGCATACATTAACTGGGTAAGGGCTTTATATTTTAATCCAGTGGCTAGAATTAGAACTAATATAAACATATCCAAATCAATCCCAATAAAAAGGGGCACTAGACAGGGTTGCCCTCTCTCACCCTTGCTATTTGAAATAGCAATGGAACCATTGGCATGCCGGGTCAGAGATTCACCAGAGGTAGGGGGTCTAAAAATAGGGGCCCTGAGAGAAACTATTTCAATGTATGTCAATGATACATTATTATACTTACCCAATTCTCAGCAGGCCCTCACCTACGCTCTACAGATTATTGACAAACATACCGACTATTCAGGTCTAAAAATAAATTGGGCTAAATCGGTTCTGTTTCCCATAGACAAACGTCCAGCAAATTCTGCAACACAGACACTAGGACTTAAGTGGGTAGACAAATTTAAATACTTAGGGGTATGGATAAGTGCAAACCTAACGCAATACTGTGAACTGAATATGCAACCACTTATAAAACTTATGGAGACTAAAAGAGAACTGTGGGAAAAGCTACCACTATCATTGATAGGTAGAATAAATCTGGTCAAAATGGTGATAATTCTTAAATTAAAATATATTTTCAGACAAACAAAATCCTAAATGATTTCCATTTTTTGGAATCAAGCCTACCCAAGGCTAGCTCTTACAATACTGCAACTCTCTACTACTCAAGGGGGACTAGCGGCAACGAACCCCTTTTTATACTATGTGGCAGCTCAGTTGGCGGTAGCGAGACAATGGGCCCTTGCTCCCCTAACAAATGCAGTGGTAACTTTGGAAGCTCAGGTCATTGGATCCTATGAAGAACTTAGGAATTTACTCTATAGGGGTACTACTTACTCAAGTAAGATAACTCCACTGATGAAAACCACGGTTAAAGTTTGGAAAACAGCCCTACAATATTACCCAAAAGTAGAACATCATTGTTCAAAATATGCCCCTCTATGGTGTAATCCTCAATTGGCCCATTTTAGGCACATACCAGACCCACAGATATGGGCCCGACATAATATCAAGTAGCAGACATAATAGTTGAAGGCAAACTGTTAACTTTCCAGGAACTAAAGGAAAAATTCTCCTTACCTAATATCATGGTTTTTAGGTTTCTACAGGTTAGACATGCAGTGGCCACCCAATTTAAGGTCCAACATATCGAGACCACTCCAAACATTATAGAACAGGTGGTACATAGTGAAGAGTTGAACAAACCTCTATCCTACTTTTATAAACAAATGATACAGAAGTGCAGCTCAACCCTGACCAAATTGATAATGAAATGGCAACAGGATATTCCTGACTTAACAGCTGAGACATGGGAAGAGGTTTTGGAGGAGCTGTTTGAGGGTATAATAAGCACAAAAGACAAAATTACACAGTTAAACTACTTACACCGTGTTTATCTTACCCCCCAGAGGTTACATAAGATGAACCCAAATGTCAGCCTGGGGTGCCCCAGGTGTTCATATTCACCAGCTGTTTTTTATCATATGGTATAGGATTGCCCCCGAATACAACGATACTGGGAGACGATTATACATCAGATACAAGGTAGGACTGGTATTCCCCTCTTGAGAGATCCTAAGGTATTGATACTACATAGGATGGAGGAACAGGTTCCTATACAAGCACAAAGGACTCTGTTATCAATATTATGTATGTATGCCAAAAAAGCTATAGCCATGAAGTGGAAGTCTCAGAGCGGCCCGACACTTAACGACTGGTTGAAAAATCCATACCCTTATACTGTATAAACTTACTTACATGAGAAGGGGGTGTCCAGAGAAATTTAATAAAGTGTGGGATATGTGGGTTGAGTGGGAACCAGTGGTAAATCCACCCTGATACACAAAAAAAATAAAAATAAAAATAAAAAAAAGCTCATAGAACGTGGACAACAAACACCAAGACTGCTATCCTTTTATTATGTTTATGTTTTTTTTTTATTTTTATTGCTTTATTCACATTACTACTTGAAAGTGAAACATCTTTATTGTAATTACATGGCAATGCTTATGATACCAGGTATGTAATACTTTCATACAATAATGAATAAATAAAGAATTGTTAAAAAAAAAAAAGCAGCCCGTAACCCTATAGGGTTCTGATCTATCATTTATAAACACTGATGAACACCTGGTCAGAGGACCCATTTCAGAAACATTCATATATGAAATATTGGGAAACAATTCTGGGTCAGGAATGGTCCATGCAACAATGGTATACTGTTTGGGAAAATCAATGCAAAATGGTTACATGCATCCAGCAGAAGTTTCAAAGTTATGATGAGATGGTACCTGACACCAGATAGATTAGCCAAAATATTCCCACGGACCAGTCCTAATTGCTGGAGGGGATGCACTCAGACCGGTACACTGAACCATATATCATGGACTTGCCCCAAAATAGCAGGCTTCTGGGACGAGATCTCTGACCTGATCTGTAAAGTTCTGAACATCACAGTGAAGACTGAAATTCCTCACCTGTTATTAGCCCTTCCAATCCCGAAGCTTACAAAGCCCGCCCAAAGAATAGTTAACCAAATCACAACTGCTGCTCGTATAGCATTAACCTCTAAATGGAAATCTTCAACGATTCCCACCATAAGGGCTCTTACAGACGAGCGTTTTTACCTGCGCTCCATTTTTCTGCGTTCAGCCGCAGGGGAGCACAGGAATAGATGCATTACATTTTTTCCAATGGGGCTGTACTCACACAGGTGCGTGTAGGCGCCGCACGCAGGATGAAACACACCTGTGTGAGTAAAGCCCCATTGGAAAAAATGTAATGCGTCTATTCCTGCGCTCGGCTGAACGCAGAAAAACAGAACGCAGGGGAGCGCAGGTAAAAACGCTCGTCTGTAAGAGCCCTAAAGGAGGTTATCTCCAGGGTTGAAAATAACAAAAGGTTTGAAGACATTACAGCCAGAATAACCAACACAACAATACATAAAAACATGGCAAATCTGGGAAGAATACTCAGCAAGTGTACAAAATACAGGGACCATAGTAAATAATGCACACAACAATCCTCTTCCCCCCATGCCGTGCACATACCATGAGCAGCGGGGAACTAATTAGAACCCTACCCACTTCACCACTGCTCGTACTAACAGTGATACCGTTTATAGAGACTATCAATATAGAACCTATTGCCCATGATGAATACCTTTGCTGGAAAGATACCTGAACCGTTATTACTGTATGATTTTCTCTGTTATATTTTTTATTATTTACTTATTGATCCTATGTTTTCTCACCTTTCTGTATACTCATGACGAAAACTAATAAAATATAAGTTACAAAAAAAACAAACATTGGGATCAACCATCACTTTTACCGGGCAGGCCGGTAAAACACCTAACTGCTAATAAAGCGAGCAAGTACAGGAGCTTCAAAGTTTCCCTTCTCCTGGGGCGTCTCCATAGCAATGGAACAGCAGGAGTTACAGCTAGGGTTGCCACCTTTTAAAATGATCTTTACCGGCAGATGGAGGGGGCGGGGTTAAAAGGGTGGGCCGTGATGATAAAGGGGGTGGGACCGTGACACGCTATTGGCTGGCCGGGTCATGATGTCAAAGGGGGCGGAACCAAGCACACGCATTTGGCAAGAAGCCCAGCACAAAAAGGTAAGTTTGAGCAGGCTGAGGGCAGGCCACGGGCTTTTTTTTAGGTGTATTACAAATTTACCGGCAGCTACATTGCCGGTAAATTTGTAATATCGGCCCCGGCCTTGGCTGGTGTTTTACCGGCTAGGCCGGTAAAATACCGGCCGGGTGGCAACACTAGTTACAGCAGGCAGGGGCAGAGAGGTCAGTGACGGTGTTTGTCACGTGACCCTAACATCCACGCTACACTGGGGAAAGTTTAAGCTGTAGTGCGCATGCACAGAGCTCCACAGAAAAGAAGTGCGCATGTATGCGCCCTAAACAGAAGATTTATGGCCTGCAGCAGAGGTACACTTGGCAGAACAGGTTTATTAAACTCATTTTAAAATCAACTGCACAGAAATAATAAATTGCAGGACGAAACGATTAATGCTTAATATATATACATTTTATTGGCAATAATTTTTTTTTTTAGCCTTTACTTCTACACTTACTTCTCCACTTTGACACCAGTGTACACGGCAGACCACCTAATTATCTTATCTTTAAACTAGCCTGCGCTAGCCTGCTTCACATAAGGGTCTGGCCACACTGGCAGATTCTGGGAGATTAGTTGCCAAGCGCCGACTAATCACCCCTATCTGCCTTCCGCCTGCTAAAATGAAAATCGCCTGGGGGCAGGCACACAAAGCGTTTCGTTTTCTGAAGTCGCCATAACTACCTCACGAGGAAACTGCGGGCGACTTCGGAAAACGAATTGCTCCGTGTGCCTGCCCCCAGGTGATTTACATTTTAGCTGGTGGAAAGCAGGGGAAGGCAGATCGGGGAGATTAGTTGCCGCGAAGAAGAGCATATTTGTCATCTGGCGACTAATCTCCCGGAATCTGCCCATGTGGCCAGACCCTAAACCTGTCATCCCTCTGTCTCGGATTCCTCCCCCACTCTCTGGCATGACGCTCACAAAGCCTCCTCCTGCCTCACTGCGATCAATGTGTAATGTAAAGTTCGAGCAGAGAGAGAGGGACAGGGCTGCAGTAACTTTGAATTTGTGGGTGGTGATTTTAAACACCCCTCACCACACACTGGTTTATTTACAAACAAACTGAGGAGAGCTGTATTTTTTAGTAGGTAAGTATTGCTGTTTATATTATTTTGAGTGCCCTTTAGACGGCTGAGAATTTGCACTTAATTACATTGATTAAAAATTACACTACAGTGTACCATATAAAGGCACAAGGCTGAGTTTTACAGGGAACTCTGAGTATCACTTATATATTTTAACGGATAATGTACCCCCTAACGTAAATGATAAGGATTTCTATTTATACATATATAAAATATGTGCCGCCTGAGGCCGTTCCTGCCTCAGGCGGCAGTGAACGGCCAGTTAGAAGGGGCGGCAAAAAGCTGCCTCCTGTAACTTTAAGAGCCTAATTTCCTTGTTTTAAACTGGAAATTTGGCTCTGCTAGTGCAGAAAGCGCAGTACGCGTGCATTGCACTACCGATACTGCCCCTTTTGACCCACTCCGACGAAAAACTTTTTAGCGCTGATCGGGAGAAGGGTGCAGCATCGGGGTTGCTGCCTCAGGCAGCAGCAGTCCATGGATCGCCCCTGCAAATCATGTGCAAGTGCACCTATTAACACTGGGGAATCCTGGAGCCAGGCCTGGATTTGTGGAAAGGCCACCAAGGCCCGGGCCGGCATGAAGCTCAACCACACCTGCGTTGGTTCAGAAGCTCTGGGGCTGATCCTGAGATACAATTGTTTTTTGCCACGTGCCAATCCCCAGTGCTCCCGACCTGATGATGAAAATTTGTGCATGTGCACAAATGAAGGGGAGCGGACAGGGGTGACAAATGGCAGCGGGCCTAAGGACGCCCATTCTGTAAATCCAGCACTGCCTGGAGCTAGTGCCACCATAAATGTGGCAGTAATTCCAAGTTGACCACCATGTGCTGCGTCAATAACCACATCACACTTGTACCAAAAGAACCACATTATTGCGGTTAGTGACTGTTCTGTCCTCCCTTCCTATTACCCTGGGGCAGTGTGTAGTTCGACATACAGCTAAACCTCCCCACACTCCAATAAAGAGACTATGAACTAAAATCTGTAGATTTTACTGGATAGCAAAGAGGAATAGGTGAAACAGTAACAAATAACAGAAAATAGGGTAAATAAATAGCAATGAACAGTGCAATATAAACATATACGTATGCGTATAAATGCAACATCAAAATGCTAGCTGGCATGAAAAGTCTATGCAACAATGTCTTTGGGGGTGCTGGCAGCTGTGGAGGTGATTTGGTGCAACTATTTGCTTACCAGCAATGCTACCATGAGGAGAGATAAAACTATGCATACTTCTTCCACAGCATGGTCTGTAAAATGGAGTCCTGGCTCCCACAGGGCATTGCTCTAGGGCACATGGTGGGACTATGGTAGCCTGATTAGTTCAAATTCTGCCATAAGCATTGTGGACTGGATATAGGAATTGTGCACTTACAGCAAGTGTCCAGCAGAGGGATCTCCGAGCAAATGAATTGTGGAATATGATAGCATAGTAGAACCTTATGCTGTTACTTGCAGCAGATTCACCAAAACACTCATTCACCATTATGTTTTTTTGCCACATTGGCTACACTTAAGATGCTACTCAAAGTTTGCCAGCAATGGCACTGGAACTCTGGGACAAAATGGTGTATTATGCGGAAAAAACATGGCATTTGCATCTGAAAATTTCACTTTGCACACTGAACTGCAGTGGCTACTGATCTTTATGTAGAGTTTTTGAATGTATGACTATTTAGTGCCTATTTGCATACATGTGCGAATGGCATGTATGCAAATGATATATGATGGATATATGGGTCAGTTGATTGGTTGCTCCAGCTTATCAACTGCATGGAACTTGCTCTTCTCTGGTTTCTTCCTGGTGCTCTTGTTTCCTCTAGAAATTATAATTGTAGGTTAAGTGGCTTTAGACAGAAATTGCCCTAGAGAATATGTGGGAATCTCATTGCTAGCTTCCCTGGAATGGGGACTAATGTAGATGTTTAAAGCTCTGTGTAATACGCAGGATCTAAAATATTAAAAGGACAATATAAATACACCTGTGTGATTTGTTTGAAGGCAGAATGCCAGTATGTTAACTGACACTGAAAAAATGTCAAGTTATTATTCAGTAGGTGGCGCTGTGTTTTCAAATTCATAGATTAACAGTACTAAACTGCTAATGTCTTGAAAACTAGAAATAAAAATAATGTAAATTGCAAAATCCGTGAGTGATTCAACATTCATTTTTTTCAACAGTTTACATCTCCTTCAAGCATAAGACTCCTTAAGCGTATCCCTTTCAATATAAATCCCAAAAATAAACATCTACTTTTATATAGATACTCTGTACCATACAGGGCAGTGGTGAAAACTCTGCAGTCCTGCATTATGTATGTGTTTGAAGGAGAACTAAAGCTTAACTAAAAAAGTGGCACATTATGTTTCGGGCTTCTGTACCAGCCCAAGGCAACTACAGTCCTTTAGCAGGAAATCTGTGCCTCCAAAGATGCCCCAGTAGCTCCCGATCATCTTTTCTGCTAATTCACTGCACATGCTCTGTGCTGCTGTCACTCACTGAGTTTAGGCACCGACTCACTATATATATATCATAACTTATTTGTACTTTGCAGCTCAAAAACCAGCAAAATTAGTATCAGAATTTAATAATCAGCCCCGCGGCCTCTGTTTATATCACAGACAAACCTAATTTTCTGCTTGATAATTTCCAATGGCCTCTAAGCTTAGCTTCTCAACAGCTGCTCAAAACCCATTGAAGATGTTCAGTGTCACTGACACTTCTAACAAAACCCAAGATGGGAAACTTCTGTGAAGGGCTGACTCATTACTAGTATAGAGATAATAAACCTTTAGGTTGATTCAACAAGTTCAGTATATATATATTCTAGCCATTTATTAATTATTAATTGTAGGGTTTAGTTCTCCTTTAAGCATAATATAGGTACATGTGTGGCAAATGAGCTGTGTTTGTATGTGCTAAAGTCTCACATAAGGTAGATGCCTAGCAGCATTGCCCCTTCTGTAGCTACACTTTAGACACCCTGCAGAATGCATTATTTTCATATATCTGTCCATTTAAAGGATAAGTGAATGTAAAATTGATGAGTGTGCTATTCTAAGAAATTTTGCAATGTATATTCATTATTTATTTTGTATTTATATATTAAGGGATACATGCCCTGTTAATATGAACAAATTTTGTTACAACAGCGCCACCTGCTGGCCAGTTTCAGACCAGTCTGACCACCAAGTAGTCAAGGAAGTTGTCAGGAGAATTAACGAGGCAGCTCTGATGTTCTTCTGCTTAGGAAAGGTATGAGTATTATTTTTTTTTCTTATCTGAAGAACATGCCAACATCCCCTAAGCAAGTTGGAAAGTATTGCTGCCCTGTCCAGGTGCCATATACACAAATAAGTCCCACGCATTCTAATGCTGGCCTGATTGGAATTCATACATTCATAAATACATACATTTCATAATACATTTTCATGTTTTTTTAGACATTTAAACACTTTAAACTTGAAATGTACCAATGGATCAACTCAGAGGACAGCATGGGACATTGTGAGAATAGCTGCAGGTCTCTTTGCTTTGTTTTGCAGAGCAGAGACCTCCCTAATACCACACCAATTTTACCAAAACATTTTTTACCCAGTTATGCTAGTATAATTACTACAGTAAATATATAAAGAACATTTTAACCACAGATATACCAACCAGTATACGCACTAAATCAAACAGATAGTGAGCATATCCCAGACATATCAGTATAATTACTACAGAAAAGGGTAAATTGGTATGTATCAGAACAAACCAATATAATTACTACAGTAATTGAAGTAAATTAGCATATTATCCACAGACATGCCAATATAATAACTACAGAAAAAATAAATCACCACATTAACCCCAGACATGCCACTATAAGCACTACAGAAAGGCCAATGGTTACTCCATCAATTCAAGACAGGCCAGTAACATCATTGCAGAAATGGGTAGATTGAAAGCATTCCTTTACTTCAACAAGAATACCAATACCAAAAGTTCTTCTTTTATAATGCTCCCATGCTATTTGGCTGCCTCTCTTGTAAAAAAAAAAACCTAGCAGGACATGCATTTCACAATGGAATAGACTGCTGCCTTGGATTTTTTCTCGAGGAACAAGTAGCTGAGAAGAACTGAAGCTAAGCAGGGCAACATAGGACTTTTATATGGTATGGTCATGGAACTCCTCAGTGACTTATAATATTTTACAATAGGGGGTACATTTCACTGTACAATATATCTAGTTGCTGAATGTTACTATACATTTAAATTAGTGCAAATATATAGTAACATTCAGCAAATAGATATATTGTGCAGTGAAAAGTACCCCCTATTTGTATTAGTGCAAATAAATACTCTCTCTTTAATCACACTGAATGGGGTTTCCCTGTACAAGAGAGAGAATCTTACTATTTAGTGCACTCTAGTGGAATTTATCAGCATTACATCTTTTAAACCTAATTTCTCAAATACAGCCTGTTGTAGGTTGCTACCTACTACAAGAGGTAGTATTAGTATTCACATATAGACCTCTTCTGTCTCAGGTCTGGCTGCACTGGATAAAAAAATGCAGTGTAAGGTGCAGCGTCACTGGGGCAAGTCAGCCCTGACTTGCTGCAACCATTACAGCCAGAATTGTTATTCGCTGTTACAAATGGCATGTGTCCCATTTGCTTAGCACAAATCAGTGTCACATTTGCCTTAAGTCAGTAGTGGAACCCTGGCACTAGCAGCAGGTGCTCAGTGGTAGAAATTCCAACATTCCTTTGACTCAATAAAAACATTTGCACATAATTCATCCATACAGCCTGGACAGAAACATTGGTGCTACCGCAAGCTGTTCAGAGCACTTACAGTAGCAGGATCCTTTGTGAAAGTTATCAATGCATTTTCTGTTTTGCAACTTTGCTTCTTAGTGCATCTGATCATGAATGAGCCAAGTATATTTTGAAACTCAAATATTAAGCATTGCCATTTTGTAGACAAAGTTAGTTTTTGCCCAAAGAATATATTTGGAGATACTGTCAGATCTAATGAATTGCTGCATACTTTAATACAGACACTTCCAGATGAAATCAGCATTGTACATTGGGGCTCTAGGTTGGAGGAGGTGGGATGCTAATTATGCTTTATAAACATGCTGAGAGTAAGGACAAGAAGTACAGGGAACAGCAAGGTACAGACAGAAACTGCATTCAGCAGTAATTATATTTATACTAACTTTATAGTCATTCAGCACTAGTAATCAATGCATAATGGAAATTTGGGACACAGTGACATCACCTCCACCAGAAATCATGGGGCCCCATGCCATTTAGTTGGTAGTATTCTTCCCATCCACCCTGGGGGTTGGGCCCTGCCAAACCATAACTCCCAACATTTTTAGAAGTAAAAAGAGGGACAAAAATTTTTTTTCCGCACGTAGCGCAGCAATTTTTTTGACCACACCCCTTTCTGTGGCCACACCCCCTAATTACCATGTTTGTTTTACAAAATTTGGCAGGTTATGAAAGTTTGAAAATATTTCTCCTTATCTAAACTGTGTTTTTGTGTCTCAAAATTGTTACAAAGTATCTTATTTGCACCTGTTAGCTGTTCTGGGCTCTCTGCTAAAAGCCAATTAAGTGAGAAACTTTGTTTCTTTTTCTGGCTGTTCAGTGCAGAGAAAAGAGGGACTTTCCAGTACAAATGAGGGACTGCGGGTTGAGCTGTCAAAAGAGGGACTGTCCCTCTGAAAAAGGGAAGGTTGGGAGGTATGGCCAAACAAATAGAATGGAGTTCCATTAAAAAAGAAATTGCTTAGCTATACAAATAACACTCCAAATCTGCACTGCCTACAACCCATTACACCCAAAAAAATAACCATTTTCCAACAGGAATACCACTTTGGGCCCACAAATCTGTCCTCCTATGGTGATCAATTGTTATATGGATTGAGCAAACAGGCATATATATCCTGCATGTAGGCTAAGGTAGGAAAACATACAGTATGTCAGAGGCAGGAGCATATTTTCTATATAGGCACCAGAGAGCCCATGCCTAGGGCAGCAGCTTTGGGTGAAAAAAAAACCACATGTGGCAACCATAAAAATGCAACGGAGGAGGTGAGGGTTGTCCTGGTCCTACCCAGTTGGCACACAGACTGTACTGCACATGTTTCAGTAGGGTAGGAGAGATGGTGTGAAAGGGCAGTGTCTCGGGTAGTATAGGCTAATCAGAGCTAAAGGACAAAAAAATAAATAGGAAAATAGGAATAGATGGAAAGTATCTTGGCCAAATCAAACCAGTAAAGGAATTGGTACACATAAGGGGTATGCCACAGCATTAAAGATCCCCAGGAATCCACACAAAATGAAATCTCTAACAAGCAGAGGTAATTACTTTATTGTAACCTGTAACTGGGGACATGCATAGCCTCTCTGACCCATAAATGGCTTTGGGTGCATATATTAAGGCCACAGTTCAGTTTCTGGCACAAAATTAATCCCCAAGAGCTCTGACATCCTAAAAGTAAAATGGCTTCTCCCTAAATAGCTCTGCCTTTAGAGAAGCAGCTGCACACACTTTGCAGGCACAATCTCAAGACCTGTGCATAAAGGACCCTCACAAGCGTACTACTCCCTGTTGTCTGTATCATCCAGTGGTGACTAGAGGTCCCTGGCAGCTCAAGAGCACTGGCAGTTTCCTCAGTGGCACTGGTCAGCTCCTGGGAACAATGGCATAACAATGTGCTGCCTCCCCTTTTCTCACTTGTGGGGTCTGCTTTATGGTAGTTATGCCACTGCCTGGGCATATTGCAGATTGACAGGGAGTAGGTAAACCTCTTAGTGTGGAATGTTCTCAGAGTGGACTCAAGAATAGGCAGGGGTGCCAGATATATTAGGAAGGCAGAGAGGTGCTGTTTTTTTTCTTTACAGAAAACAAGTTATTAAAGGAAATACTGGCACACGGGATAACGTTTCTGCATACAATTATACACTTTCAAGTGAAAGAGGCATTGTGGGACAGGGCTCTTGGCTGAGGGGGGGCTGAATACACTTTTTTTTAATGGTGCAGTGTATAAGGACAAGACATACATGGAATTGCAAGGTACTGAAAGAAATTGCATTCAGCAGCAATTATATTTACAAATATAATCATTCAGCGTCTATTATTACTGTATAATGGACATTTGAAACATGGCAATAGTACCTTCATCAGAAATCATGGGGCCCCATATCATTAAGTCAATAGTGTCCTCCCCACCCAGGGAGTCTCAGTTATAAGACTGTTGCCCACCAAAGCAATCTAGATCTCCAGGAGAAAAATGGCTGGGGAGAGGGAACTATACAGCAGAACCCAGTTCGGTCCAGGCCCCCCTTTCCACCTTGGATGTGGCTGTATAGTAGTTACACCACTGCATGGGTATATTGCAGGTTGGCAGACAGTAGGTAAAACTCCCACAGCATGTTGTAGCTGCAGGCTTTAGTGTGCAAGGTTCCCAGAGTGGCCTCAAGGGTAGGCATGTGCCTTGGTGTCACTGGGGGAGGGTGCACTTCCCAGGATAATTTTTTTCTTTTTGCACTTTTAACCTGCCACTTGGCCTTGGTGTATGCAAGGGAGAGATGCCTACCACTTGCATAATAACTGGTATGAAGCACCAACTGGCTGTACCTGGAATAGGTGCTGTCAGCTCTTCAGATGTCACACATAAAGCATAGAGGATAAAAGGTGTGAAGTGGCTGCATTAGAGTGGCTCTTCTCTGCCTAATTTTGAGAAACAGATGTATCCTGGTTTGTGGCTAGCTGCTGGCACAAAAATAAGGTAGTAATGGACTGTGGAATGTCTAAAAGGCAACCAGGAAGGGAAATCTGTCATCATATATTTTCTGTCAACCTTTTGGGCTCCTTGACAGGTACATAATTGAAGTCTGTCTGGCCTCGGGGCAGTGTGTGTGGTGGTGTGACTTTTTTGGGGGGATGCTATAGTGAATGGAGGAGTAGGGATGCTGCTGTGATTATATGGTGGGGTGCTGCTGTGCTGTTAATGTTGGTGGGGGCTATGGGTGCTGTGACTGAGGCATTTAAACTGAGTGTGCTGCTTCACATGTGCTATGATTATTTAGGGGATAGGGTTGTTCTCTAGTGACCAAATGAGATAATTACCAGACGTGTGTGTGTGTGTGTGTTATATTAATGGCGGGTGTGGTGATGGATGAGAGTGGACCTGTCACCTATACATAAAAAGCTGCACAATGAAAGTAGGGGAGGGGACTGGTAAATTAGTTTCCCAGTATTATTTAGCAGGCAGTTCCCTAGTGTTATGCACACCTAACTGGGTCCTAAAATACAGTTAGGAGGGGTAACTGTTTCCTATTCCTGCTTCAAGTTATGCCCCTTGTTGTTTCTCAGGGTCCATCTTGTGCTGGCTCTAGCCTGAGCAGGCAGGCAGTGGAATCTAGACAGGTCATGTCTAGCAAGGATAGGCTACTCACTTATTTAGGTCACTCTAGGAGTGACAGATAGACAGGATATTTAGCTGAGCATCTTGAGGCTCCTCCAAGGATTATGAGTGGGATTAAGATCCCAGTTACTATTTGCCCAGAAGTAGGGACTAAGTGCAAAGACCTAGGGTAGAGTTTTCCGTCAGGTTCCACTTAGGGAAAAGGCTGAAAGCTGAGTGTACCTCCTCAAGGTTGCATACATTGTCCTCGTTCACGAGGGGACTTATAATGACCAAAGAAGCTGTGAGTATTGCTTTTTGTACACTCCATTGAGGATTGTATGTTCAATAAATATGTTTCATTGGTTAAGTTATAAGAACCACTGGCACCCAATTATTTGCACCCTGAATACAGTTAGAGTTGCACTACACCCTGCCTCCACCTGGTTGCGAGGGCTCACTCCCTAAGATTTAAAGGTCTCATCGGAAGCACAATATTGGGAGAGGAGCTCATAGTAAGAGAAAAGTGCACTCGTTTTACTATAGCGCTACATTTTGGTGCCCAACGTGGGGCTTGTACAGGGTAAAACTGTAATACTGCACTGCAGCCTAGTGTGACAGGCGTTGCGGGTGTGGACTCAATAGGAAAAAGGCCAGGAATGGGCGGGAGACTTCTGTGGTTCTTCTCTCCCACACAAAACATTCTGGCGCAACCATAGAATAGTACTGAGCTTATACTGAAAATGCCTACTATACTGCCCCAAGAAATGACGGTTATCCCAGGCGGGATAACTTCTGAAGGCATTAATCCTTGGCAAGCAGTGGTGATAGATGGAGTTCACTCACTCACTCCTGTGTACTTAGCTGCATGGCCATTAAGTCTGTTCCCAAGATTTTTAGCGTACAGATTCATAGCCCGTGCCGCTTCAGCTATTCTGGACACTATCCGGTTATTGTGGCAAGTGGAGAATGAGCTCCCTAATGATGGTGAGGGGCCTCCCATGATTTATCCTCATGGACTACCTGCCGGCTGCCCCAGTGTTTATGCCAGCCTGCCAGCTCATTCTCCCGTGAAGGGGTAAATGGTTTCAATAACCCCTTTGGCTGTATATCTGTGGGACCGTTTAGAGAATGTGGAACCTTGTCAGGCTGTGGAAGTTGATGGCATACCTGTGTGCTGCCCCATAGACGGTGTGCATCGCACTCTTATGGATCACCCGCTATTAAACGGGTTTGATTATATTACCAAGGGACCCTCAGTGGAAAAGGGGAAGGTCAGGTTTCTATACTGGATTATTGATGCGCCCTGCAAAAAAACTTGGCCCTCCAGGGTTTATCCTATAGGAGCCCCTGCCGAGGGCTGCGCATGTGTCTATCAGGACTACTTTATGCCGCAGTCGGTTACAGACTCAAGTGCGGCAGATGTAATTAGCCTGCCTCTTGTGGAGGAGGACAGTACTGGGCCTACAGAATCCACTGACAGCGTGGACTACTCAGAGGTTCCCGCCGCTGAGCTACTGTGTGAGCCTGAGAGCCCAGTAGCGTTATTAAAAGAGGAAAGCACTCCTACAACCTTAATTCCCCTCTCCTTAGTTGACAAGGGAGATGAGGGTTGTGTAGCAAACCTGCTCAAGGAAGAGCCTGGGCTAAGTACTGATGTGCCCCAATGTTTAAAAGTGGATTTGAGTACTTCTTTATTAGAGACTGAGTTGTGCGTATCGAATGTGGTAAACTCTCCGGTCATAGAAGCTCCCTGTGTTAACACAATGAAACTTCCCCTGCTGATCGTATTCCACCAGGGGGAGCCCATGGAGAAGTTGCTGTTGTGGAATTTGGCCCTGCGCACTTCCACCATCACTACCCCACTCAGTAGGGCTTAAGTTGGTGAGCGCGTGAAAAAGACAAAGGGGGCGTGCCAGACCAACTCGAGGTGGTGCCTCAAGAGTTATGGCGAGACGCCCTAATCTGAGGAATAGTACCGCAGCCATTTTGCACTTCGTCTCGACTATCCTCGAGAAGCTGATGGCGGAGCTTTGCCTGAGATAAAGCCAGTGCCTCACGCTCCTACCTTTGTGGAGCCCGAGTGGCAGTATGTATCTCAAGGGACTTTCTCACCCAGTGCGAGGGGAATGATGATTCCGGTTTGTGGCCTGTGCGAAAGGGAAGTGCCGATGCCCTAAAGGATCGGATGGAGCTTGTTCACAATGTAGTGCCCGACTATGAATGGGACCCTTTCACCGGGCTGACCAGCTTCCATTGGTGGGAGAAACACAGGATGAGGTGAGCGGTAACTCTATCCTAGTTTACCAGGAGGTAGAAGATGCCCCGGGGGTGTCCGTACCATCAGCCCCCGCATCGGAATCACTTCTAGTTATCCCCCACAGCGAGGCCTGTTTTAACGAGGAATGTGCATTCCCCTCTCAAGTTGCTTCGCTCAGAGGTGAGGCCCCAGCGATTGCGGATGCGGTTGGTGAAGTAAAACCGTCTGGCTGGACGGCAGGTGTGGGCGCTACTCCTGTTTCGGCAAAGCCTGACAGTTTGAATCATACTATGGCGTCATTGATGCCCACACCCTCAATGGTGACCGTGCTGGCTGCACCAAGGTTAGACGCGGATATCGGAGATGTATTAGAGACTAATGCAGGTTTCAGGCCTGAAGTTGTTTCTGTACCCTCTGAGGAGGAAACCCTGCAATCTGAAATAATGTTAGCGCCTGTTGAACCCGACAGCTCACTGGAGGTGAACACTGAGAATAAAGTGCTCAAGGCCTCAGAGGAGAAAAACCCAGATGCTGACCGGGAAGTTGCCTCCGTGTTATGCCCCAAAGAGAGCCCACTTTGTTGTTGAGTGTTGGTGAGTGATTCGGGGCCCTGAGGGGATTTGACTATCACAACTTATACTACACTCGCAGCACCGATGTGTACTCCAGTCATAGGTTATGACATAGACTGGAGTAAATTATCGTTTAGTCGGATAGGGCCCGTTTTGCCAGTGGCTCCGACGTTCTGAACTATATCACCTCGAATAGAGAAAGATATCTTTGGCAGGTGAGAAGGACTGGGTGGCTAACATGCCTAAACTGAAGGGGGATCCCACCATGGAGGCTGCCCCAGGATGGGAGGAATATGAGGAGGAGACCATAGAGCTGGATGAGGGACCTGCTCTCAAAGAGGCTGTGCCTCGCAGATTCACTGCACCTCCTAGAATAGGCCCAGAGGAGGAAAAAGATTTCTGGGTCCTGCCTGGATGAGCAGACCCCAACATTTTCAGGTCCATGTCCCGGGTACAATGGGTGATAAACTTCAAAGTTTACAGAAGATGGGGTTACTTTATGCCCTCTGCTCCTTTGTGGATGTACGAAAAAGTGGCTGCATCTTATGAGGATTGGCTCATTGACGAAATTCTGAGGAAAGAGAAAATGCACCACAGTTGCCCCACACACCCAGATGTGGTGAGGCTAAAGCAGGATTGGGAGTACCTGCAGTCGATTGAAAAGGAGTGGTGGTACGGCCGTACCATCCTAAAGAATGCTGTCAAGAGTTGTGAGAAGTACAATCCCACCACATATTTCTCATTTGAGGTCTACGAGGGAGATAGACAATGGGTAGACAAACCTCACCCCAAGTATTACATACCCTATGAGGACACCAAAGCCCATTTCCTCCACATGATTTGAGGCTTTGGAGGAATTGTTTTTTTTACTTGCTAATCCTTCAGTGAGATTGAGTTGCAGTTAAGATGAACTGCCTGATACCTGTCCCTCTGAAGGGGTTGTTCACCTTCCAAACACTTTTATCAGTTCAGTTGTTTTCAAATTGTTCCCCAGAAATAAAGACTTTTTTCAGTTACATCCCAGTATTTATTTTTTACTGTTTAAAGTTGAACTACCCCTTTAAAGTAACTTTACTTTCTCAAGGGAAGGATTTTCTGTTTCTACACTCCTAAGTGCATATAAAAGGATTGTGGGTTCGGGTTCTTATATGGACTGGAACACTAAAGTATCTGAAATGCAGTATGTTTAACTTGTGTCTTCTTTTGCAGATATCAATTGACCAGGGTACCTGGACAGTACCCAAGAAGTGGTTATACAATGTGATGAATGTTATGGTATTGCACTAATAATATGCAATATGGATCTAAGATAGGCACAGTTAATTGACAGTGAAAGAAACTGTTTTTCTTTGATGCTGTTTCCGTTCAGATTTTCCATTGTACTTGGGTACACTCAGGAGAGTGACCTCGAAGAGTTTATAAGGTAATGGCTAAGTATAATTTTTTTGTTCTATATGGTTTCTAGCAAGATGTGCCATAACTGCTAGGTTGCTTGCTTGCACTGCAAGATGTGCATTAACTGCTTGTTTCTCAAAAGGTTGCTCGCATGATATGCCTTAACTGCTTGATTTTTCAGGTTAACCATTGTTCCCTGGTAGGCCTATGGAGAGGCTACCGAAGAGAATGTTAACCATACAGTAAATGGAATATATGGAATGTATTTTTGTGCTTGATATTTGAATATGTTCCTTGCCGGGACGTAAGGATTTCCCCAGGGGGAGAATTTAGGGGACTGGTAAAATAGTTTCCCAGTATTATTTAGCAGGCAGTTCCCTAGAGTTATACACAAATAACTGGGTCCTAAAATACAGTTAAGAGGGGTAACTGTTTCCTATTCCTGCTTTAAGTTATGCCCCTTGTTGTTTCTAATAGTGACCAGTAGATGGCACTGTGGTAAAGTATAAAGCCCTGCGCTCAGGGTCCATCTTCTGCTGGCTCTAGCCTGAGCAGGCAGGCAGAGCTCGAGTGGAACCTAGACAGGTCAGGTCTAGCAAGGATAGGCTACTAACTTAAATAGGTCACTCTAGGAGTAACTGTTAGGACTGCCAGAAATACCCGACGGCGCTGTTTACATTCTCGGCGGTCAGTGAAGATCCAAGATGGCGGCGCCCATGCTGAACACATGGCTGCAGCGTCGCTGCATGATGATGTCATCACTGGTGCCGGGATCTCGTCATAAAAGGGCCCCCAAAACACTGTGACAGCGCCCAAGAATAGGATTCAAACCACTATTGATCCTGGGTTCCTGTCCTGCTTGCTCCCAGCCTTGATTCCTGCTCCCAGCCTTGATTCCTGCTCCCAGCCTTGATTGCTGCTCCCTGTCTGTGATTCTTGTTACCTGCCTGTGTTATTGAACTTTTCCTGGACTTTGGACTTTTGCATCTGATCTGCCTGCCCTCATTAACTCCTGCCTGTGACCACTACTACTGATTCTGCTTAACCCTTCAGATACCGCGACCTTGCTCCCACTAGAGGGCTTCCTCCTTGATCCTGACTACCTCCCTGGAGGGAGCTCCCGGCTCCCTGACAGTAACAGATAGACAGGATATTTAGCTGAGCAGCTTGAGGCTCCTCCAAAGATTAAATGGGATTAAGATCCTGGGTACTACTTGCCCAGAAGTAGAGACTAAGTGTACAGACCTAGGGTACAGTTTCCCCTCAGGTTCCACTTAGGGAAAAGGCTGAAAGCTGGGTGTACCTCCTCAAGGCTGTATACATTATCCTCATTCATGAGGGGACTTATATTGACCAAAGGTGCTGTGAGTATTGCTTATCCACTGTTGATCCTGTATTGCTTATTGTACACTCCATTGAGCATTGTATGTTCAATAAATATGTTTCATTGGTTAAGTTATAAGAACCACTGGCACCCAATTATTTGCACCCTGAATACAGTTATAGTTGCACTACACCCTGCCTCCACCTGATTGTGAGGGCTAAGATTTTAAGGTCTCATCCGGAGCACAATATTGGGAGTGGAGCTCATAGTCAGAGAAAGGTGCACTCATTTTACTATAGTGCTACAAAGGTATTTAAATATTTGAGGTGTCAATCAAATATTATATGCCCTGCCTCTATGCCTGAAGTATAGAGGTGGGGCAGGCAATTACTTTAAATTCAGCATTTCCTACATATCACTGCACTTCTCACATTGCCCCTTCCCTCCTCAGGCTCTATAATTATGTAGGGTACTGTGCATGGGCATTACGTTACTCATTCAAAATTTATCTTAATAACAGTGTCCACAAAATGGCTCCTGCTTGCTTGCTGTGATAGTGTAATTCTAAAACTGACAGAAACAAAATTTAAATAATACATATAGTGTAAGTAAAGTTTATTTTGCTCAGCTAACATGATGATAAAGAATTTGGAATTATTTCTTAGGGTGACAGGTCCCCTGTAAAATAGAAGGAAAGTACAATGGCATGGCATGATGGTGACAAACAAGGTAGGTAGATGAAGTACATTCCTAGTGCCCCCCCTGTTGCACCTTAGACATGTGCTTCTTCTGCCTACCCATGGTGCTGTGATTAGGGATGGGCACATTTTTTTCATCTTGTTTCACTGCGGAAATGATGCCAATAGACTTGTATGGCGTTGATGTAAAATAAAAATGTCAAAAAAATCTGCAGCATGTCAAAACAATTTTGACGCCTTAGGCTTTAATGGGTTTCAGCAACATTTCGCCGGTGGCAAATTTTTGGTGAAACAAAACAGGTTGAATTCACCTAAGCCTAGCTGTGACTGTTTGGGGGGTGGCATTGGGCTAGCTATGCTGTGTTTTTTATTTTTTTACATAAACAAAAAATTACATTCTTTAATGATATAAGGGGAATTGTAAGTTGGTGGCGGGGGGGGGGGCACACCAATTGAATCATTGTCTTTGGTGCCAAAATACCTGGACTAGACATTTTAGGAAGAGGCTAGTGTGCTAGAGAATAATTACCAAATTAGGCCAATTATATTTTGAAACTCAAATATTATGCAAATATTATGCATTGCCATTTTGTTGACAGTTAGTTTTCAAAATAGCCATAAACACTGATAGGGGATGATTTGCAGTAGAATTCTTAGTCTCAAAGTAAGGACTCACCAGTTTGGAGAAGGGTCCAGGTGCACCCCCCCTGAACCTTCAGCTGAGGGAGCTGAAGGATGAAGGATGATGATAAGGACAGACCCTGGGATCCGGCTGAGATGGATAACAGCAGCAGTTCAGGAGGGAACTGTGTGTTGTTGATGAGGATGATGAGCCAGCCCCACAGAAAACCCCACCAATCTCTGCTAGGGCGGGCAGGCAACAGGGCAACACTGCACCGGGTCCAGAGCCTCTGGGCGTATGGGTGGGGACCATCCCTAACCCTCCACAGCAGGCAAGGTGGTGGCCCGCACTTCAGCAGTGTGGGCATTTTTCACCTGCCAGACAGAGGACCAGTCAGTAGCAGTGTGCCAGCTCTTCCGGCAGAAAGTTCAAAGGGGCAGACAATGTGTCTGTCACTGGATCATGCTGTTGGTGGCAGGGTGCACTGCACCACGGACACGTGGACCAGTAGGAATGGGCAGGGGAGGTACATCTCTTATACTGCCCACTGGGTCACCCTCATGAGTGCTGGGTAGGGTGCAAGCAGGGGCACTCCCCTCAGGCTAGAGGTGCCTCCCCGTGGGGTACAGGGCAAACCCACACAGCCACTTCCTCCTCCTCCACTATGGATGAGCCACCACTGAAGCATCCCTGCAGTTACACTTTAGTGCAGCACAAGTGCTATCAGGCTGTGCTGCAACTCTTCTGCCTGGGGGAGAGGAGTCATACTGCACATGATCTTATGGCTGCCTTCAAGACTCAGGTGCAGCGGTGGTTCACTCCCCGCCAGCTCCATGCAGATAACATTGTTTGCGACAATGGTCTCAACCTGCTGGCAGCCATCCACCTAGGCCGACTGACCCATGTTCCTTGCTTCGCATATGTCCTCAACCTTGTGGTGCAGCACTCCCTAAAGAGCTACCAAGGGTTGGATGACTTGCTGGAGAAGGCACGTAGGGTATGCAGGCACTTCCGCAGGTCCCCCACCGCCAGCACATCTGTGGCACGGATGCAGTGGCAGCATAATCTGCCACCCCACTGGCTGATCTCTGACCTGCCGACGCGCTGGAATTCCACCCTGCACATGGTGGTGGCCTTGTGGTGCAGCACTTGGTGGTCAGCAATTACCGGGCTTGTATGATTGTTTAAATTATTGAAATAAACTGATCTAAAAAATTCTATCTACCTTATTGAACTACCTAAGTCACTCCTGAACCGCTGAGCCAATTAGACTGAGAAACTAGCAGATTCTGAACTGTTGCGGAACTATAACCCACAAACTACTCTGTAGAGACGCCGCCATTGCTGCAACTCGAAGCAGATTCCACAGAAGCCAGCTTGCCTACGTGCTGTGGACTCACAGCAAAATTCAGCTTCCTGCTGCTCCTGGTACAACAGACAAGCAGCGCATTCTGGAGAAAAGATCCGCATATGTTCTGACTGCTCTTATCTACCACTGCTCGGTAAGTGCAAATGGCCCCCATGGACTTTCCCTGCCGTTCCAGCGATACTTCACTATTTGAAGCATTTTCTTTGTAGAACCACACTCAAACCTGTATTGTAGATGCCTGCCTAACGTGCGCTAACACACACTGCTCTTCAAAGATCAATTTTGACATTGATTGTAGAGAGAATTTCTATGTGCTTACAATTCTTGGACTACAATGTGAGTGGTTCTAATTTTCTATATAACATCTTGTTAAGACCTACTACACTATATATTGCTTCTTTCTTTAGGTTTTGTGAAATATATCGATTAAGCAGATAACAGCGCACTGAACCCTGTCTAAACCAATTAACTAAAGTGGACGTGTGGATCCACATTTCCTCAGTGCAGCTTTTTTATAATAAACAGCGCAGAACTCGCAAAACCAAGTTTACAGCAATTACCTGCTGGAGCACAGTGCCAGGGGTACTCAGGGGGCAGATTTGGGGTACTTCAGTACAGAGAAGTGGCAGCAGATGAGGCAGCTCTGCCGAGTACTTGCCCCCTTTGAGCAGGCCACACGCTTTGTTAACAGGGACAATGTGTGTGTTAGTGATATTATACCCCTGGTTTTCCTCCTCAAGCACACATTGGACGACCTGCTAGTGGAGGCGGAGGAGAGTAGGCCCCATAGGCAGGTAGAAGAGGCTGGGAGACAGGAGGAGGAGGAAGTTTTGCCCGATGAGGAGGATAAGAGAGAGGAGGACTGGGTACCTGCACAGCATGGGGAGCAGGGCACTTGCCACCTAACCACCCCAGCTATTGTCCGTGGCTGGGAGGGCACAGAGCGGGTGGAGGAGGAAGATGACCTGCTGCATCTGGAGGGCAGTAAAGAAGAGGTTGGCCAAGGGCACCTCTTCTACATGTCTGCCCAAATGCAGACATGCCTCCAGAGCGATCCCCGGATCTGTACTATTAAAGACTAGGATGATTATTGGTTGGCCACTTTACTTGACCCACTGTACAAGGAAAAGGTGGGGGAGTTCCTTGTACCCAGCCAGAGAGAAAGGAGGATGGGTCAGTTGAAGAGGGCTCTGTGCTCAAAACTGGTGGAGGCCTTCCCCCAGGCTGACACTTCTCAGGCCTCCACTACTCCACACATTCAGCAGAGATGGGGGCCTAGTAGCAGCATCAGCAGCAAAGGTGGAGATCTCAAGGGTATGTGGAAGAGCTTCTTCGAGCCTTATTAGGCAGCAGCAGGCCCAGTCAGCACCCAACAGCGGCTGGAGCTTATGGTGGCTGACTACATGGGGTCGGTCAGTATGCAGGACACCATGCGGACTGATGATGACCCCATGCATTTTTGGTTGTTGAGGCTTGGTCAGTGGCCAGAACTGGCAAAGTACGCTCTGGAAGTGCTGGCTTGCCCCCCTGCCAGTATCCTTTCAGAGCATGTCTTCAGTGCCGCAGGTGGGGTGGTCACTGAAAAGCAGACATGGCTATCCACTGGCAGCATGGATATGCTGACATTCATCAAAATTAATGAAGCATGGATAAGCGGGGATATCCAAGTGCCCATTGCAGATATTAGAGACCAGCCTCCCCTCCTCACAGCTGCAGCCTGCTACCCCTAGTACTACTGCTGCATTGTTGCCAACTTTTTTGTGGTGGGGGTCTATCAATGCTCCTACTGCTGTTCTGCTGCATTGTTGGTAAATGTTTTTGTGGTGGGGGCCTATCAATGCTCTTACTGCTGTTCTGCTGCATTGTCAGCAATTTTTTTTGTGTGGTGGGGACCTATCAATGCTCCTACTGCTGTTCTGCTGCATTGTTGGCATTTTTTTTTGTGATGGGGGCCTACTTTGGCTTCTAAAAATGTTTCTTCTAATATTGCTGCTTAGTTGGCTAATTTCTTCTGGTTGAGGCCTACCATGGCCTCTAAAAATGTTTCTTAAAATGTTGCTGCTTTGTGAGCTAATTTCTCCTGGTTGAGGCCTACCATGGTTTCTAAAAATGTTTCTTCTAATATTGCCACTTAGTTGGCTAATTTGTTCTGAGTGAGGCCTACCATGGATTCTAAAAATGTTTCTTATAATATTGACGCTTAGTTGGCTAATTTCTTCTGGTTGAGGCCAACCATGGCTTCTAAAAATGTTTCTTCTAAGATTGTCGCTTAGTGGACTAATGTCTTCTGTTTGAGGCCTTCCTCATTTAATTCTTCTGGTAAATGTCTTCTGTTTGAGGCCTACATCATTTATTTCTTCTGGTTCTAATAAAGTCCATTCCAATACAACTGCTGCTGCTAGTTGCTACTACTGCCTCATTATTTGGCAAATGTCTTCTGTTTGAGTCCTACCTCAATTAATTCTTCTGGTTCTAATAAAATCCATTCCAATACTACTGCTGCTGCTGTTGCTAGTTGCTACTACTGCCTCATTATTTGGCAAATGTCTTCTGTTTGAGGTCTACCTCATTTAATTCTTCTGTTTCTAATAAAGTTCATTCCAATGCTGCTGCATGGTTGGCAAATGTAGTCACACTATTATTTTCCTGCCTTTAAGTAAGATGTTTGCAAATACACAAATGAGGTTTCTAAAATGTCTGCTGCCAAAATTCCTGCTGCTGCTTCATTCATCATACAAATAACAAATTAACAATCTCTTCAAACTCTACAACTAGTGCTAGTGTTGTGTTATATTATACTTGTATTGAAAGTTTGCATTATGTGAAATGTGTAACCAAAAAAATATATAATGGATTTTAGGGACACTCAATTCATCAAATTAGGTGCCAGCATTGTTGTCTAATTTCTTCTTGGTTGGGGGTCTGTCAAGGCTCCTAAAAATTATGTGGCTTCTAATAATGCCGCATTTTCTGGTTAATTTTTCATGGTTGAGGAATACCTCTTTTAGTTCTAATTTTAATTCTATGTTGATGCTACTATTTCCATAAGGTTATCTAATTTCTTCTGGTCGGGGGTCTGTCAAGGCTCCTAAAATTATGTGGCTTCCAATAATGTCTCATTTTCTGGTTAATTTTTTTCTGGTTGAGGCATACCTCTTCTAATTCTAATGTTGATGCTACTACTTGGGTCTGTCAAGGCTCCTAAAAATAATTTCACTTTTATTATTGCTTCATTGTAGTCTAATTTCTTCTGGTTGGGGGTCTGTCAAAGCTCCTAAAAATAATTTCACTTCCAGTAATGCTGTATTGTAGTCTAATTTCTTCTGCCTTACTTTTAATTCTAATTCTAATAATGTTACTTATAATACTGCAGCATGGTTGGCTAATGTAGTCACACTATTACTAAAATAAGAAAATCATAATGTATTTGAGTAGTAAATTCTATAGCTAATTCGTCAAAATTGGTGCCCACAAGTAATTCTCGATGCACGAGCATCATACCCGATGTGCGAGCGCCTTACTTGATGCGTGAGTGTCAAAATGGACATGCGTTTGTCACGTGACACGCACGTCATACGTGCATCAAAATTGGGCGTCAACAGTATAAATACCCAATGCCCTGTCCTTGCACTTGTAGGAGTGGAAACATTTTCTGCAGAGAGCATGGCAGGTCCAGGCACGATGAGCCAAGAGGAGCTGGAGTACCTCATCCGCTATCTGCACAGGGAGGGATATGATAATATCCCCCCTGGGACCATTGGAATCCAGTCCCTAAGATGGGCCATAATGGAGAGATTGAGATGCAGGCTCTGGAGGCGGTTCAATATCCATCTGCATGTTGTTCAAAGGATTTGGAGCAATCTGAAGCGGCGACACGCAAACCTTATTGATGAGCTGAGAGGTGAAGTCAAAGGTAGATTTACCAGAATTTAACAGGATAAATAGATTTCTCTTCTTAACCGCAATAAATCCACTTGATTCCTATTTATTTTACTATTTTTTACTATTTTGGAGCAAATGTGTGTTTGTTTAGGCCTGTACCAAGGCTAATAATGTTACTTTTAGTACTGCCGCATAGTTAGCAAATAAAAGTAGAATAAAAACAGAATAAATAGGTTTCCCTTCTTAACTACAATAAAGCCACATGAGTCCGATTTATTTTGCTATTTTTGAGCAAAAGTATGTTTAGGTGAATAGAGTAACATCAGTAACAGGTAACTATCATATAACTGCAGAGAACAACTAAATTAAATAGAGATTATCTGCTGCAAAAAACGATCTTAATGGTGTTGCCTGACCCATACCTGCTAATGCCATCCTTATAGATTCATTTTCCTGTAGTTACAACATGATACATCTCATCCTGTATAATTCATACTGTACAAATGCAGTTGCTTTACTACTCAAACTGAAATTCTTTAATTGTCAGCTGAGTGGATAGAGGGTGATCCCACTGCAGAAGAGCGCGAGGCTGCAGAGGCAGCAGAAGAGGTGGCTCTGGCTCAACCTGCTGCACCTCCTGCATCACCAGAACAGATGGGCGTGGCAGCAGTTCAAGCTGCCGATGCTGCTACTCAGACCCAGCCACAACTCCTCATCGACATGGTGTCTGCTCTGGCTGAGCAGGTTGGCAAGATGAGGAGAGAACTCCAGGAAGCCCTGGACTTTATTTATACCTTCAGGGATAACCCTCCTCTTCCACCAGCAGCCTTCTAGTAGTACACTGTTATATGTTTTTGCACTTTTGTGCCTTGTTCTATATATAAAAAAATCTGTATATTTGGAGTTCATTTTTCATTTGACTACTACTCAGATAATACAGAAGCTGTTTGGATAATATGACACAACTATGACTATTCTCAGTCTCAGTCATGTAATACTACATTACCTAGTATTTCTGATTCTTTACATTTACACATAAATATATGGTTTATTCATTTTAATGTGGGATACAAAGCACCCAGATATTATGTGTTCAGATTTATTATTAGTAGTGCCTGTGTTAGTAAACTATTAGTAATATATAAACTATAGCTGGTACTTTTTGGTTAAACAGCAATATAGAATAGTAGTAGATACCATTACCAGTAGACCAGAGGCCATGTAAAAATTCACAGATGTTTTTAAGAAACTGGCAAAATGGGAGTCCTCTAACAATGCAGGGCATGTGTGTAGCAGTTTACTAAGTAAAACATGCGTGTGAATTGATATTCTCATTGACTCCAATGCAATTCAGCATATTCAGACACAAAGCAAAAGATCCATATTAATTTATCATCACAGCCTACAAAGCTTGAGAGTAAGGAAAAATTTTTATTGGTAGCCCCAAAGCTGAAAAAAGGTGGCACAAACAAATTTTGCTGCGTGACTAAATCATGGCGCGCATCTCATTTCACGAAATTTGTGAATTATTCGGCAAAGCGAAATGCCAAAATGGAGAATTCCTCTTTTAAAGGGAATTTGGTGCCAAGATTTCAAATTTCACGCTGAATGATGATGTAATGACGCTTAGCGCCGAAACACGAGCATCATTACCCTCAACATCCAACGCCAGCGCCAATTCCCTCCTGATATCAGCGGTGGTGTCTGCCTGCACCCATAGATGTGAGGCAGGAGGTAAGAAGACCCAGGGATCTCCCGGCACATCTTACAGTATCCCGCCCTTCAGAAGTAACCTCCGGGGGCTCTCAAAACCTGTCAGGAAACTTTCTGTGAAAAGTCAAGCCCAAAAACCTCTCCAATGAACCAGGTACTGAATCTTCGGTTCAATATTTGTAGAAAGAACCAGCGCTCACTTAGCATGAGGTTTAGACAAAATAAAGGGGCAAAAAAGTAATTTCCAATATAGTGTAGTATTATTGCATGAATTTGATACACCCCTTTGTGAGATTGGAATACTTCTAAAGAAAAGTGCCCTTTTCATTTATACTATTTGATGTGTTACTTATTTTAATTCACATGGTGTAGTGAGTCTTATGTGAAGGTACTCACGAACGTTTAGGTAGAAATAAGCGTTAGAAAGATTATTTAGCAGTCGTTTAAAAAAATGTGCTGACATAGTGTAGAAACATAATTTTTTTAATCCCCAATAAAGTTAAAATTACACTCACAATGTTGCTATTAAAATTCACATAGAAAAGTCAACACTTCGACATTTTCTGGGTCACCAGGCAGTCAGTGTAGATGGAATTGCTGGCGTCTAACCGCCTCGTGTATCCCTGGGCACCTGTGGATGACATCACTGCCTGACGCGTTTTGTCTCCTGACTTCCTCAAGGGCTTCAAAGTTACCAATGCGCTTGTCTCTTTATGAAGAGACGACTGTTCCGGTTATACGCTGCTCCCTTCCGCTTCCCTTGTTCTCCTAACCCGATGTATCTACTCCCACAGGTGTCGATATGGCAACCAGCTGCGTTTTCTATCGCAGGGGGAAAGTTTGGTTTTCCTTCATCTATAGATTAACATATCTAGACATTCTTTACCTATTTCACTTTACATGTGTCAACATATTTACTTATATGGTTATCACATCTATTGATTTACCACAGTTTAACCAATGTGTTCAGATATTCTAATACATTTTTTCTGTATATTCCCTTTGGCATTGATTTATAAAAAGGCTCTCAAGTTGATATCTACATTAAGCCCTTTAGGTGTAAAGGTTTCTAAGCTATAAATCCATCAGCTTTCACGTTGTAGGGTGGTTTTCACTAGTAGGGATGTAGCGAACTGCCGATTTGGTGTTCGCGAACGCCGTTCGCGAACACCGGCAAAAAATGCGAACGTTCGCGAACAGTTCGCGAACTTCGAACACCCGCTAAAATCGTTCGATTCGAACGTTCGAAGGATTTTTCATTCGAATCGAACGTTCGAAGGATTTTAATCGTTCGATCGAAGGATTTTCATTCGAATCGAACGTTCGAAGGATTTTAATCGTTCGAACGAATGGAAATCGTTCGAACGAATGGAAATCGTTCGAACGAATGGAAATCGTTCGAACGAATGGAAATCCTTCGAACGAATGGAAATCGTTCGAACGAATGGAAATCGTTCGAACGAATGGAAATCGTTCGAACGAATGGAAATCGTTCGATTTTAGCGGTCGAATGGTCGAACGATTTGTATTCGAATTGAACGCGAACTCAAAATGCGAACGTTCCCAAACGTTCGCGAACATTAGGCGGATGCGAACGGTCGAAGTTCGCGCGAACAAGTTCGCCGGCGAACAGTTCGCTACATCCCTATTCACTAGATCTCCCCCTCTCCATCTGTTTTTAACTTCCTCCACCACCCAATATGTTAAGCAAGCAGGATTCATTACATGAACTTCCTTAAAGTGTTTTGAAGCACTATGTTTTTCATTCCCTTTTTTATGTTATTAACATGCTCTCTAATCCTATCTCTCAGCATCCTATTTGTTTTTCCTACATATTGTAGGCCACATGAACATTGCAGGCAAGAAATCAAATTTTTTGTTGTACATCTAATGCTTTGTTTTATTTCAAATTTCCTTTTATTTACTTCTGAGGTAAATTTTTTCTTTTTTTTAACATATTTACAGGCCATACAAGAGGAACATGGGTAAAAACCAGCCCATTTATGTACCTTGTGAACTGTTGTTTTCCCTTTTATGATACAATGATTTTTGGTAAGGATTTGTTTCAAATTATTCGTTCTCTTAAATATTACTCTGGGTTTATCTGGAATGATTTTTTGAAGTTCTATGTCACATTGCAGTACTCCCCAATGTTTCTTAATAATTTTACCTATACTTTTGGCCAATGGGTTATATGTAGTAGAAAATACTTTTTCTTGTTTGATCTCCCCTTTATTTTAATTTCCTTTTCCTCCCAATAGGTTAGTTCTTGTTATTTTATCTACTTTTTCTCTTGATTCTTTTAGTAATTTTTCTTTATATCCTCTTTCCCGAAATGTATTTCTCATTTGATCTAGTTGTTTCTCCAGTACCTTTTCTTCACTACAGTTCTTTTTGATCCTACACATTTGCCTGAAAGGGATAATTTTTACCCACTGTGGGTGGTGATTGCTATTTGTAATACATAATTATTTGCATCTACATCTTTAAAAAACGTTTTAAAATGTAGTTGTGTATCTTTTGAATAAATCTCTAGATCTAAGAAATGTATTTTCTCATGGCTATAAGTGAGTGACAAATCTATATTTAGATCATTTGGGTTCAGAGAAGCCACATATTCACACAGTAAGCTTTCAGAACCTTTCCAGACAAGTACTATGTCATCTATGTAGCGACGCCATAGGACAAGGCTCGCCCCCAGTTCTAGGTATGGGAGAATATGACATTCTTCCCAATAATCCATGTGCAAATTAGCATAACTGGGCATGAAACTCGCTCCCATGGCTGTCCCACATGTTTGCAAATAGTACTTACCCTGGAACCAAAAGAAATTGTGTTCCAAGATGAATTCAATTCCCTTCAAAATAAATTCTTTCTGGGGGTAGGATTATATCATCCTTTTCTAGAAAGTGTGCTGTAGCTTTAAGCCCTTGACTGTGTCTTATTGAGGTGTAGAGGGATTTAACATCCAATGTTGCCAGTAACATATCCGACCGCCATTCCAAATTTTGTAATTTACAAATCACCTCAGTAGAGTCTTTAAGATAGGTGGGTGTTAGGGAGCCGGGAGCTCCCTCCAGGGAGGTAGTCTGGATCAAGGAGGAAGCCCTCTTGAGGGATCAAGGTCACGGTGTCCAAAGGGTTAGGCAAGTGGATAATCAGAGTTCAGGCTAGAGTTCAAGGGCAGGCAGATCAGGATTAATAATCAGGAGTCCAGGCAAAGGGTCAAAACCAAGGCAGGTGCAGGTATCAGGATACAGGAACAGGAATCAAGGCTTGGAAACAGGAACCCAGGTTCAGGAAAGCAGCACCTATTCTTGGGCACCATTCTGGCGTCCTGGGAGCACTTTTATATTCAAATTTGGTGCCAAAGTGATGTCATTGACGTCCTTAAGCCGGCGTCTTTGCACATGCGTCGGCATTGCAGCGCTGGCGTCCCAGCGCCCACGTGGGCCGACTGGGCGCCGCCATTTTGGATTATTCGCCGCCGGGAGCAGACGCGCCTCTTCGCTCTCCCGGTGGCCTTGACAGTGGGTAGGGATGTAACGTATTTTTATAACATTTTGTCAATGTATTGTGATCAGTTACTTGTTGGTGAATTTATCCCTGATATAATTGGTCTTCCTGGGGGGTTGACCAAATACTTATGAATTTTTGGTAGGCAGTATAGTACAGGCAACATGTTGGATCTTTAGGTATTTACATTCTGTATCATTAAGGATACCCGTAGTATTAGCTTCATTTAGCAGATGTCCTAATTTTGAATTAAATATTTCTATGGGATTACTATCTAGAACTTTATAGGTTTCCCCATCCTCTAATAAATTTTGACAAATTTGTATATATTTTTCTCTATCCATATTCACTGTTTCTCCTCCCTTATCCGCAGCTGTAATGACTATGGTCTCATAATTTTTTAGTTGTTCAACTGCTGCCTTTTCTTTTCTCGTTAAATTGCATCCCTTGTTTCTATTTTTAGCCTCATATCTATCCTATAGAATTTCCAAATCTTTTTTTATTAATTCTTCATATAATCTTATATATTGTCCTTTTTCATTGTAGGGAATATAATCAGACTTTTTTTTGAGGGTAGTGTGTACAAATTTTTCCTGTGCTCTATTTTGGTTAAAATTTTTGAAATGTGATCATTACGTGCAAATGCTTTTTTTAACATTATATTCCTAATACATTTTTCAGTGTCTATAAACGTCTCAAATTTGTTTGTCTTATTCATGGGTGCAAATGTCAATCCTTTTCTTAGTACGATCTCCTTGTCTTGTGTGAGTTGTCTACAACTTAAATGAAAAATACCACTTTTTGTTTCTACTTTCACCTTGTGTTTCTTTCCTGCCTGTGTTCCCCTCCTCGTGTTTTGTTGTTCTGATAATGATTGTTCACTATCGATCTCTGGTCTCATGTATCCCCTACCCTGTTTTGTGTTCGGTGCCACACATTCATTTGTCCCCCATCCCTTACTATGTGTTAGGGGTTTATTTCCATTTTTGTGTATTTGTCTTTGTATGGTTTGTTGGGTACCCCCCCTAAAAAAGTATTTGAGGATGTTTTTTTCTCCATTTTTTCTCCATACAAAGATGGGTTGTTTTTCATAATATGCTCTAAGGTTGATTACTCTATTTGCTCTATACTATGCTATACAATTTTTGTACATGGGATTTTTCCAAGTTTGAACACCAAGGGGCAGATTTACTGAGGGTCGAATATCGAATTTAAAATACTTCGATATTCGACCATCGAATTGGTGTGCTATGATAGTCGAAGGCTGTTTTCGTTTGAATACGGGTGCTTTCGACCGAAGAAAAAAAATCGTTTGATCGATCGATTCCATGCTTCAATGCGAAGGTTTGCAAGTAGCGAATAGTCGAAGATGATCAAAGGTAGCCTTTGCCCCAATTCCTCTGGAGGTCATTTTAGGTGCATTTTCGGCCTTAATGCGCACTTGCTATTTGGATGAGCCAGGTGGACTCCCAAACTGCTGCTGCAAAAATGCAAAGAAAGAGTGAGGAGGAGGAAGGAGAATGTGCTTCTAGTCCTGATGAGGTGCCCAGGGTGGCTACATCCCACACTACATGGGATGTAAGTTACCACAGGAGGGGGACAGGGGCTGGAGTGTCAGAAGGAGGGGTTCCTGGGTTGAAGGAGAGGAGAGCCTGTCAGCTGGCGGGTCCCATAGAGGGGGAGAGGTTTGGGAGTGGGAGGAGTATGGCCTCCCCAGGGCATGCCACATGTCCCCCGCAACATTGGGGACACGTGGAAGATCCGCCACCCCAGCCAGGGGAAGTAGGTCCTCCCCCAGGGCACGCCATGTGTCCCCCCAACATCGGGGACATGTGGCAGGTCCGACGCCCCAGCCAGGGGAAGTAGGGCCTCCCCCAGGGCATGCCATGTGTACCCCCAACATCAGGGACATGTGGCAGGTCCAGCACCTCATCAAGGGCTGGTAGTACAACTACCACTGCCAGGAGGAGGCATGAGGAGGAGGAAGCCGCACCTGCCTCACAGAGGAGGCCGGAGGAGGATGATGATGGAGATGAGGGCCCCAGTGGGCGAATGGCCCAAAGATTCACAGTCAAGAGAATGCAGCACTGGTTGATTAAGTCATCGCAGGATGGGATGTGTTGTTTGTATATCACTCCCAGCGCATCAATGCTGCCAGACGAAAAAAAATCTGGCAGCAGGTAACGGACAAAGTCAACGCTGTAGGCGCTGTACACAGAGATCGCAACACTGTGTACAAGCGCTTCAGTGACCTGAAGCATTGGATACGGGCGAAGTTTGCTGCCAGGAGAGCGAAGGCCCAGAAGACCAGCGGGGGCACTTTAACAGCTTTGAGGCTCTAGCCTTTTGAACGCCGGCTTCTGGACATTATGGGCAGAGAGGTCTGTGGAGGTTTGGAAGGGCCATTCCAGGACACAGACTGGAGAAGTAAGTACATTTTAATCCACAACATTCTTACTGCTTTTATCCACATTCTTATCATTTGCCTAAATAGCTCATTTCCCCTTTAGCATTTTGCTTCTTTGCTTAAATATTGCTCCAATTTTCCATTAGAGGATTTTCTGTTTCCAGGATTATTGTTTGTTTTTGTAGTAGTTAGTTACGTGCATTTTCCCACTAGAGCAGAAATGTTTTAAAAGTGGATTAAAGAGGTGGTTGACTTTGAAGTTAACTTTTGAAGTATGTTATGTTATCATTTTAGACTATCATATCATTATATTCCAGTCTCCTATTTCTAGGAATGCATGGTTGCTATGGTACTTTACATCCTAGCAACCACATTTTTGAAATTGTCTACTGTAGAGCTAATGAAAAAAAATTTCAAAACATAATACAGTGCACCATTGGAAAACATTACTTTAAGGTTAAAGGGATACTGTCATGGGAAAAATTTTTTTTTTCAAAATGAATCAGTTAATAGTGCTGCTCCAGCAGAATTCTGCACTGAAATCCATTTCTCAAAAGAGCAAACAGATTTTTTTATATTCAATTTTGAAATCTGACACGGGGCTAGACATTTTGTCAATTTCCCAGCTGCCCCATGTCATGTGACTTGTGCCTGCACTTCAGGAGAGTAATGCTTTTTGGCAGGCTGCTGTTTCTCCTTCTCAATGTAACTGAAGGAGTCTCAGTGGGACATGGGATTTTACTATTGAGTGCTGTTCTTAGATCTACCAGGCAGCTGTTATCTTGTGTTAGGCAGCTGTTATCTGGTTACCTTCCCATTGTTCTTTTGTTTGGCTGCTGGGGGGAAAAGGGAGGGGGTGATAATCACTCCAACTTGCAGTACAGCAGTAAAGAGTGATTGAAGTTTATCAGAGCACAAGTCACATGACATGGGGCAGCTGGGAAATTGACAAAATGTCTAGCCCCATGTCAGATTTCAAAATTGAATATAAAAAAATCTGTTTGCTCTTTTGAGAAATGGATTTCAGTGCAGAATTCTGCTGGAGCAGCACTATTAACTGATTCATTTTGAAAAAATTTTTTTTTCCCATGACAGTATCCCTTTAACAAACCCTTCAGTGTGTAAAAGTGAAGTGTGAAGCAACACATGTAGAGCCTACAGCAGCTGTATTGTCATCTATTACATTCTGTGCTGCTCACATCATTGCAAACAGTGCCTTTGTGTCATGTATTTAAGTTTTCAACCTTAGCATCTCCCTTGCAGTGCCATGATAGACTCCACTTGGACTTTACCATCTCCCTTCCTGGCCCATTACATTTGAGTTAATATTTTAAAGGACAACTTAAATATTTCAGAAACATGTTGTAGGTCTGTCCATCAGCCTAATAAACAAGTACAATTGTAGTAGCTTATGATTGACAATTTTTTTTTTACATTTCTTAACAATTGCAACACCACTGCGAACAGCGCCCCAAGCCATGGACAGTGACCAGGACCTTGATCCTCAGCAGCCCCAGGAAGAGGGTGAGGCTGCAGATAGCCCTAGAGCCCCACAAGCTCAAGGTACAGACATGTTTGTTTTTGTGGCCAATGTAGTTGCTTCCTCAAATTGTTTGCAACATTACTAATGTCCTATTTCACATTACAGAACACTCCACCGTCTCAAGTTTTACTCCGGCTCCTCATGCCTCATTGTAGCTTCCTCCCTTCATGCTGTCTCTTCGGTCTTCCTCTCCACTTGCAGGGTCCTTCATCGGTCTTGCTCCCACCTCCTTTACCACCACTCTGTCAAGTTTCACTCCCCTCTCCCAGGTTCAATCACCACTTTCATTGGGTGTGTCCTACAATCTCCTTAACTTGCAGCTGATGACAAACAAGGCAAACAAAAACACATATATTTTGCCAATATACAGATTAATGTTCCATTTCAACTCCAGTATTGGAATGATTTAGCCCCCCCCACACCCAAACATGGAAACACCCACCACCAATTTAATGTCTAATATTAGCTTTGTGTGCTTCTTATCACACCTTTGTTTTTTGTTATGGGTTTTGCACATGTCCAATAAATGTATCTATATTTATATTAGATTTTTGTTGTAGGTGATGCTGCTGCGGGTGCTGCTGCTCCTGCTGCTGAAGTGGGTGCTGCTTCTCCTACCACCACTGCTCCAGCTGCAGCAATTGGGGGACCACCACAAGAGGTACAACGGCAACTGGGTGAGAGCACCGCCACCGGGATCTCTGGATGCGAAGATGGTTTGCACTCATGCATGCCACCTTACATGACGGCATGAGGAACATCGAGCAAACCATCCAACAAAGCATCCAGGACCTGGAAGGGGACACGGTCCTGTCCCAGGGGACAAGCACAAACGTCCCTAGCTCCAGTCTGTGTCACTTCTCCAACTGACACTGGCCTCTTTGCCCATTTTACCCTGGCAAAGAACTTCGCCCAATTCACGCTTCAGGTGTGACTTTGTCCGTTACCCAGCAATGGGACTGACTTCCAAACAACACATCCCATTGTTTAGACCATGCTGCATTCTCTTGACTGAGGGGTGCCATTTTAATATCTATTGGCACCCTTTCCAATAACACCTGGAAAAGCACTTAAAACATCAAAGTGCATTTGCTCTAACATATTTGTCTATTTATGGTGTTATCAGCACCAAGGTGTGCCATATCTACCATCCATTGACGGCCTTTCCAATAAGATCTGGAAAAGCACTTACAAACATCAAAGTGCATTTGCTATAACATATTTCTATAGTAATGCTGTAGTGTTTGACAAAACATTCACTTGGACCCAAAATGTTACATGTAAGGGTCAAATAACTGAAATACTACACTTTTTCTTGTGTATTTTTCCCTAATTACTTCAAACCTAACATATGTTAACATATGCTACCTCTGGCCTACTTTGGCTACCCAGCACTCATAATATGTGCTAATGCCTACTACCTCCTACTCCTCCTACTCCACCTGTGCTCATTAAATAGCAAGTCCAAGGTGTATGATATGCCTTAAAGGCACACATGGTTGTTACTTTGCACAAGAAAGTTATGTTGGCTACCTCTGGCCTACTTTGGCTACCCAGCACTAATAATAGGTGCTAAACCCTACCTCCTCCTCCACCTGTTCTCATTAAATAGCAAGTCCAAGGTGTATAATATGCCTTAAAGGCACAAATGGTTGTTACTTTGCACAAGAAAGTTATGTTGGCTACCTTTGGCCTACTTTGGCTACCCAGCACTCATAATAAGTGCTAACACCTACCTCCTCCTCCTCCTCCCCCTGTGCTCATTAAATAGAAAGTCCAAGGTGTATGATATGCCTTAAAGGCACAAATGGTTGTTACTTTGCACAAGAAAGTTATGTTGGCTACCTCTGGCCTACTTTGACTACCCAGTACTCATAATAGGTGCTAACGCCTACCTCCTCCTCCTCCTCTACCTGTGCTCATTAACCCTTTAAGTGCCAGCAGAATTTCACATTTTGGTTATGCAAAATGCCAGCCGTTTTTGAAACATTTGTGCTCTCTCACTTTAGTCGCATTTTCTGAGGGGAAACCTATAGTTTACCTAGGAAAACTATACATTGTTTTTTTTTTTGGGAGAAACTGAGATTGAGTTGTCATGTATTTCCACCTCTACAAAAAGATTTATAGCTCTAAATACAAAAAAAAAGAAAAAAGCCTATTTTTCACAATATATGCATTTATACCAGAAAAATATTTTATTTTACGCATGAAAATCCAACTGATTTGGAAAGCCTCATGTTTCTTGAACATTCCAATACCAGATATGTATAGTTTAAGACAGATTTAGGACATCTGTACAGCAAAAACTCCCAGCAGTATATTACCGAATTTTGAAAGCAGAAGGCAGAAAATGGCATACTTTAGATTCCAAGGCCACAAAATCCTGAAATAGTAAGTTTACCCCAGAAAACCATATATTTTTGGAAAGTACACATTCTGCTGATTCTGAAATGGGTAACTATGTCTATCTACTCCTAACTACCAAACATCAAAGCTTGTCTGAACGTAGTGGTTTTTATAAAAATGTATCAAAATTTTGAAAAATCACTTCAATGGTTTTATTTTGCTCCTCCACATATCACACACTATATTAGATACCAAGAAAAAGCACCCTGAATATGATTGCCAGGGGTCCACTGAACAGTTTGATGCCCATAGGTTTACCAAAGTACCTGGCATTTAGAGACACCAATATGAAGTTAGCACATCCAAATTGTCCAGGACATTACTTCAGCTACAGAAAAATCAACACATTGACTGCATTTTTTGTGGAGTAAAAACACAGAAAAATAGGTTTACCCCCCAAAACCATATATTTTTGGAAAGGACACATTCTACCGAATCTAAAACGGGTACCCATACCTTTCTGCTCCAAACTACTGAGTTGCAAGGCTTTCCCAAAATTGTCGGTTTTGGTAAAATATCTGAAAATTGCCTCAAACCTTCAACTTCCCAGCACCATTTCACCCATGTATCATTACGTACCAAGAAAAAAGCACCCTAAATATGATTGCCAGGGTTCCTCCAAATAATTTGGTGCCCATTGTTCATAGGTTTACCAAAGTATCTGGCATTTAGAGGCCCCAAAATGAAGTTAGCACATACAAATAGTACTGTGGGTAATTTCAGCTCATGAAAAATCGATACATTGACTGCATTTTTTGTGGGGTAAAAACACGAAAATATACGTTTACCCCCAAAACCATATAATTTTGGAAAGTACACATTCTACCGAATCTAAAATGGGTACCCATGCCTTTCTGCTCCATACTACTGAGTCGCAAGGCTTTCCCAAAATTGTCGGTTTTGGTGAAATATCTGAAAATTGTCTCAAACCTTCAACTTCCCAGCACCATATCACCCATGTATCAATAGGTACCAAGAAAAAGCACCCTAAATATGATTGCCAGGGTTCCTCTAAACAGTTTGGTGTTTTCACTTGGTGTGTGAATGTGTTGTCCACTTGGTGTGTAAAATTTGGGAAGTTTTAAGTTGATTTTCTTTGCTAAAAATAGATTTTTCTTTTGACCCTGAAGGTGAGTGATTCCTAGCCCAGTTCCCTTCACTTGCTCTGGGCTACAAACTCACTGTTAGATCCCCATTCCCTACCCCTAATTTTTCTGTTGTTTCAGCACAAATTGTTTACTTTTTGTACAGATTGAGTGGGGATTTTGATTTTGCACTCAGTTCTGTGAGGAGATAAAGCTAAAGGGAGAAGGATTTAATATAAGTATAAATATAAAATCTTTTCCAGCAGCAGCAGTGCAGCTCCCAGGCACCTGCTCACATTAACCCTCTCCCTGCCACAGCTTCTCAACTTTAAAACTTACTTTTTGTTGATCAATAGTATAAAGCTTTTTTTTGTGTGGTGTTTTGTAAAATAATGGGAGGGAATAAAAAGGAAAGTTATAAAAAAAATCTCTGGGTTCTAAAGCAAAAGGACCTGAAAAACCCAGCTGTAGCTCTGCAAGGAAACACCAGTCAGAGCCCATGTCAAAAAGCCCCATTGCCTCTACTTCTGCTGCTGCAGCCAATGTGATCCCTGCTAAAACATTTGCACACGTGGTAGCTACTGGCAGCAACCCAAGCCAAGTCACTGCTGGGGTAGAGAAGCTTACAAGGAAGCATGGGGTCAGATGCCTAATGTCAAGCACTCATGGCATAGAGGCTTATATAAAGGCTGCAGCTGAAGTGGTGGGCCACTCTGCAGTAGTGGCAGCAAGTAAAATGTATGGGAAAGCCATAATCTTTGCCCGTACGCTAACTGCAGTGCATGCTCTGGTACAGAGGGGTATCACAGTGGGAGGGAGTTATGTCCCTGTAGAACCCCTAGAAGGATTGGGCACAAGGGTGGTTTTATCTAATGTGCCCCCCTTCCTGCAAGACCACTTATTGTACCCCCACCTGCAAGCCTTGGGGAGTTAAAATCAAATATGTCTAGAATTCCCCTGGGATATAAGGAGAGCAGACTGAGGCACTTTCCTTTAAAAGGCAGGTGCAACTACTTTTACCACGGGGGCAAGACACTATTGAGGGGTCTTTCGGGGTTCCATTTGAAGGGGTGCTGTATAAAAAATTTTATAGCACAGAGGAAGTGAGGTGCTTCCTTTGCAAGAACCTGGGGCACACTCGCCAGAGTTGCCCCAAAGGGCATATTAAGACCATAGCCCCTGTTCCTGCCCCAAGTGCCTCAAATAAAACATCTTATCCTGCTGGGACAATTTTAGCAGGGTCCTCAAAGGGGATATCTCCTTCACTAAAGAACCTCAAGGTGGCTGTTACACAACCCACCTCTACAACATCCAAACCTCCTCCTTCTTCACTGAAGATATCTAAGGCTGTAGCATGTCTTACAATTGCGGCAAAAGAGAAGGGGGGAAAAAATGTCAAAGCATCCCCCAGGGCCACAGTTGTTCTTACCACAAAAAATTGTACCCCTGTTATGGGCACCCCTGAGGGTGTGGAGGTACCCATGATTGCAACACCTGTTGGGGTTGGGGCAGATAGTGGCCTTTCCTCTTCAGATGCCAAGAAAAAGAGGAAATTTAAATCAAACTGGCTGGTACCTGAGGAATGGGCATGGGTATCCAGACAAACTCTACTGTTCATGCTAAAATCTCTCCTCCCTTGTCTTCCACTGATCCAAATGTTATTGCCATCCAGAAAGCACAGAAGGCAGTGGAGAGGGCAGAGGCTAACCATCGAGCCTCCAAAGCTCTACCTGTTGCTGGGGAGCTAATTAGTTCTATTGCTCCTGTGTCAAACACTTCCAAATGTGTTTCAAGTGAAGTTGAGGGAACACCTGAGCCATTGCAGGGTCTCCAGAAAAGTGATTCTGATACTTTTCCTGTAACAACTTGTGGAGAGATTCTCAAAGCTCTAGTGGAGAGGGGAGATTATTCCTGGGAAAAAGCCAGGAAGAGCTCATGGATGAGGGGAACATCGAAGAGGAGGTTGACATAGAAGTGTCAAATCCTTCTACCCCAATCATCCCTGCTGAGGAACTCAAAAAGTTTCTTGAGAGCACCCTTGGTGTTAAATTAGAGAAGAAGCTGCACATGGCTCTGGAGAAGTGGCATGATTTGCCTTTAGTTATCAATTCTGTGAGACAATACATTAAGGTCATAAAAGAGGCCAAGAACTATGGAACAGCGGAATATCTCCGTATAATGAAGTTTCACAAAAAATGTTTGTCTCATCAGACCTTGATGAAGGTTAAAGCACTTCCTAAGACTCAGTAATGGCCTTGAGTATAAGCACACTTAATACTAATGGCTGTCGGAAACTATTCCGAATGTTTCAGGTACTCTCCTTTCTTCATCAAGGAGGGTACTCTGTGAGTTTCCTCCAAGAGACCCACACCACTCCAGAGCTTGAAGCAAGCTGGAATCTGGAGTGGAAGGGAAGGGTCTTTTTGAATCACCTCACTTGGACATCATGTGGGGTGGTGACCCTTTTCTCAGATTCCTTCCAGCCAGAGGTCCTGAGTGCTACCTCTGTCATCCCTGGCCGTCTATTGCATCTTTGGGTCCGGGAGTCAGGTAGAACATATAATCTAATGAATGTGTATGCTCCTACTACCAGACCAGAGAGGGCACGGTTCTTTGAAAGTTTGTCAGCCTACATGGAGACCATTGACTCTGACGAAGCCTTGATTATAGGGGGTGATTTTAATTACACCCTTGATGCCCGAGATTGCAATGTACCCAAGAAAAGGGACTCGTCTGAGTCAGTTTTGCGAGAACGAATTGCTCATTTCTCCTTGGTTGATGTCTGGAGAGAACAGAACCCAGAGATGGTTGCCTTTACCCATGTCAGGGTGAGAGATGGTCTTGTTTCTCAATCCCGGATTGATAGGATATATATATCGAGCTTTATTGTCATGAGCCCAGTCGAGCACCATTAGATTGGCACCATGCTCAGACCACAATTGTGTATCCCTGAGAATGTCAATCGCACCATCTCTGCCAAAAGCTGCTTACTGGTACTTTAACAACAGTTTATTAGAAGATGAGGGTTTAGCAAAGTCAGTCCGGGATACATGGAGAGGCTGGAGGGCCTTTCAGGATGAATTTGCCACATTGAACAAGTGGTGGGATGTAGGCAAGGTTCACCTAAAGCTCTTTTGTCAAGAGTATACAAAAAGTGTGAGCGGGCAGCGCAATGCAGAGATTGAGGCACTGAATGGGGAGGTGCTTGATCTTGAGCAAAGGCTATCAGGCTCTGAAGACCAAGCCCTTCAGTGTAAATATCTAGAAAGGAAAGAAGCGCTGCATAACATGGAACAACGACAGGCTTGTGGTGCCTTTGTGCGAAGCCGGATGCAGTTACTTTGTGATATGGATCGTGGTTCGCGATTCTTCTATGCTCTGGAGAAGAAGAAGGGGAACCGAAAACACATCACATGCCTTTTTGCGGAGGATGGAACCCCCCTTGAGGATCCGGAGGCTATCCGGGACAGAGCCCAGTCCTTCTATCAAAACCTTTTTTCTCCAGATCCCATCTCTCCAGATGCCTGTGAGGAGCTATGGGATGGGCTTCCAGTGGTCAGTGAGAGGAGAAAAGAGAGGTTGGAAACACCAATCACTCTAGAGGAACTCTCTCAAGCACTCCGTTTAATGCCCCACAATAAATCTCCTGCGCTTGACGGACTGACCATAGAGTTCTTCCAGTTCTTCTGGGATACTCTGGGCCCTGATTTCCATAGGGTCCTAACTGAGGTCTTCAAGAAAGGTGAGTTGCCACTTTCGTGTCGTCGAGCAGTGTTATCACTACTTCCTAAGAAGGGGGATCTCCGTCTTATTAAGAACTGGAGACCAGTCTCACTGCTCAGCACAGACTATAAGATTGTGGCCAAAGCTATCTCACTCAGGCTCAAATCTGTGCTGGCAGAGGTGATTCATCTTGACTAGTCCTATACAGTCCCCGGTCGGACAATTTTTGATAATGTCTTTTTAATCCAAGACTTACTACATTTTGCGAGAAGGACCGGTCTATCGCTTTTCTCTCTCTGGATCAAGAGAAGGCATTTGACAGGGTGGATCACCAATATCTTATAGGCACTCTGCAAGCCTATAGCTTTGGCCCACAGTTTGTGGGCTACCTGAAAACAATGTATGCCTCTGCAGAGTGTTTAGTTAAAATCAACTGGTCTCTGACTGCCCCTCTGGCCTTTGGATAAGGAGTTCGGCAAGGATGCCCCTTGTTGGGACAACTGTACTCGCTGGCCATTGAGCCCTTCCTGTGTCTCTTAAGGAAAAGGCTCACGGGACTGGTGCTCAAAGAACCCGCCATGAGGGTGGTTCTCTCAGCCTATGCAGATGATGTAATTCTTGTGGCCCAGAACCTAGTTGATCTTGAGCGGGCACAAGAGTGTCAAGAAGTCTACGCTGCTGCCTCATCTGCCCGGATAAACTGGTCCAAGAGCTCAGGCCTTCTGGAGGGTTCTGTACAGGTAGATTTCCTGCCTCCTGCTTTTCGTGACATCTCGTGGGAGAGTAATATCATTAAGTATTTAGGCATCTACCTATCAGCTGAGGAGTATCCTGTCTCATAGAATTTCATTGAACTTGAGGAGCGTGTTCTAACCTGCCTTGGAAAGTGGAAGGGTTTTGCTAAAGTACTTTCTATGAGGGGGAGGGCTTTGGTGATTAATCAGCTGGTGGCCTCTCAGATCTGGTGCCGGCTGATATGTCTTAGCCCAACCCAAGAATTCATTGCTAAGATCCAGAGAAGGTTACTGGACTTTCTCTGGATAGGAAAGCATTGGGTTTCTGCAGGTGTCTCAAGCCTCCCGTTGCAAGAGGGAGGGCAGGGAGTCGTGTGTTTACGTTCTCAAGTACACACCTTCCGTCTCCAGCAAATACAGAGATACTTGTATGCAGATCCTTCTCCACTTGTATGCAGATCCTTCTAGCATCGAGTTTTTATTGCCAGGTACGAAATATGGGATATGACTGGCAATTGTTTATCATTGAACCTGAGGGTTTCATAAGAAACCTTTCTCCCCTACCGGCTTACTACCAATACACTCTAAAGACCTGGAGCATGGTCCCGTGTTAAGGCAAGGAGCCATTGATGGGGAAGACATTCTAAATGAACCCCTACTTTACAATCCATCTTTTAAGACTAGGATGTTGGAATCCATCAGCATCTGCCGTCGCCTTTGCCAGGCTCGGTTAACCAGAGTTGGAGATCTCCTGGATTTTGAGAAATCAGATTGGGTGGACTCTGAAGCAGTTATGCAATGGGATTCCTCACCACTAGGGTTCCACACCGTCTGCTCAAGGAAATCAAGGACACAATCTCTGCTGATTCTCACACCTTCATTGATGGGGTTTTACATTCTGGAGAGCCACGTCCACCTTGGAACTCCTCACCTCCAGACATAATAATAGCACCTAAAACCCGTCATTCCCCCCAAGCACCTCCTTACCCCAACTTGAGCCAAGAAAGCTGTTGTACTCTCTAATGCTTCACACTGTACACTTCCTTGCCCTCATCTCCCGCTATGATACCATCTGGAGACATGTGCTTAATGAGGGTGAAAGACCTCAGTGGCGAGCTCTTTATTCCAGTTTGGTGCCTAGACCCACTGGAGACTTGAGTTGGAAGGTGCTGCATGGTGCATTGAGCACTGGAGAGTATTTAGCTCATTTTACAGACTCCCCAGCTGCTTGTCCATTCTGCAGCAAAGGAGAGTCTGTGTTTCATGCTTATTTTACGTGTGCCAGACTGCAACCTCTATTGGCTCTTTTGAGGAAGCGTTACCTGCAGTTCTGGTTACACTTTTCCCCTCATGTTTATATTTTTGGACGCCCAGTATCCCGGGACAATCAAGAGAAAGACCTTCTCTCAAACTTGCTCCTGGCTTTAGCTAAATTAGTCATCCATAAATCTAGAAAGCAATGTTTTGCAAAGTAGGCAATAGATGGGGTACTTTGCTCAGTATCCCCAGACCTGGTTTCTGTTCAGACAATCCTCACACTCCATATTTAAGTGCACTTTAATTTAAGTGACAGTTGTATTTTAATCCGTTAATTATCTCCTTTGAGATGTGATTAACTTTGGTGAGCAATCACTCATCTGCAATTTGAATAATATATCAGCTACAGAAAAATCAACACATTTACTGCATTTTTTGTGGGGTAAAAACACAGAAATATACGTTTACCCCCAAAACCATATATTTTTGGAAAGGACACATTCTACCGAATCTAAAATGTGGTACCCATGCCTTTCTGCTACAAACTACTGAGTCGCAAGGCTTTCCCAAAATTGTCAGTTTTGGTGAAATATCTGAAAATTGCCTCAAACCTTCAACTTCCCAGCACCATATCACCCATGTATCATTACGTACCAAGAAAAAACACCCTAAATATGATTGCCAGGGTTCCTCCAAACAGTTTGGTGCCCATTGTTCATAGGTTTAGCAAAGTATCTGGCATTTAGAGGCCCCAAAATGAAGTTAGCTAATGAAAAATCAACACATTTACTGCATTTTTTGTGGGGGTAAAAACACAGAAATATACGTTTACCCCCCAAAACCATATATTTTTGGAAAGGACACATTCTACTGAATCTAAAATTGGTACCCATGCCTTTCTGCTCCAAACTACTGAGTCGCAAGGCTTTCCCAAAAATGGCAGTTTTGGTGAAATACCTGAAAATTGCCTCAAAGCTTCAACTTTCCAGCATTGTATCGTCCATGTATTATTACCAGCATAAGGCATCCTAAATATGGATGCTGGGGGGGGGTCTACTAAACAGTTTGACACCCAATAAACATAGATTTACCAAACTATGTGGCATACAGAGACCCGAAATCCAGATAGGGTAAATGAATTTTCACGTATGACACTCTGGCTACTACAACATAAGCACCCAATGAGAGCCCCTAACAGTATGGAGACCATAGAAAACCATATATTTTCCGAAAGTACACAGTCTGACGAATCTAAAGCAGGTAAAGACATCTTTCTACTACAAACTACTAAATCGCAAAGCTATGCTACACATAACGGTTTTTATGGAATTTCTGAAAATAGTCACAAAGCTTGCATTTTACCCCATTATATACCCCACATTTTGTAATGTACCAGCAAAAGTCATTTTAAATATGAACACCAGGGGTGTACTGAACAGTTTGATGCCTCATATAAAAAGATTTACAAACCTAGGTGGCAAACAGAGACCCCCAAATGAAAATAGTACATATGAATTTTCACGTATGACACTCTGACTGCTACAATACAAGCACCTGGTATGTGCATTATGCACCATAAGACCCCCTAACAGTATGGAGACCCTAGAAACCCATATATTTTCCGAAAGTACATATTCAGATGGATCTAAAGCAAGTAATTACATCTTTCTACTGCAAACTACCAAACCGCAAAGCAATGCTAAACATAACGCTTTTTATGAAATTTCTGAAAATAGTCACAAAGCTTGCATTTTACACCATTATATACCCCACATTTTGTAACATACCAGCAAAAGTCATCCTAAATATGAACGCCAGGGGTGTACTGAACAGTTTGATGCCTGATATGAAAATATTTACCAAACTAGGTGGCATACAGAGACGCCCAAATGAAAATAGTACAAATGAATTTTCACATATGACACTCTGGGGCTCATTTATTAATGCAGCGCGGCGCAGAATTGTACGCAAAATAGTGACTGCGCCATCAGGAGCACGATCGCAAGTATATTTGCGTGATATTGCGCATTCAACAGAGCTTTTGCACTGGTTTTGTTTATGCACATTGCGCAAACGTTTGGGCAATGATGTCGCAAACTAAGCCATGGTGAAGAGGGGCGTGACTGGGGGCGTGGCTAAAGTGCAGTTTGTCACACATCTACGTCCATACGGGTGCAATCGTGCGCTAGGAAACCAGCACTATATTTTTTACGACTGTCTATTCCTGGCGTAATATAAACGCTTATTAAAATGCGCACTTATGCGAAGCTGCGCAACGATATTCACATTGTTTCGTTGATGTGGCTGGGATGAGAATTTAAAAAATGTGTGCAGGATTAGACAGTTAAATAGGGTTGTGGCAAATACTAGAGGGCCTGATGTAGGTGTGCTTGTGTTTTGAGTTGTGTTGGGTGTTTGTAATGACATGGATTATTTAGAATGATGACCATTATGAATAAGAACTGAAATTAGTGTAATATGTAAGATCAGTGTACAGACAAATGTACACTTGTGTTAAATATTATAAAAATGTTATTACGATCTCCCATAAACTTTTCCAAATGCAATATATTAACAGTTGTGTGTAATTAGGGGCATAATTATATATTAACTAGACATAAAACTCGTTAAATTAACGGGCGCTAGAACATATGTAACGACGGTCCGTGGGGCACATGTGCAGTAGCGCAATCCCATGGACACAGGGACTGGACGCAGAGACACTTCAACTTTATTATATAGGATTATAACATCATTATGTATCTGAATATGTCAGTTTGTGCTGTGTTCATTTTGCTATCTTATATCTGCTTTTACAATGTTTTTTTCTGCATATCATCCTGTATGTGTGTCCTTATGTACTGTTCTACATTCTCAATATAAATGAATCATTATTTCAGTGCGAAGATTATCATATCTGCTGAGTAATGCATATTAATATATGTACTTTGGAGAAACACCTCTAAATAAATCCACTGATATCTATTTCACAGAAGATGCTCCATCAACAGCATCAAGCACACCAGATTCCTGCCCTTTTGAAGGTATTAATATATTTGTTAGTCATGTACACACAGTCTTTGTGCATTATAATAAACTCTGCCCTAGCTGTTGGAGCACAGGCATCTCTTTGTCTAGTTTGAATACACACTGCAGTCACAATTGTTAAGTTTGATGTTACACAACTTTCATAAAATAACAGAGCTTTAAATAGAAAAAACTTTTATAGAAACAGATTAAAATGGCTTGACAGTAGCTGAGACATTCCAAGTAAGAGACCAGTGACAAAGCACCATCTGTTTTTTACTGTGAGGGTAATTGTTTCTCTTGTTTCTAAGTTTACATTGAACTCTGTTTATTTACCCAGCCTACTCACAATTGGTAGTAGTTTTGGAGAGGTTGCAATGGAACTCATGAAACTAAAATAATAGGCCCTATGGACCCCAATATTTACTGACATTGACCACCAACCTTAAAGCCCAGGGGGTTGATGTGTGGGTGCTTCCTGCCCCTGTAACAAAAGGAGAGTGGGGATCCATTCGTTCATTACTCCTGGACAGCAAAGTGCAAAAATTATAAATGACATGCTTTTTTGGCACTTTGCACTCCCGTCCACCGGGAGACACGACGCGCACCCCTCAACTCACTCGCTCAGCGGCCAGTGCGGCGCGCACACGTCAGCAGGCGAGGAGGCCGCAGTACGCGGGAGGAGTTACGCCGAAGCTCCGCCCACTGAGGGTGGGGACGCCGGGGAAGCGGCTGAGTAATAGCAACAGATAGGATTGTATGTAACGACGGTGCGTGGGGCACATGCACAGTAGCGCAATCCCACGGACACAGGGACACAGAGACACTTCAACTTTATTATATAGGATAAGACCATGCATATGCAGGGGGCCCAGCAGGTATAGGGGCCCTTTAAGGGTAAAATTTTTAAACATTTGCCAAAACATTTTGTCAAAGAGAGTCAACCGGTATCGTGGACCTGATAAATAATTTGCAGTGGGGCGCAGTAATGTCTATTTACACCACTGCATGTAATGATAATAATACTGCAGTTGGTGGTAAGTTTCATGCACTAATGAAATGTGTAAATTTAAACAATAATACAGTTGTTATATCACAAAATAAATTTTATTTGAAGCTATTGAATTATATCCAAAAAAACACGTTGTTAGATTTAGTCACTTATCAAACTCCAGATGCCTAAGACATTCTTTTAGGAAAAACATCTTAACCATTCCTTGATTAATTCTGCAAAAAAAATTATACAAATTATAATTTTATACCAATTATTTTTAATTTTTTAGTACACTTTGGTTTGTTATAAAGCAAAAATTTGCATTTCACTGTATGCAGGCTACTTCACAAGGTCAAATTTACAATAACAACTATACATTATTCTTATTGACTTGAAATTGCATCGGCAATAAGTGTAAAAATAAATTGTACATTTAAATGCAAAAATGTTTCCAGTTTGTCCCTACCAAAAATAATCTGAACTTCATGAAAGGCAGATGATTGAATTGTTACATTTCTGTTTCCACTGATAATGGTGTAAAACATATAAAGTCTTGTTGCAACAAAATGTATCAACTTCTTAAATCTCATTTTCTACACTTAGATCACGTAGGTAATGGAAATAGCATATACAGGAACATTTATCTATGGTAACTATATTGGTTTATGTTTTGTTACTTACCACTGGAAATAGTTTGCAATAAGTTGCCTGCGTAATAGCACACCCTCTTGATTTTGATCTCTATTTTGAACTATGATATCATCTATTTGTGGAGTCAGATCATTGGCAACTTCAATATGTTCTTTATGAAGGAGTGCAAAATTGTGAAGAATGCAGAAGCAATAAATTATTTGGCAAACTTTTTCCGGTTTGTAAATTAAAGCACCCCCTGTTTTATCCAGGCATCTAAAACGGCTTTTTAGTATTCCAAAAGTTCTTTCAATGATGCATCTCGTAGCTTTATGGCTGGAATTAAATCTTTCTTCTGCATCAGTTTGTGGGTTGAGTATGGGTGTAATAAGCCATGGTTTCACAGCATAAACACTGTCACCTTTAAAGTATAAAATGTTAATGATTAAGTAGTATAATTTAGTTGACCTGTTAATTTGGATACAATATAACAACAAACTGCTAATGTGTGCTTTCAAAAACACATGTCTCCTTAGCCTAATGCCACCAATTATTTCTTAAACTTTCAAACTGTACAACTGAAATTCCATATTTATAATCCACATTAAGGGGCTGATTCACTAAGCTCGAGTGAAGGATTCGAATGAAAAATACTTCGAATTTCGAAGTATTTTTTGGGTACTTCGACCATCGAATTGGTTAAATTCGTTCGAATTCGAACGAAATCGAACGAATCGAACGAAAAATCGTTCGACTATTCGACCATTCGATAGTCGAAGTACTTCCCCTTTAAAAAAAACTTCGACCCCCTACTTCGGCAGCTAAAAGCTACCGAAGTCAATGTTAGCCTATGGGGAAGGTCCCCATAGGCTTGCCTGTGATTTTTTGATCGAAGGATTTTCCTTCGATCGTTGGATTAAAATCCTTCGAATCGTTCGATTCGAAGGATTTAATCGTTCGATCGAACGGAAAATCCTTCGATCGATCGATCGCAGGATTAGCGCTAAATCCTTCGACTTCGATATTCGAAGTCGAAGGATTTCAATCCGAGGGTCGAATTTCGAAGTATTTTTAACTTCGAAATTCGACCCTTAGTGAATCGGCCCCTAAGTATAACATTGGCTTCTTTATTGAGTATAAGTATTATGATAAAATGGAAAATAAGTTGTTTCACACAAATTACATAACTAGACATTGAATATCAATGCATCCATATGAAAATGTTCCTAGGAGAGAGAGAGATAGATAGAAAGTTATAGAGATTTAGAGAGAGTGGTATTGTATAAATGAAAAAATACAGTCATTTAAGTGAATGCCATTTCCCATCTTTTAGGTACTATCCAAGGAGCCATCAACTTCCAGCTTGTACTGCTTCAAGCCGTTGATGCAAGTGTGAGTTACGGAAGATGAATGAATCATGTGTCGATCCTGGAAACTTTGCTACAACATCTATAATCTTACTTGTTGCATCACAGACAGCCTTGTTAAATAAAGTTTAGAAGGTGTCAAAACCATTATTGTGCTGTAATTCATAATGTGAATATTAATGAATAAAATATTACACTATACATACTTGTACATTCATTGAATGGAAGCCTTTACGGTTGTAATAATAACGCTCTTTATCAGCAGGTGGAATCAATGCGATGTGAGTACAGTCAATTGCTCCAATGACATTTGGCATTTGTGAAATGTTGTAAAAATCACTTTTAATCTTTGTTAAATTAGCTGTACTCATGTCATAATTTATGAGCTCCGGTGATAAGCTACAAATGCCAGCTAAAACACGTTTTAAATTGTGTGAAGAAGTCGGCTGACTAAAACCACTACATGCACTAACAGTTGTTTGAAATGAGCCAGAAGCTAGAAAGTGCAATGTAGCTAGCAACTTTGACATCCCTGGAATAGCATGGCTACGTTTTGTCGATGGTTCAATGTAATGTTTGATTCGCTGATACAAATCTGTTATTGCTGGACGACCCAGCCGGTATCTTAACCTGATCTCTTAATCTGTTAAATTTGCCATAACCGTGTGAGCATTACATTTTCTGGGAACCCTCAACCTTGGCCTTTCAATTGTTTCTGCATTCTCAAAATTTTGATGTAGTATTGCTAATAAGGCAAGCTGATAATTTTGGGTTATAGCCATTTGTAATGAGATAATTTTTTACAAGCAAAGCATTAAAGCATAGTTTCGCGCTCTGTCTGACGCACATATACGCTATGATGGACGCAAACTGATGTACGATTGACTCAAACTGACATAGTGCGTAGACATTATATATGTTTGCTTCCTTCCATTCGCATTATGCGTCATAGTGTGCAAAATGCGCCATTAAGCACCCTTATATGCGTGTTATGTAGTCGCATAATTAGTAATTTGGGAAAAATAATAGAGCAGAAAACAATCTAAAATTGTATAAATCAAGTGGTATGTATTTATGACTTGGGTTTGCATTATTGATTATCGGTCCTTTGCTATGTAGTAGGGGGGTTGTTAAGTCCTTTGTAAATCTTTGCTATCTGCCTGCCACTGTAATTTGTACTTTGAATTAGAATGGTTTGCGTGATTTTGTGTGGCCATTGTGATCACTACATTTACTTTTCCTTTATCTGCATCCTTTAGATAATTTAATGCTGGGGTGTCAGCAAGCAAACTACTGGCAGGGAAGATGATCTCAGTGTCCATTTAATTAACTATTTCGGTATTGAACTGGAATTAATGTTTTTTTTGTAAACAAAGGAACAGATGTTGTGGCAGTGGATTTTAAGTTCTTATTCGTCTACAGTTTAAATCAATAAAAACATCCGCAGTCAGAGTATTCAAAGTATTTATTGTAAAAAAAAAAAGGCTAACCTGTGGCTTCTAAACACTTTTCCAGTGCCAAAACATGGATTTCATAATTTGGAACAAAGTAGTGTTTTGTAAAAAAAAAAAAAACTAGGATGTATATACAGTAAATCTGCTAATGCAACGACCGGAAGTAACATAGTTGAAGGCACATATATATATTTTATAGAATATATACAAGCAACAGTATAGCAAGTGTGACTAAGCAATGCAAACTCCAGATACACCAGGAACTACAGCCACATAAACAGTACATGGGTTGAGGAGAGAAATGGTTATATATCTGAAATTTATTTATTGTTTCAACTTATAAATACAAGTTTCTTTACTAATAGCTATATCATTCACTTTTAACTCTGTGGATGATTTTAAACAAAACAGTTACAATATTACTTGTATTGTCAATAAGTACAACATCAAATGCAATAACATTTTTTATTGAAGGAAATATGTTGTACAAGTTTGTACAATTAACAGATTTACTGTAAAATAAATAACATTACAGAACATATTGGGAATGTGTGTCATTTTTGATATATTTGATTAGTTCTAATAACTATAAGTAAACAATAACTCAACATGTTTTTATTAACAATACTTTCAACTGGACTTTTTTCATCTTTAAAAACCTTCAATACTTCAGTTGTTTCTTAATAGATTATTCAGATGTTTTTCTTGTTTTAATACTAATCAATTAGCATAGGAAAATGTAATGCATACATTACATAATGAAAGTCTATTAATTTCCATATTTTGTCTTTAGTGTTTTACTTTTGGAGCACAGTAATACTTTTTGAAGACTCTGTTATGACATTTGTTAGCGAAGGTTATACCTTTTAGACATTTTTGTGGTTAATTACTAGCAAAAAAATTAACTCTAACACCTATTTTAATTTCAAACAGCAAAAGAAAATCAATGGTATATTAAAACATTTTGCGCCCAAATTAATACCTTTTAAGAGCTGATTTTTATTAAGAAGAGGCATTTCAAAAACTATATATTGCACTCAATACAAATACAAATTGCAAATTGCAAAGAAAATGCAATTAGAAAAAAGTGTCCATTCCTGGTTAACTAAATTGTATCTAACTAATTAAAGTAATAAGTATGTAGTGTAATAATCAATTAAGATACAGCTAAATATGTTTTTGGAATGTTTAAAAGATCATAGTTAACTGATGTTAAATATAAAGATTAATATATCATTTACAATGGTCAACTATGTCTGTTTAAACATTTACTTATACATTCTTCATTTTACCACTTTTTTCCCCTAACTTTTTACATACTGCTGGAATTTTCTCACTCTTCCTTTTCCGCCCCGAACGCCTGGGGGGTGGTGTTTCTATTGATAAGTGTTCATTTTGGAGTGTGGAGCTTTGCTCTATAGCACTATCAATGTTTTCAACATTATGTTGGCTGTCATCTTTGTCAACAATACCTGTATCATCAACAGTATGAATATTTGAAGGAAGTGGCACTGATGATGATTTAGGAACGCTGTCATTAACTGTTGCATTGGGTAACTCTGCCATGTCTGCCTCAAATAAATTGTTTGCATTTTTAATTATATAATCTGTTGTGTCTGTCTCAACTGCTAATACTAATTGTCTTTCCATTTTAAGGAAACCTAAACATGCAGACTCTATGGTCTTTACACCACTATTGATTGCTTTTAAGAAATAATTGTTGTCTTTTGTTAACAAAAGTTGAGCATTAGTTACAGACAGTATTTCCTTCAAAACATTCAAACACTCTTCTTGAGCCGGTCGACCTTCTTTACACTTTTTAAGCAGCTCATCCTGAATAGCTTTTTTGGAAGTATCAACATCAAGAGAAGGTTGGGACTTTTGTGTTTTAGATGAACTAGCTACATCTTCTGTATCACTTAGATCTATGAAGTCTTCATTGTTGATGATGCTATCAATTTTTGCTGCGAAAATGAGAGATAACATAAGTTACAAGCATTACCTATATAGTGGAAATTTGTTTTCACAAACCACCTTTATAAAAAAATTTTTTGTTAAAAAGGTTTTCAACTTGCACAATCTGTAAAGCTCATTAGCTTCTTCTTAATCAAGCATTGCAAGTAGTACATTTTCCAAAAGACTAAAAGGATAAATTTGCCATTCCACGTAAATGGTTTTTCACACTTTTAACAGCTAACCACTAAGGAAACACAATTAAATTGCTATGCTTGATTCCTTTTACATTTAGTTATGTGTCTCTACATTATGATTTAACACTGGAAATCTAAAATGTTTTGCCTGTACTACACTATGTTTTAAAAAAAATAAACAATATCGATATATATGTGTCAAAATGTTTTACAGAATAAATTTTTTGTTGATTTTATTTATTTAAGTATGGTCTTAACCAAGCTATATATTTGCTTTTCACAACATGCAATTAACTATGGTAGATCTGGTTGGAATATAAGCCTTGCAATACCCTGATGTAAAAAAGAATGTTAGTGCAGTAAACACATATGCAATCACCAAGGTATATCCTATGCTTAAATAAACAGATAAGTGGGTATAACTAGAAAGTCATATTGTGTCACTTAAAAAGCAATTGTTGTTGTGCTACGAGAGATGGTTTTATGAAAGATGTGTTTAAATATGTATAAGTAAATTTTACATGATATAGAAAAAAAGAACAGTTATTATATTTCAATAATTCCTGCAAGTAGTTTGGTGAGGCCTTTACTCCATATTAGTAGCAGTTATTATTGGTATACATTCATATATATATTTATTTGAAAGCAAATGTCATTCAGAATTACTATAATTTATAACATGAGTAGATGCAATAGTAAATACATTTTCAAAGTATGTTACCATAATTTCTGACGGATTGCACATCACTACTATCAAACGCTGAGTCGCCTTTAATTAAAATATCTATTATTGTCCCTTGAACCTTAATAAGAGTAAAAAATATTTGTAATGGTTGAACTTAATAATCAACGATTTGAAATGACTAATTATTACATTTGTAACTTGGTAATCAATATTTGTTAATATTAATACATAAAATGATAATGTGTCAGACATTTAAACATTATGGGGACCATTTAATTAGTTTGAGTGAAGGAATAGAGGAAAAAAAGTATGTATTTTGAATGGTCAAATATGGCTACTTCGACCATCGAATGGGCTACTTCGACCTTCAACTACGACCTTCGACTTCGAATCGAACGATTCAAACTAAAAATCATTCGACTATTCGACCATTCGATAGTCGAAGTACTGTCTCTTTAAAAAATTCTTCAACCCCTTAGTTTGCCACCTAAAACCTACCGAGGTGCAATGTGTAATTGATAGGAAGCCATAGGCTTCCTAACAATTTCCTGATCGAAGGAATATCCTTCGATCGATAGATTAAAATCCTTTGAATCGTTTGATTCAAAGGATTTAATCATTTGATCGAACGATTATTCCTTTCATCGTACGATCGTAGGAATAGTGGTAAATCCTTTGAGTTCGATATTCAAAGTCAAAGGATTTTACTTTGACGGTCGAATATCGAGGGTTAATTAACCCTCGATATTCAACCTTAGGTAAATGTGCCCCTTTTAAAAATATTATGAATAATAATTTACACGTTTTTTAAAGTCATACTAGTTTATGATTAAAAGTAATTTAAAAGTATTACTTGTGCTTCAAATGGATTTAATGATGCAATTTTCTCATCTCCTCCACCAGTTTTTATCCTTTTTTTCTCTATTACACTTAGTTTATCTTTTGTACACCTTAAAATGAAACATAAAAATGAATATGTGTTAAAAATCATCAATACAGTGTTCATAGTAGATGAAAGAAAGTATGGCATTACTAAACAGCTACAGTATAATCCTGTATTTATATTGTATTTTCATTGCCATCTTGAACTATTATTTTTCCATTGAAAACATATACATTTTACATATATCATCAGTCTTTTAGTTGTATAAAAAAAAATTGTCCCTTTAAATAAACATTTACCGTCAAATATCCAGCCATCGTTTCTTTAGCTGTATGACTGTTCTTTGACCTACTCCTACTGAACAAACTTTGTTTTTTATGCTTTCCCATATTTGATTTTTCCTTTGGTGTGATATTTTAGATGCTAGAAATCCATAAAGTAGATTATACGTTTCAGTAAAATCTGTAAAATCTGTAAAATAAAAAATTAAAAAAAGTCTTTCAGTTAATATTGTAATTATGACATAGTAAGATAACTCTGTTTAAATATTAAAATGTATAATACTTGCATCATGAATACTGAATGTAAGAAATTGTAAAGTGCTACTTCATCCCCTGACTGAATTTTAGGATGATGTAAAGACTTATATGTTGATAAGATGGACAATGAGTTTCAAATTTGGACTTATTCACTTTTAACATCAGTATAATTTATAACTCAATATTGTCTATTTACATTATTATAGAAGAAAGTGTTGACGTTAATTAACTATTAAGAGGTTATGTTATAAAAAGGTATTTTTGTGTAGAATAAGCAATCTGCAGTAAAAAATAAACAGAAGGTGCTATTTACTGCTTCTCTGTTTTAATAAATACAAAGAATGATTATTATGGATTTTTGCTTCAAATGAAACATATTTGCCTATTATGAAAAATCGAGTGAAACATCTTCTATTATTCAGACAATAAAGTGATAACATTTTGAACATGGTTAAAAAACAATGACCAATAAAATGGCTCATATAAAATATTTAGCAATTAGATGCCTGCTATCAACTACAATGTAGAAAAGTAAAGCAAGGATTGCAGTTGTTGCATAATACGTTGGTCTCGTTTATCTACATACTTTAACATGGTAATTTAGACATATGTATTCTGCTTTAATGATTTTCGTTATCTCATTTGATAAAATTTAGTTAAAATGCTAAGCAACAGTTCCAGCATTTAATACAAGTAAGGCATAAACCCACAATTGATTCTACAACAGTAGATCATTATTAACTTTGTGGATTTACATTTAAATATTAATGACATAAAATTAGGAACTGCACCAACAGCTATTTAAAAATAGTATCAAGATATCACAAATAGACTTACTTCACGAATTAATACCTCTAACTCTTCATCAGAGAATTTAGTCATTCTCTTACGGTTTTGATCATTCAAAGCAGATTTAGACTGGACGTTTCTATCATCTTCAGAAAGGTCACTTGAGGAAAAATCTCCTACGTTTTTCTTCTCACTTATGTTGCAGTTATTTCCACAGTGTTTACTTTTAAATTTTTGTTTACCATTTGGCTTCTTACGATTGTTCACACTCTCAACGTTAGTAGTAATAGCCTCTGAAGTATTTTCACATATAACTTCAGTTATAATGCTTTCTTGTGGCATGACCTGAGTTTCTGTTATAATGCTTGGAACAGACTCCAAATTGACAGAATGTTGACTTGTCACAGGCAAATTTTGGTCAAGTGTTTGCACATTATGAATGTAAGTAGCATTAGAATTATAGGCAGGATTTACATTTCCTAATTGTGTTCTCAAAAAAGGCAAAAACTGCAGCAATTGCTTCAATTCTTGCTTTGTAACTGGGTCTGCCATTGTTTTAAATACTAAGTTAGTTTACAATAACTTTAAGAATTACATAGTAACATACATAGTAACATAGTAAGTAAGGTTGAAAAAAGACACATGTCCATCGAGTTCAGCCTTTTTTTTTTTCTTAACTACCTGCCAGTTGATCCAGAGGAAGGCAAAAAAAAACCCATCTGAAGCCTCTCCAATTTGCCTTAGAGGGGGAAAAATTCCTTCCTGACTCCAAAATAGCAATTGGACTAGTCCCTGGATCAACTTGGACCATGAGCTATTTCCCATAACCCTGTATTCCCTTACTTGTGAAAAAGCTATCCAACCCCTTCTTAAAGCTATCTAATGTATCAGCCTGTACAACTGATTCAGGGAGAGAATTCCACATCTTCACAGCTCTCACTGTAAAAAACCCCTTCCGAATATTTAGGCGGAACCTCTTTTCTTCTAAACGGAATGGGTGACCTTGTGTCAGCTGGAAAGACCTACTGGTAAATAAAGCATTAGAGAGATTATTATTTGATCCCCTTAAATATTTATACATAGTCATCATATCACCCCTTAAGCACCTCTTCTCCAACGTGAACATCCCCAATTTGGCCAGTCTTTCCTCATAGCTAAGATTTTCAATACCTTTTACCAGCTTAGTTGCCCTTCTCTTACCCTCTCTAATACAATAATGTCCTGTTTGAGTGATGGAGACCAAAACTGTACGACATATTCTAGATGGGGCCTTACAAGTGCTCTATACAGTGGAAGAACGACCCCTTCCTCCCTTGACTCTATGCCCCTTTTAATACAGCTCAAGACCTTATTTGCCCTTGATGCTGCCGACTGGCATTGCTTGCTACAGCCAAGTTTATCATCTACAAGGACTCCAAGGTCCTTTTCCATAATGGATTTGCCTAGTGCAGTCCCATTAAGGGTATAAGTGGCTTGGATATTTTTACATCCCAGGTGCATGACTTTACATTTATCAACATTGAATCTCATTTGCCACTTAGCTGCCCAGATTGCCAGTTTGTCAAGATCATGTTGCAAGGATGCCACATCCTGGATGGAATTAATTGGGCTGGATAATTTTGTGTCATCTGCAAACACTGATACATTACTTACAACACCCTCCCCTAAGTCATTAACGAACAAGTTAAATAAAAGTGGACCCAATGCTGAGCCCTGGGGGACCCCACTAAGAACCTTACTCCAAATAGAGAATGTCCCATTAACAACCACCCTCTGTACCTGATCCTGTAGCCAGTTTCCTATCCACGTGCAAACGACTTCATTAAGCCCAACAGACCTTAGTTTAGAAAGCAGTTGTTTGTGGGGCACAGTATCAAACAGAATCCAAATAGATCACATCTACTGCCCCCCCACTGTCCATAATCTTACTCACATCATAAAATGCAATCAAATTCATCTGACATGACCTATCCTTCATAAAGCCATGCTGATTGTTGCTCATAATGCCATTCATTAGGACAAAATTTTGAATGTGATCCTTTAACAAGCCTTCAAATAATTTGCCCACCACAGATGTCAAGCTTACTGGCCTATAATTGCCAGGCTGAGATAATTACATATTATCTAGGTGAACAGTTGCTTCGCTCATAATGCAGTAAATGTTTGCGCCTTTTCTTGTGCACATCGGCGTCAGCACGTCACGCACGCAAGCACACCACCTGCAGGAATTCAACGTCTGCATCAGCGCAAAATGAAACCAACATGGACGCATGTTTTAACACTTGCTAGTATTGACGTTTTACGCGTCCATATTGACGCTTATTCGTCACGTGGAATAGGTGTGGTTACATGATTACAGATTCACGCAGAAAAGCACCTTATATTTATTGCCATATTGAAAACGAAAGCAACCATGGCATGCCAGCAAAGGAGCAAGTCTTTCTCAGGAAGAGAACTTTATTTTTTAGTTCAAGTGCTAGATAAAAAGAGGTAAGGTAGTATAATTTTCTTGTTATGTTGCACACACAACATTGTTGACCATCATATTAAGTATATTAGGTAATATGTTTGATTAAAACTATATATTGTAAATATTTTACAATCATACTATAAACATGTTAATATAGTTAACTGAGTATTACTTATTAATACATTAATGATTAAACATTTCGCAACAACACTAAAGATGTATTCATGATGTATACACACATTTTATAGTATAGCTGGGTTGAAAAAAAGTGAGGCCTTTAATGAAAATATTAATTTAGGATTTATCATAGTCAGCTGTTACAATAGTTATTTATAAATATATATATAATAGTAGGTAACAGGCCCTTATTTGATTAACACACATTTAGTGATAATTTTAGTAAAGGGCAAGTTAAGAAAATGTTTAAGAAGCATTATTAAATCGTTTTGTTGTTGTATTTTTTTGCTGCCCAATCAAAAAAATAAAATTGTAATTGCTAAAACTAGTAATTAACGGAATCTGTATCATTTAAATTTTCTGTTATTTGAAATAAAGACATCAACAAAATTATAAACACAATTGAACTCAATGGACGGCAATTTCGTGTTCACAGATACTTATTTTTACTGTGGAAATGTTTGCCATTTTCTATAAATATTTATAAAAATAGAGGTAATTACTCCATGGCTACTAGCAGTATGTTATTATTGTGTAATTATAGATGCTGTGAACTAGAACACAACAATGTTATAATTATTTTTTTTTTCAAATGACAGATATGACCATGTGCCAACATATGCATAAATTACCAGTTTATGCGGAGTTGCATAATCCAGGAGCACAAAAAATTATTGCACTAAAAGCAGGTCGCAGGAGAACATTCAGACAAATACAAAGACGCTGGAATGATTTAAATCGTCGTGAAACAGAACGTCTTTGGACAAATCCGACACAGAATTCAATTAGGTAATTATTATGTATATGTGCAATGTATTAGAAGTCACAATGTCTAATGTGGGTAATTAATACGAAGCATAACATTACAAAGCACCATTTACTGCACTTTTCTCAATAAGATTTTCTTTTATAAGATTAACATTGCATATCAGTTTAATCCACACTAAGATTTAATTTCAGACATAATATATAATATGAAAACATAAATGTTAAACATAGATTTGTTATAGTACAATGGAACTATTTGTAATCACATATATTTTATGTCATTTACATCAGCATGTTTTTACACATAAATAAGAAATGGTAAAATACATATTATTGATGAAATTACTGTTTTTAATTCACTTATAGTTGCTTGTTAATAAGCATTATTTAGCATCATTATACAGTAGACTCAATATTTTATAAAAAAATACTCAACTACTAATGACATATATTTAATTTTATTTCATTTATGCACTCAATAGCTAAACAAAGAAAAAAGAAAAAAATTACTACACACAAACAACACCAGCCCATGTTTCACTACCACAGCAAGAGGCACAAGCAGGATCATCCCACTATATACCTCAACCAATCCATACTTTCAATACTCCAGAAGAAGCAAGAGAGAATGAGCCAACAGCAAATCCATCTGCCCAGCAACTTCACACCCCAACACAATCCACAGCACCTCCTAATCTACGACCTAATCCACCACTACACGGTCAAGATCCTTCAGAGAGGAATCTCCATCTGAAAATGCTTCACATGTCTTCAAGACATTATCACTGGCAGCAGGACCAGACCTCGAAGAAGAGGTTTATAGCAGCTATGGTGAAGTTCAACAGTCTAACTGGCATGAGTCTGTTATGCTAGATTGTATAGATACATCCAGTACTCAAAGTGTTATTGTGCTTTTGAAGGTAAAATAGATATTATTCGTCAGGAGATAGAGGCATTCAAATAAGATCTTTTTCTAAAGATTGATCAAAAACTTGCCATTATTGAGAATTTATTACAAAAAATAGTTTTTTTTGCACATTTCCATTATCTATTTGGATATTTCTTATGTTCAAAAAATAATTGCTTTATTTTCAATCTGGAGAAATGTCCCATTCTCCTGCATATGTTAAAAATATCATTACTGTAAGAAAATTTGGATCATGTTCAATAATGATTTCTGAATTATTGAAAAAATTTAAAATGACCAGTAACAAACAAATTTGTATAAATAAATTCTTTGTACATTACAAATAGAAATCAACAATACACATTTAATTTAAAATTGCCAAAGTCTTTATAGAACTAACTTACCGATAATCTGCTTGTGGGCCTCTTTAAGAAATACAGCAATGTATCGTGCAGTGGTATATTTCTCCTCCCTGCATTCTATAAGATATAGCCAGGGAGGACAAATAGAGTGCCACACAATAGATCAATACCATTTTCCTTTTCTAGAGAGGACCACAAGTGGAGTATCCTTAAGTTAATTCTTAATAAAGACTTAGCAAATTTGTAGTTAAATGTGCATTACATTTTTCTTAGCAGTAATGTACAAATATATTATTTACCAATATTTATTTATATTACTGGTAATTAGAAGAAATAGTTGGTTTAGAAAAAGTTACAGTAATGTTTGAATTGTATGATTGTTTAACAAAAATATTCATAATTAAAATAGAACATACATTTCACATTAAAGAGAACATTTTAAACAAATAGTGGTATTTGCAAATTTTGCAGTACTTTTTGAAATGTCTGATCGTGTTCAATAAAGATTTGTTTGTAATTTGCAGATATCTGTTTCTATTATGTTTTTACATTTGTTACATTTCATGTACAATTTACAAATAACAAATTATGTTTTAAATATCAAGAACAGAATCCCTTATCAATAAAGCAATCATTACTAATATTTTAACTTAATACAATAATATGTACTAGACAATCAAAGTAATAATGTACATTACTGTGTATTATTTTTTAAATGTATTAAATTTTGTCAAAAAACAAAATAGCAATCTAAACAAAAAAACATACCATTTCAGTTTTAATAAAAAAGTACAACATACACAGCAGATAACAAATAAAATCAGTACTATACAATAGGACTCTACAGAATGAATCCATTATCTACAGTGTATCTTTAGTTCTATGGCTGTTCCCATTGGTACGCAGCAGCTTGTTTATATATAAACAAAAGTTGTGTATACACACCACTTTTTACCAGTAAAGCACAACAATATAATATCTTATCTGTCCTTTTAAACAGTTTCATTGTTTTTTTACTGATCCTTTAACTGCATTTAATGTTATACAGCAGTAACAATATATAGAATGTTCAGTGTCAAATGCAGTTAGTGGTCATAGTTGTTGTTGACATACACAAACAGACAGTAGTTCTCAAGCCAAAGACCTTCAGCTCAAGGAGGTAATGTTGCAAATGTTGAATAATGAAAGGCTGGCATGTATGAGATTACACTACGGAAGTTAGAAGTATTAAAAAATATTTTTCATGTTAGCAAAAAGATCATCACCTAAGTCCTTATGTGTTTCGTGCCATAGGGACACAAAGTCATAGGCTAAATTGTTCAATCTGGTACACTACATACCAGCTTTTCAACATTAAACATTTTACAACATTATGAAGCACTCCTTTCAGGCCTGGACTGGCAGAGGGGCTGCTATAAGGTCCCATAGAAAGTCACTATTTAGTGGGCTGTTGGGGGCTGTTTGGGCCTCTGTGTAGCTAAAATGCCAGGACCTATTTTAATTCTCATTCCGGACCTAACTCCTTTACAACAAGTGTGCAAAAATATGTATGTAGGTGTCACACTCTGTTGCGCCCAACCCACCTGATAGTTTACATTACACATTATTGAAAGGTGAACAGTATAGAGTTCACAGTCTAAAAGTTATCAGGACACAATTCACAATTGAGTGTGAGCAATGTACTTTAATACATTTTTTTTAACGTTGCCCACTCCCGCACCTTGTGTATTACTCCCTTCCCTTTAGAATGTATGCCTATGCATAGGGCCTTCCTCACCTCTTTGTACCTGTATTGATTGTGATGTTTGTTACTCCATATATTCTATATATGTAATTCATGTGATGTAGTTGTATAATCACATTTACTTTACAGTGCTACGCAATATGTTGGCGCTATATAAATACATGTTAATAATAATAATAAATAATAATACTCAGTGCAAAGGCCATCGGGCAGGGAGACACAAGTGTTTATCAAACAAACACGAATTGCAACCCAATACTACACTTACACTAGCGGTAATAATAAAGGTATAGATAAACATTAATTTTTATACTCAATTGCAGTTCATATTTAATCCCCTTCCCCCTATCATGTTTGTATTAAGCAGAGTTAATTTATAGATGTGTTGAAGGTAACCTAAAAACCTTTCATATACTAATATTAGCGCATAAATGAACGCATCGCCGTCACATAGTTAGAGCATAATGCACCGCAAGTAACGCAACTATTTAAAACAGCGCATCCATACACGCACAACAAAATAATTAGTTCCTTTTTGCGGTTTATGCACATCATTTATTACAACCAGTGCGACAGAAAATGCGCAAATTTAATCATCGCATTTGTTTGCGACGAAAATAGCACGCACATCACACTTTTCAAGTATCGTGCGCTACATTAAAAAAATACACACATGCGCAAGGCAAATGTTGAGCCTCTGCATGATTTTTAGCCCTGCGATGCATTAATAAATGAGCCCCTCTGACTGCTACAATACAAGCACCTGGTATGTGCATTATGCACCATAAGATCCCCTAACAGTATGGAGACCCTAGAAAACCATATATTTTCAGAAAGTACACATTTAGACGAATCTAAAGCAGGTAACTACATCTTTCTACTGCAAACAACCAAACCGCAAAGCAATGCTAAACATAACGGTTTTTATAGAATTTCTGAAAATAGTCACAAAGCTTGCATTTTACCCCATTATAGACCCCACATTTTGTAACGTACCAGCAAAAGTCATCCTAAATATGAATGCCAGGGGTGTACTGAACAGTTATGAAAAGATTTACCAAACTATTTTGCACACAGAGACCTCCAAATGGTTATATAGCAGACAAAATTTCCATGGTCAAAATGAAGTAACAAAGAACAAAGCGAAATGGTATAAAATCACTAAAATCCAACAAAACCACAAAAATCAATGCTTTTTTTTCCCGCCTACTGTAATCAGCAGTCAGAATCAATGGTTGAATATTTTAGCATGGCCAAATAGGTTGTACAGACATAAATAGGGGAACAACACTTTCGCAAAGCTGAAAATGTAATAACATGGCTAACCATGCAATAAAATGGCTAAAAATGCATCACCAATCACCAAAATTGCAGTATAATCACCAAAATAACATACAAAAAGGTATTGCGCAGTGCAATTAGCGAATACACTATTCGCAATGGCAATAAAACAGTTTTTTTCAGGCAAAAAAAACAGACGATGCGATAAGAAAAAAAAAAGACACAACATAGTGTAAGTGTGTATGTGTGTGTACAACTGACCAATTGCATGTTGTGTGCATCTGCAAGTGTTTGGGGGTGCTGTGAATGTGTGTGACCACCCTGATCCCCCAAAAATGTATGTGATTGTGTGTAAGTGTGAATGTAAGTGTGTAATGGGAAAATAAGTGTGTGTTTGTGTGTATTTGTGTGTGTGGATGGGCACTAACCTGGGTGTAGTAGGGTCCAGATCATCCAGGAGAGCTGCAGGCAGAGATGGCACCGTCCTCTTCTGATGACCTGTAAAAGGGGCGTGGCTTAGTGGCCAGGAAGTGCAGGCAGCAGCATAGCATGTCCATTGCACGTGCCTGCTGCTGCCTTTGGGGCCCCTGGGCTATAGCGCCTCAGGGGCCACTCATTCCCTGCCTAGGCTCATTGCCTGGGGGCTGGGGAATGAGTCTGAACAGAGTGAGCAGCTTTACAAGCCGCTCCTCTGTTCACATAGTGCAGGCAGCAGCAGAGCACATAGATTTCACATGCCTGCTGCTGCCTAGGGGCCCCTGGGCAATCACGACCCAGGGGCCCTTTGTTCTTCGCCTAGGCTCATTGCCTAGGGGCTGGGGAAACTAAATGGAGCACTAAGAACGGAGCGAGTGACTTTACAAGTCGCTCCTCCGTTCTGAAAGTGCAGGCAGCAGCAGGGCACATATATTGCACGTGCCTGCTGCTGCCTTGGGGCCCCTGGGCGATCGCGCCTCAGGGGCCACTCGTTCCCAGCCCCTGCTCATTGCCTGGGGGCTGGGGAACGAAAAGGAACGGAGCAAGCGGCTTGAAAAGCCACTCCTCCATTCCCTAACCCTGAAATGCTGCAGAACGTAGAATCTACGTTCTGTGGCATTTCAAGTGTCGTTCCCACAGAACATAGATTCTACGTGGGGTGGCACTTAAAGGGTTAAATAGCAAGTCCAAGATGCATGATATGCCTTAAAGGCACAAATGGTTGTTACTTTGCACAAGAAAGTTATGTTGGCTACCTCTGGCCTAGTTTGGCTACCCAGCACTCATAATAGGTGCTAACGCCTACCTTCTCCTCCTCCTCCTCCTACACCTGTGCTGATTAAATAGCAAGTCCAAGGTGTATGATATGCCTTAAAGGCACAAATGGTTGTTACTTTGCACAAGAAAGTTATGTTGGCTACCTTTGGCCTACTTTGGCTAACCAGCACTCATAATAGGTGCTAAAGCCTGGCATTGCTAAACAAACACTGCCACTTACTGATAATATGTTTTCTAAAGGTGACTCCACCCAGGTTCAAATGAGCCAAACAGCTGTCCATTCATCACATCTGTCGCAGGTGTTGAGTCCAATTTAGTGGGTCATAAAAAGTTTGCACATGGAGAGGCTGCAAAGACACACAAATAATATGGTAAGTTATTAGCAATATCTTTTTAGATTCCCAGAGTAATTGCTAAATACCTCAATAACGGAGTTTAAGGCGTGGCTAATCAGTCAGTGTCCATGTCTGTATCCTCTGTGGGCAAGTACAGATGGAGCCAGAATGGATGGTACATCTGGCGCGCTGTAACATTAGATAAACAGCAGCAAACAGCATTTCCAAATCGCATTCATTGCGTTTACCAGCATGTAATACCAGCTAGCTAGCTAATGCAATCCACACTTGTGCACAGTATAGGTGGTGGCTTAGTGGATTAAGTTCCTGCCTTTCACCAGTAGGTTTAGTGTTCAATCCCCCAAAGCATGGTTTTTTTTGTTCCCTCTGTTTTTAAAAAGTGAAAAATTTTCAATTTAACAGAACCTTAACTGAATCCTATTAAAACACACAAGGATTGATAAGACATAGTGGCACCATCAATGTACACTATCAGGATATAGATGGAGCCAGAATGAATTGTCTGTCTGGCGCGCTGTAACAGATCAAGCTAAATGCTCTCATTGCGTTGAGTGCAGGGAACGTTAAGAAAAGCTAGAATCTAAATTACTAATTAATGAATGGGCATTGTAATCATTGTTCTAGGCTTTGGTAATCTGCAAAGTACTACATTACAATACTTGGTTGAGTACTTTCCCCCAATAAAAACAAATAAATAATTATGAAAAAAAAGCATACATTTATTTAAGGTTGTATAGAACCCCTGGCAATATCCTAAATACAGCAGTGATTTTTTTTTTTTTACTAATTATAACTGTGTATGTTCCCCTTAAATAAACGTTTTCTGATCATCCATCAAGTAACAGGCTTCATAGTCTTCTGGTTAAGTGAATGAGCTTTGAATCTGAAGGTTGTTGGTTCAATTCCTATATTTTCTTTTCCCACTCACAATCATGATTTTTTTTTGGTGGGTGGGACACTGCCAAATCAATGGACATAAATAAATGGGCATTGTGATCATAATTCTGGGCTTTAGTAATCTGCATTAAAATACTTGGTTGAGTACTTTCCCCCCATAAAAACAAATAAATAATAATTTGAAAAAATGCATACATCTATGTAAGGTTTTATAGAACCCCTGGCAATAGTCTAAATATAGCAATTTTTTTTTTGTAGTTTACTATTAGCGTTAAAGAAAAGTTTTCAGCAGTTCCCAAAGCCAAAAGGGTGCATAGCATAGTGGTTAGGTGAATGACATATGAAGGACAAGGTCATGTGTTCCAGTCCTGCATTTTTTTTTAATTTTTAACTTCATACTGTTAAATGTTCCACAGTGTTTGCATTAAAGATTCTAACAGTTGATTTATTCATATTAAAAATAATAGTATTTATATTTCTGACAGCGCCAAAAAAAATTTTTTCCTGTTATTATAGATTGGATTTGTGATATACAGAAGCAACAGAATAACTGATAAACATTGCTTTATAAATTGCTTCCAATGTCCTGAGAGAGAGAGAGAGAGAGAGACGATGCACTTGAGTAAAGGGTTAACAATCATTGGTTTTATATTAACCCTTCAAAACCCTTGGTATTATACAATGCCTCCAAAACATCACCCTGCTTCCCGTCCCATTTTTTTTATCCCCCCCCACCGACTTGTCTCAAGAAATGGTTTAAAATATTTGTATGAAACAGGTAACAGGGATTGTTAACATGGATTTGCTGCCGTGCCTGGTAAGTGCTACCCCAACTCTGTGTTCCAAAAGATTGAGGAGCATTTTGTTGAGGTGTAACATGTTCCTGAGTGAAAGCTCTCTGACCAAAGCTGCTGGGACCACCTATTGTTGGACTCAGTACACCCTGGATGATAAATATCCTGACACCTGGGTCTGTGTTAGGAGGGGGGTTTATCTGTAGCTCCACATGAGTACCTGACTGCTGCTTTATGTTTTTGATATTTTCACCGCCTTTGCCAATCACCAGACTGCATTTGTCGGCCGGCGCAGTGTATGTGATCTCTTGCTTCCTGGTCTACTGAGATTACACTCACCACCACTCCGTCCCCTTCCCCATGCTAATGAGAGACCTCTAAATCCATCCCATTTCCCCCCGCCCATAATTCATATTCACATGCTCATTGATTTTTTTTGGGGAGGCGACACAGCCATATCACTGGAAGTAAATGTAAATGTTGCATATTTTAACACGCCATTGAAACTAATAGCAGGTTGCGGCCTTCCAGGAACAGTACGGGGATCGACTGGTCAACTGCGATTGGCATCCTGGGCTCCCCTGCCATAGACACTCACTATTTAGTGTACTGCTGGGGGGCTGTTTGGGCCTCTGTTTACTTGAAATTCCAGGGCCTATATTAAATCACAGTCTGGACATGGAATTTTCTTCTCCTTTAACCCTTTCCCTGCCAAGAACGTAGCTCCTACGTTATTTTAAAAAAAGGCTGCAAGTGCCAAGAACGTAGGAGCTACGTTCTTTCTTTAATCAGCTGCCTCTCTGCACTCCTGCAAAAATCAAAGTGCAGAGAGGTTCTCCTGGCCCCTCCACCCCCTAAACAACTAGCCTAGGGGGCTGCCAGTCGGGTCCTGTGCTGCGATTGTCGCAGGACCCGACTTCTTACCTGATCCTGTTTGCTGAATGCTGCTCCCACTGTGCTGCTTCTTCCTGGACCGACCTCGTGTGAAGCTCCGCCCACGCACTTCCTGCTGTTGATCTCTGCGATCCTGGAGTGTGCAGATCTGCTTCTGATCCCTTCTTCTCCAAAAAACTGTAAGTGCCCTTCTATTTACACAGTTACACACACACATACATGCAATCACACATACATACATGCATTTACACATACACAGCACACATATAACTAAAGGTATATATTTTTTTTAATTTACTGGCTTTTTATGTATTTTACAGAGTCACATACAGATATACACACACTTATACACTTGTCAGAGCTGTACACACATGTATACACAAACACACACATGTATACACAAACACACACTTATAGGATCTTTTTTATTTTTATTTTTTTTTTTTAGTTCTTTAGTTTACCAGTTTCCTTCTTGTTATTCCCTAAATAACTGTTGCTTTACCAGTGTGACTAGTGGATCAAGCATTTTGACCACTAACCACACCGTTGGATCAGTTATTTCGTTATTTTATTGATTTGCCTAATTGTATTTGATTTTTGGGATTTTTATGCTTTCATTGTTGTTCCTTACATTTTTTTAGCGTCATTTGCTCTTTGATCATTTGGAGTACAAACACATTTTTAGCAAATTTGGGTTAGTCAGAATGTGTACTTTCCAAATATATATGGTTTTGGGGGTCCATGTGCCGTTAGGAGGGTCTTGTGGCACACAATGCGCAGTCAAAGGTCTTTGTTCACAGAAGGCGAATCGGCAGCCGAGAAAATTCATATGCACTATTTGTATTTGGGGTCCGCACATGCCAGCTGCTTTGGTATATCTATGCATATTGGGCATCAAACTGTTCAGTAGACCCTTGGCATCAATATTTACAATTGTATGTAAGAAATTGGGTGAGAAAAATGCAGCCAATTACAATATTTTTAGGTGATTTTTTAGAAATGTCATAAAAACCACAGCATTTAGCGTAGCTTTGCAGTATGGTACTTTGGAGTACAAAGACATGCATACCCAATTTGTATTTGGGGGAATGTGTACTTTCCGAAAAATATATGGTGTTCTGGGGTGAAATTACTCTTTTCTAACTTTGCCCCTCTCAAAATGATGTAAATGGGTTGCTTTTGCGGTACCTGAAATGACAGACCATATGGGGGGGTCTTCGTTTTGGGGCCCCTGTATGCCACGTGCTTGGGTACACCAATATATATTGAGCATCAAACTGTTCAGAGGACCCCATGCTTTCATATTCGGGGTGATTTCTCTTGATACCTAAAAGTATGTGGGTAATACGATGCTGCAAGGTAGAAATTTTGAGGTGATTTTTGGAAATGTCACCAAAATTACCAAATTTAGGAATGGCTTGCGGCTTGGTACTTTGGAGTACAAAGATATGCATACCCAATTTAGATTCGTGATAATGTGTACTTTCCGAAAATATATGGTTTTCTGGGGTGAACTTACTTTTTTCTACTTTTGACCCCCCCAAAACAATGTAAATGTGTTGATTTAGCAGTACCTGAAATGACAGACCATATGGGGGTCTTCCTTTTGGGGCCCCTGTATGCCACGTGCTTGGGTACACCTATACATATTGGGCATCAAACTGTTCAGAGGACCCTAGGCTTTCATATTTGGGGTGATTTCTCTTGATACCTAAAACTATGTGGGTAATACGATGCTGCAGGGTAGAAATTTTGAGGTGATTTTTGGAAATGTCAGCAAAATCACCAAATTTAGGAATGGTTTGCGGCTTGGTACTTTGGAGTACAAAGACATGCATACCCAATTTAGATTCATGGGAATGTGTACTTTCCGAAAATATATGGTTTTCTGGGGTGAACCTACTTTTTTTCTACTTTTGCCCCCCCCAAAATGATGTAAATGTGTTGATTTTGCAGTATCTGAAATGACAGACCATATGGGGCTCTTCCTTTTGGGGCCCCTGTATGCCACATGCTTGGGTACACCTATACATATTGGGCATCAAACTGTTCAGAGGATCCTAGGCTTTCATATTTGGGGTGATTTCTCTTGATACCTAAAACTATGTGGGTAATACGATGCTGCAGGGTAGAAATTTTGAGGTGATTTTTGGAAATGTCAGCAGAATCACCAAATTTAGGAATGGTGTGCGGCTTGGTACTTTGGAGTACAAAGACATGCATACCCAATTTAGATTCGTGGGAATGTGTACTTTCTGAAAATATATGGTTTTCTGGGGTGAACCTACTTTTTTTCTACTTTTGCCCCCCCCAAAACGATGTAAATGTGTTGATTTTGCAGTATCTGAAATGACAGACCATATGGGGGTCTTCCTTTTGGGGCCCCTGTATGCCACATGCTTGGGTACACCGACACATATTGGGCATCAAACTGTTCAGAGTACCCTAGGCTTTCATATTTGGGGTGATTTCTCTTAATACCTAAAAGTATGTGGGTAATACGATGCTGCAGGTTAGAAATTTTGAGGTGATTTTTGGAAATGTCAGCAAAATCACCAAATTTAGGAATGGTTTGCGGCTTGGTACTTTGGAGTACAAAGAAATGCATACCCAATTTAGATTCGTGGGAATGTGTACTTTCCGAAAATATATGGTTTTCTGGGGTGAACCTACTGTTTTCTACTTTTGCCCCCCACAAAACTATGTAAATGTGTTGATTTTGCAGTATCTGAAATGACAGACCATATGGGGGGGTCTTCCTTTTGGGGCCCCTGTATGCCACATGCTTGGGTCCACCTATACATATTTGGCATCAAACTGTTCAGAGGACCATAGGCTTTCATATTTGGGGTGATTTCTCTTGATACCTAAAAGTATGTGGGTTATATGATGCTGCAGGGTAGAATTTTGATGTGATTTTTGGAAATGTCAGCAAAATTACCAAATTTAGGAATGGTTTGCGGCTTGGTACTTTGGAGTACAAAGACATGTATACCCAATTTAGATTCGTGGGAATGTGTACTTTCCAAAAATATATGGCTTTCTGGGGTGAACTTATTTTTTTCTAACTTTGCCGCCCCCAAAACGATGCAAATGTATTGATTTTGTAGTACCTGAAATGACAGACCATATGAGGGGGGGTCTTCATTTTAGGCTCCTATATGCCACATGCTTAAGTACACCTATACATATTTGGCATCAAACTGTTCAGAGGACCCTAAGCTTTCATATTTGGGGTGATTTTTCTTGATACCTAAAAGTATGTGGGTAATATGATGCTGCAGGGTAGAAATTTTGAGGTGATTTTTGGAAAAGTTGCCAAAATCACCAAATTTAGGAATGGTTTGCGGCTTGGTACTTTGGAGTACAAAGACATGCATACCCAATTTAGATTCGTGGGAATGTTTACTTTCCGAAAATATATGGTTTTCTGGGGAGAACTTACTTTTTTCTACTTTTGGCCCCCCCAAAACAATGTAAATGTGTTGATTTTGCTGTACCTGAAATGACAGACCATATGGGGGTCTTCCTTATGGGGCCCCTGTATGCCACATGCTTGGGTACACCTATACATATTGGGCATCAAACTGTTCAGAGGACCCTAGGCTTTCATATTTGTGGTGATTTCTGTTGATACCTAAAACTATGTGGGTAATACGATGCTGCAGGTTAGAAATTTTGAGGTGATTTTTGGAAATGTTGCCAAAATCACCAAATTTAGGAATGGTTTGCGGCTGGGTACTTTGGAGTACAAAGACATGCATACCCAATTTAGATTCGTGGGAATGTGTACTTTCCGAAAATATATGGTTTTCTGGGGTGAACTTACTTTTTTCTACTTTTGACCCCCAAAAACAATCTAAATGTGTTGATTTTGCTGTACCTGAAATGACAGACCATATGGGAGTCTTCCTTTTGGGGCCCCTGTATGCCACATGCTTGGGTACACCTATACATATTGGGCATCAAACTGTTCAGAGGACCCTAGGCTTTCATATTTGGGGTGATTTCTCTTGATACCTAAAAGTATGTGGGTAATACGATGCTGCAGGTTAGAAATTTTGAGGTGATTTTTGGAAATGTCGCCAAAATCACCAAATTTAGGAACAGTTTGCGGCTTGGTACTTTGGATTACAAAGACATGCATACCCAATTTAGATTCGTGGGAATGTGTACTTTCCGAAAATATATGGTTTTCTCGGGTGAACTTACTTTTTTTTACTTTTGACCCCCCCAAAACAATGTAAATATGTTGATTTTGCTGTACCTGAAATGACAGACCATATGGGAGTCTTCCTTTTGGGGCCCCTGTATGCCACATGCTTGGGTACACCTATACATATTGGGCATCAAACTGTTCAGAGGACCCTAGGCTTTCATATTTGGGGTGATTTCTTTTGATACCTAAAAGTATGTGGGTAATACGATGCTGCAGGTTAGAAATTTTGAGGTGATTTTTGGAAATGTCGCCAAAATCACCAAATTTAGGAATAGTTTGCGGCTTGGTACTTTGGATTACAAAGACATGCATACCCAATTTAGATTTGTGGGAATGTGTACTTTCCGAAAATATATGGTTTTCTGGGGTGAACTTACTTTTTTCTACTTTTGACCCCCCCAAAACAATGTAAATGCGTTGATTTTGCTGTACCTGAAATGACAGACCATATGGGAGTCTTCCTTTTGGGGCCCCTGTATGCCACATGCTTGGATACACCTATACATATTGGGCATCAAACTGTTCAGAGGACCCTAGGCTTTCATATTTGGGGTGATTTCTCTTGATACCTAAAAGTATGTGGGTAATACGATGCTGCAGGGTAGAAATTTTGAGGTGATTTTTGGAAATGTTGCCAAAATCACCAAATTTAGGAATGGTTTGCGGCTTGGTACTTTGGAGTACAAAGACATGCATACCCAATTTAGATTCGTGGGAATGTGTACTTTACGAAAATATATGGTTTTCTGGGGTGAACTTACTTTTTTCTACTTTTGACCCCCCCAAAACAATGTAAATATGTTGATTTTGCTGTACCTGAAATGACAGACCATATGGAAGTCTTCCTTTTAGGGCCCCTGTATGCCACATGCTTGGGTACACCTATACATATTGGGCATCAAACTGTTCAGAGGACCCTAGGCTTTCATATTTGGGGTGATTTCTCTTGATACCTAAAAGTTTGTGGGTAATACGATGCTGCTGGGTAGAAATTTTTAGGTGATTTTTGGAAATGTTGACAAAATCACCAAATTTAGGAATGGTTTGTGGCTTGGTACTTTGGATTACAAAGACATGCATACCCAATTTAGATTCGTGGGAATGTGTACTTTCCGAAAATATATGGTTTTCTGGGGTGAACTTACTTTTTTCTACTTTTGACCCCCCCCCCAAAACAATGTAAATGTGTTGATTTTGCTGTACCTGAAATGACAGACCATATGGGAGTCTTCCTTTTAGGGCCCCTGTATGCCACATGCTTGGGTACACCTATACATATTGGGCATCAAACTGTTCAGAGGACCCTAGGCTTTCATATTTGGGGTGATTTCTCTTGATACATAAAAGTATGTGGGTAATACGATGCTGCAGGGTAGAAATTTTTAGGTGATTTTTGGAAATGTTGCCAAAATCACCAAATTTAGGAATGGTTTGTGGCTTGGTACTTTGGAGTACAAAGACATGCATACCCAATTTAGATTCGTGGGAATGTGTACTTTCCGAAAATATATGGTTTTCTGGGGTGAACTTACTTTTTTCTGCTTTTTACCCCCCCCAAAACAATGTAAATGTGTTGATTTTGCTGTACCTGAAATGACAGACCATATGGGAGTCTTCCTTTTGGGGCCCCTGTATGCCACATGCTTGGGTGCACCTATACATATTGGGCATCAAACTGTTCAGAGGACCCTAGGCTTTCATATTTGGGGTGATTTCTCTTGATTCATAAAAGTATGTGGGTAATACGATGCTGCAGGGTAGAAATTTTGAGGTGATTTTTGGAAATGTCACCAAAATCACCAAATTTAGGAATGGTTTGCGGCTTGGTACTTTGGAGTACAAAGACATGCATACCCAATTTAGATTCGTGGGAATGTGTACTTTACGAAAATATATGGATTTCTGGGGTGAACTTACTTTTTTCTACTTTTGACCCCCCCAAAATGATGTAAATGTGTTGATTTTGCAGTATCTGAAATGCCAGACCATATGGGGGTCTTCCTTTTGGGGCCCCTGTATGCCATGTGCTTGGGTACACCTATACATATTGGGCATCAAACTGTTCAGAGGACCCTAGGCTTTCATATTTGGGGTGATTTCTCTTGATACCTAAAAGTATGTGGGTAATACAATGCTGCAGGGTAGAAATTTTGAGGTGATTTTTGGAAATGTTGCCAAAATCACCAAATTTAGGAATGGTTTGCGGCTTGGTACTTTGGAGTACAAAGACATGCATACCCAATTTATATTCATGGGAATGTGTACTTTCCGAAAATATATGGTTTTCTGGGGTGAACTTACTTTTTTCTACTTTTACACCCCCCCAAAACTATATAAATGTGTTGATTTTGCAGTATCTGAAATGACAGACCATATGGGGGTCTTCCTTTTGGGGCCCCTGTATGCCACGTGCTTGGGTACTCCTATACATATTGGGCATCAACCTGTTCAGAGGACCCTAGGCTTTCATATTTGGGGTGATTTCTCTTGATACCTAAAAGTATGTGGGTAATACAATGCTGCAGGCTAGAAATTCTGAGGTGATTTTTGTAAATTTCGCCAAAATCACCAAATTTAGGAATGGTTTGCGGCTTGGTACTTTGGAGTACAAAGACATGCATACCCAATTTAGATTCGTGGGAATGTGTACTTTCCGAAAATATATGGTTTTCTGGGGTGAACTTATTTTTTCTACTTTTACACCCCCCCCAAAACGATGCAAATGTATTGGTTTTGCAATATCTGGAATTACAGAACCGATAGCTCAAATGAGGTGTCTACATTTTAGGGCCCCTATATGCCACATGCTTGGGTACACCTATACATATTGGGCATCAAACTGTTCAGTGGACCCCAGGCTTTCATATGTGGGGTGCTTTACATTGATACCTAATGATGTGTGGGAGATATGATTCTGTAGATTGGAAGCTTTGAGGTCATTTTTCAAAAAATTCACCAATTTCTATAAAACATTATAACTTTAGGAAACAATTGCAACTTGTTAGTTTGGAGTACAATGATATATTTACCCATTTTTGATTCACCAGAATCTGTTCTTTCTAATAATGGGTAGTTTTCTAGGGTAAACCTACTGTTAGTGGAATGTTTGGCCTTGAAATCAGAAGTATGCCATTTGGGGAGCGGTGCTTTGCAAATTTGGTAGTGTACTGCTTCTAGATTTTGATCTATACAAGTGAGAAATCTCCATAAAACTATATATATTTGGTATTGCCACGTTCAGGAGACATAGACCTTTCCAAATTGGCTGTGTTCTCGTACATAAAATAAATGATGTTTCTGATATATGTGATTGTTCTTTGTGAAACATGAATTTTTTCATTTTATTGGACACTTAGAAGCCTATATTTTTTTTACAGAAGTAGAATTACACCAAAATGCTTGCATATTTTGAAAGTTCAGGTTGTCCTGAAAAAAACAATATATTGTTTTCCTGGGTAAACTAAAAGACCGCCCCAAGAAAGGCCCTTAAAGTGAAAGAGTGCAAAATAACTAAAAACTGCTTGGCAGTAGATGTTCGCATCTAGGACAAAACGGCTGGCAGGGAAAGGGTTAACAGACCTTCCCCCCACACATACATATGTAAACACTGTAATATAAACTAACCCTTGTGCTTTTTAAATGCAAATGAGCTGAGGGCATTTAATGGTCAGTACTGCTTAGATATAATTAGTACAAAACTTCTAGACACAGGAATGCACAATAGGGTCCAAACAACAAGGAAGGAGTGGGGGTTGTGTGCTATACTATACCATATGCTAAGTACAGAAGTGTCAGAACATTCAAATTCATTTACAAGGCCTTCAATTCTTTGAGCAGAGATTCATCTAAGATCACTAAGGGCTCATACAGACAAGCAGGTTCTAGCTATCTGTATAACAGAGCATTCTGTCCCAGTGGCTGTACAGATCCTATCTGATCCCCATTGTAAGCACCAGTCCCGCCCTGCTTTATGGCAGCTGAGATTCTAGCTATCTTTATAACAGAGCATTCTGTCCCAGTGGCTGCACAGATCCTATCTGATCCCCATTGTAAGCAGCAGTCATGTACTGCTTTATGGCAGCTGAGATTCTAGCTATCTGTATAACAGAGCATTCTGTCCCAGTGGCTGCACAGATCCTCTCTGATCCCCAGTGAAAGCAGTCGTGCATCAGAGAGCTCTCAGAGAACCAGAGGAATGGAGAGTGTCAGCCCAGGCCATGCAAGGCCTGGGCGGGCAAACCCCCAGCGTGAGGCCCAGGCCTTGGGGCCTACACTGGAAGGTGTGAGATCCACCAGGAAGGTGCAGACAAGGAGTAAAGCAGCAGGGAGTGAAAGGAAAGGAGCAGCAAGAAGGTCGAGATCGGTTTCCTTGGGAAGGATTTCTTCCACAGACATGGAGGATTTGGGAAAGGCAGCTGCCAGTGCTGTGAAAACGCCTGACAGGGAAGTAAAGTGTGTGATGAGTGAGAGGGAGGGAAGGAAGGAGATTGTTGGTAAAGAAAGACAAATGGAAAGTAAAGCAGAAATTGTATCTGTGACAAACATGGAGGGTTGTGTGCAAAATGTCAGTTCTGATATTTGTGTCTTAAAACATAAAATGGAAACCAGTCAGCATTTTATTTCTCCTGATCTCTTTGCCTCTATGAAATCTGTGTCAGGGGAAGACTGTGAGTTTGCAGGTGTAGAGGCAGCACAGAGCAAACAATCAGGGGCTGAATATGCAGCAGCTGCTTTGCACCATGCGGCCGACATGCAGTCTCCAGTGGCTGATTGTGGGGGAGGAATGGCTGCTTCTAAAACTTCCCCTGAGAGGCATCAAGCACCCCATGCTCTGGTAACAAAAACTGCCTCATGTGCGGGGGTGCGGGTGGTGTCTGGAGCTGGTGTGGAGTCAGGGGAGGCAGTAGGAACAAACTCCAGCAGCCATATTGCTACTCCCTCTGTAGAGATGTATAAGAGTCTCACAGGGAACAGCCATCTTGGTACTCCCACATCAGAGGGAAACAATTGTTCTGATATCAATGAACAACCCCAAGCAGAAAGCCTCTTAAAGGGACAGTATGCTGTTTCAAGTCACAACCAGGATCAAACACCTACCACTGATGAACTGGTTGAATTAATAAAACTGGCAAATGAGCAGGAGCTGCAGCGAAAAAAATTTAAAGTTGAGTTGCAAAAAGCATTTTATAACTATTCAACTGCTGATGTGGAGAAGCAAGACTTTTATTTAGCAAAAGTCAACAAAATAAATGAAGAGTTCAGAACCTTAGAAAAACAGATTTTGCAGAATTATAAAAAAATTGGTCCCCTTTCTGAAGTCTATACAAACAGGAGAAGGTTTGAGGACTCTCGGCAAGCTCTTAAACAGCCGGCTAAATACAGGTCCATGAGGCAAATTGCATCTGCTTCATCTACTTCTGATAGTGACAAGGAGACTAGAAGGATTGGCCAGCTGAAACCAAAGAAATCAGTTGTTGCTCAGATACATGCACCCAATTTTATCTTCAGCTTGGATGAGGCAAATAATATAGAAGATAAAATGGGAAAGAGAAGCCAATCTGCTCATAAGGAAGAGGAAAGCTTTGTTTTCTCAGAACAGGATTTTCCCTCCCTTCCCTCTACTTCCCAGAATGACTGTGTCCATCAGCCCTCAGCATCCAAGGAGACCTTCACTCAACCATCAGCCAATAATACAGAGACTTCTGCAGTTGTGCAGAGTGCCCCAATGTCCTTGGCACTGGGGCATGGGAAGCTGAGTGAGCAGGAATTGACGGCAGCTGCTGGTGTGGGAGAGTCTGGGAAGGATGGAGTGGATGGAGTGGAGGCTGGAGCAGACTGTGTGAATGCAAGTGATGTTATGGAGTGTGGAGGTGGAGACATCAGTGAAAGTGTTGCAAGGCAGTGTGTGGAATCTGTGCTGAGTGATGTTAATGAAGTAAACAAAGATGCTAATTCATTGGCCGATGTGATACAACCTGTTCCTTGTACGACCCCTTTAAGTACTGCCGCTTTAATTTCTATTCCATCTTCTTCTGCTGTACTCACCACTTCTATAGCCTCAACCATTTCCCCAGCCCTTACAGTTTCTCCAATAACAACTTCCCCTTTAACTACTCCAGCTGTTTCTCAGAATCCTCTGCCTACAGTGCCCTCCGCACAGCCAAGTTCTGTCTCTGCACCTGTTTCTTCCTCTGTAAGGAGACCAAATGGTCAGCAGTCTATTCCTTCAGAAAGTGCAGGCAGCAGAAATGTGCCCCCACCACCTCCACCAAATGCTTGGAATAAGCCACTGAATAGAGTGAGGGTGCCTGGGGTGCAAAACAATATCACTGGGCCGGTTTTCAAGCAAAAGAATGTGATTAGACTCAGGTGGCAGGGTGATAAGGAACAAATGCCTTCTAGAGATGTGATAGCCAAGGAGATGCTGCTTAAGCAAAGTACTTTAACACCTGCAGGCGTCAGGGCTTATATAAAGTTTTCTGACACAGAATATGACATTGTGTTCAAAACATCACAAGCCCTGGAATTTTTTTGGCAGGCTTATGACAGCTTTAAACATTCAGGCCTGTGGGAAAGCTTTAGAGTCATCTCAATCACTAAACCTGAGACAAAGAAAGTCACCATTTTGTTTAAGAATGATTGTATCCCACCCGAGGATATTCTAATATGGTTTAGACGTCATTGTAAGGTGCTTACCCCTTTGAAGAAGGACATTGATAATAATGGATATTGGTCAGGTGGGTGGTGTACTAATGTGGAATTGTACATGAGGTATAATGTGCCGCAGCATCTTCCAAACTCTGTCTTCATTGGTAGTGAGCGAGGGGTGGTTTTTTATCCTGGTCAGCCAAGGGCCTGTTTCAAATGTGGTTCTTACCGACATCGGGCAAGTGCCTGTGCAGTGGTCAAGTGTTCACTATGTGGTGATGTAGGACACACCGGGAAAGATTGCAATGATGTGAAATGTAACTTGTGTGGAAGCTATGGCCACTCACATAGGGCTTGTCCAGAGGCTCTTCATAACATAATGGAGAGTTGCCCTCAGTTAGAGGAAGAGATGGCAAAGTATTTGTTGGAAGAGATAAGGGATGAGATGGATTATTTCCAGTCTGATTCACAACCATCGGTCATTCCCCCTTCTCAGCCTCATGATACGGTAAAAGATCAGTCAGCTGTGGCAAGAGATGCAGGAGATTCTGTTCCCCTTACTGTTTCTTCTTTGTCTCAGGGAGCAAAAAATGAGTTGCCAGTTTCTATAAAAGAGGCCCCCATCATTCAGCCTTTGGGAATACAGCCTCTTCCCCAGAGACAGAAACCCCTTGCACAGTCTGGAAAGGGAAATTGTGAGCCAGCGGATAAGGCAATTCCACCAGTAAGACTAAGTAAGTCCCCTTTCTCACAAGATTGGACAGTAATAAAGAACAAAGACCTTTCAGGAAAGCAGTCCCCTCCAAAATACATTCCACCTATGCAAATCAGCCTAGAAAACAAATTTGAACTTTTGGCAGAGAAAAAATCTTGGGCAGATGCTATGGAAGAGCAAGATGAACTGGAAAGGATAGATATGGAAGACAAACAAAGTGTGAAACAGTGTCATGGTCAGGCTGATGTGGGTACAGATAGTGGTGCTGAAGGCGATACTGACAGTAAGGGAAAGGAGGAAGTTGTTTCAGGGTCTGAAATGGAATGTAACAAATTGCAAGTCCGCAGGAAAATTGTCTCGGTTGAGTTCAGGGAAGATGATAAGGCTTTATCTGATGATGCAAGTGAGATGATATCGTTAGGAGATGATGATCCAATCCCATCTGGTACACAGATTAAAAGATTTGGTGATCAAGATGATAGTCAGGATGAGAGAAGGAGTAGAAGGAGGAGGAGGCACAAAAAAATTAATAACACTTAACTATGGCTTCTTGCCCCCTCAGGTTTATTTCAACAAATGTTGCAAGCATTAAAGTGGCCAGTACAAGATATCAAGCCTTTGAAGCCTTAAGCCACACCTCAGCTGACATCATCTTCTTGCAAGAGACCAGACTGACCACCACTGCAGATATCAAGAAAGCATCAAAAGATTGGCTTTGGGGTCCAGCTTTTTTTTCAATTGCTGCAGAACCTGGGGGTGGTGTTGGTATTTTGTTTAAAGGCTTTTCTGGAATATTTGTGCACCGCCTTATAGAGGTGGAAGTAGGCAGGTGTCTTCTATTAGACGTCTCTGTTGCAGGACGCAGACTGAGACTTATTAATGTTTATGGGCCTCAGTCTGGGCATGGGAGAAAAAACCTTTTGAGGGAAATTCAGCCATATCTCCATACCTCCACTTCAGTCATCATGGCTGGTGACTTCAACCAGGTCCTTAGAGCAGAAGATAGATCAAGGCTTTCCTTTGACAAATATGAAAGTAATTTTCTTAAAAACATACTTGAGCAAGCAGACTTGGTTGATGTCTTTACCCATGGTGGTCGGATGTCAAAGCATACTTACCATTGTGCAGGTCGAAGCAGCAGGATTGACATGGCTTTTGTTCGAAAGGAGGAGATCTTTACACAGACTGAGGAAATCTTGGTTGATTACTCTGACCACCTTGCCTTATCTTTTTTGCTGGGTGTCTCCTCAGTTCCAACCAAAGGTAGGGGGTTATGGAGATTGAGTTCAGATACCCTGGAGAGCGAGTCAGTGCAGCACTCCTTTGAGACACTCCTTCAGTGTGAGTTAACAAAGATTGTGTTTTTCGACTCAATGTCGCAGTGGTGGGAGGAGGCCAAGAAGTCATTCCGCACCTTCTTCCGCAGACTATCTGTTATAAGGGAGGGAAACAAGTATAAAAAGTACCTTGCCCTACGAAGAAAGCTTGAATCCTTAATTTCGGACAGGGTGGTTGGGGAGAAAGTTTCCAGACTAAAGCTTCAGATCAAACGGCATCAGTATAGTCGTTACAGGTCCTTGGTTCTGGAGAGGGATTATGGGGGATTTCATTGCCCGGATCCCTTTCGGAATTGCAGGGAAGCTGTGACGAGGAAGTTGGTTTGAAGGACTCTCAGGGTATAGTTCAGAAATCTAAGGGTGGGATCCTGCGAGTTGTTCAAGCCTACTATGCTAGTTTGTTCGGAAGTAAGGTTTTGGATAGGGGAAGGATGAAAGCTTTTCTGGAGGGAACCCCAGGTCCAGACCTGAAAAATTTGGATTTTTCACCCTTGATTGAGGACATCACAGAGGAAGAGGTCAAAAAGGCAATTGAGCAGCTAAAATTAAAGAAAGCCCCAGGTATATAGAACTTTTAAGAACCTTTTGACCCCGATTCTTGTGGAGGTCTTTAAAGACTGCCTGGGAAGAGGCATTTTGCCTCCCTCCATGAGAATCTCCTCTTTGGTGTTATTATCCAAGGGCAAGGATCCTACAGATGTCAAGAACTGGAGGCCAATTGCCCTCTTGAACACCGATAGGAAGCTTTTGGCAAAGGTTTTTTTTTCTAGGCTTATTTTATTTTCAGGCACGTTATTGTCCCGTGAGCAGTTCTGCACGGTGAAAGGGCGGAGCATCTTTGGGGCAGTCTTGTCTGTACGAGAAGTGCTCGAAACATGTAAAGCCCAAAATAAGGGGAAGTATGTGGTAGGTCTTGACCAAGCTAAGGCTTTTGATAGGGTGGATCATGATTATCTGTGGGCGACCTTGCGTAAGTATGGCATCCCGGACCAATTTGTTGATTGGCTTTCTGTTTTGTATAAGGAGGGGGAAAGCTTCCCACTTGTCAATGGGTGGTGTGGTGAAACCTTCGGGGTTGAGGCTGGGGTACGCCAGGGTTGCCCTCTTAGTCCACTGCTATATGTTTTTGCGATTGACCCATTTCTTCGTGGAGTTCAGGCTTTGGATTTGGAGGGCTTCCAGGTCCCCTGTTACCTGCCCCTGAAGTCGGTAGCCTACGCGGACGATGTCTCGGTTGTCATCTCCCGTCCTGAAGAAGTTGGGATGTTGGCCGGGGTTATCGAAAGTTACTCAGAGGCCTCAGGCTCTCTGGTCAACGCTGATAAGTCGGAAGCTTTCTGGACCTTGGATGGTGAGCCGGATTTTCCGCTCCCTGATTTCCAGCATGCCTCTGGTGAAATAAAGATTCTAGGGGTCAAATTCGGGAGGGGTGATAATGCCAGGTTAAATTGGGAGTCAAAACTGGATGCTGTCGACTTAAGGATACAGCGATGGAAAAACTGGAAGCTGTCCTATAGAGAAAGAGTGAAGCTCATCAAAGCTTACCTGGTTCCTATCCTCCTGTATGTGTCTTATGTTTACCCCTTGCCAAAAGCTTTTTATGTAAGGATCCACAGCTTGTTCTTTCAGCTCCTTTGGGGGAACAAGCTGAATCATGTCAAAAGAGGGATCACTTACCTGCGGACTAAAGAGGGTGGGCTGGGCATGTTATGCCCTGTGGCCTTCTTTGGCACAATTTTCTTGAAATTTAATTTTGGGAATCTGGGCCAAAGAACTGATGTTCCGTGGGAAAACAGTGTCAGGGCCTGGGCATCCCCTTTTATAGGGCAATGGTTACAAGGCGATAGGGTGAAGTTGGTGCGGGTGCGACATGGTCAACTCCCACTGCACTTTGTTGCCGCACTGAAGCTTTTAAGAGTTTGGGACATTAGGATAGGCGAACTTGGCACAGCCTCCAGACGTGATCTTTATAAGAGGGTGTTGAGTGTCTATTTTGCTGTTCCAATGGCCTTGAAGGACTGTGTAGGGGGAACTCTTGTGGAGAGCCTGCGTTACCTAAACAGTAAGAGATTACCCCCAAAGTTTTTTCTCTCTCTCTCTCTTCAGGGAAGGCTCTTTGTTAGGGGGAATGTGAAATACCTGTCTGCAGTAGATAAAAATTGTCCCTGGGGGTGTGGTGTGGAGGAGACCCAGGAGCATTTTCTTTTGCAGTGTCCCATGGCAAGCAACGTCCTTCATCAAGTTTCCCAGGCCATATCTGCCCCATCTTTAAGTTCCCTTAACTATGCTGAACTTGCATATGGTGTTTTGGCAAGAGACCTTTCATATCAAAGGGAGACAGTGTACCTCATTATTACTGCCTACAAATATCACCTTTGGCAGGGTCGTTGCAAATACACTTTTGGGATGGATATGAGTGCAGAGAGGATAGTGTCCTTTATACTCAGAGAGTTATGTTTTATAAGACAGATGGAAAGATCGAAATCCTCATCCAATATTTCTTCATGGAGGGATTTCATATTCTAATGTTTAGTTTAAACCTGCCGTTTTGTTCAATGTTTATTATTTTATTATGTACACCTTGGAGGAGAATTACTGCCTGCTTTGTTTTGTCCTTTGGGGTCCTTTGTTTTGGGTGGGGGACGGGGTTAGGGTGGAGGGAGTGTGTTAAGAGGACATTTCAAGCAGACTCTGGACTTGAATATGAATGTCCTTTATTATAGGGAGGGGAGGATGTCAGTATGGACAGAGTTTGGACAATGGATTCTGACTATCCTCTGGAGGGTGGATTGGGTGGTTTGGTGTCACATACTACATGAACTGTCACAAATGGACTCTCATTAATTAGAGTTTGCATCATGCTAGTAATTTGAAGGTGTGCATTATTTTGTAAAAGGGTTTTTATAATCTATGTAAATAAAAAAATTCCTATCTGATCCCCATTGTAAGCATCAGTCCTGTCCTGCTTTATGGCAGCTGAGATTCTAGCTATCTGTATAACAGAACATTCTGTCCCAGTGGCTGCACAGATCCTCTCTGATCCCCAGTGAAAGCAGTCGTGCATCAGAGAGCTCTCAGAGAACCAGAGGAATGGAGAGTGTCAGCCCAGGCCATGCAAGGCCTGGGCGGGCAAACCCCCAGCGTGAGGCCCAGGCCTTGGGGCCTACACTGGAAGGTGTGAGATCCACCAGGACGGTGCAGACAAGGAGTAAAGCAGCAGGGAGTGAAAGGAAAGGAGCAACAAGAAGGTCGAGATCGGTTTCCTTGGGAAGGATTTCTTCCACAGACATGGAGGATTTGGGAAAGGCAGCTGCCAGTGCTGTGAAAACGCCTGACAGGGAAGTAAAGGAGTGTGTGATGAGTGAGAGGGAGGGAAGGAAGGAGATTGTTGGAAAAGAAAGACAAGTAGAAAGTAAAGTAGAAATTGTATCTGTTGCAAATATGGAGGGTTGTGTGCAGAGTAAAAGCTCTGAGATACGTGTTGTTAAACATAAAGATAAAATGGAAAACAGTCAGCTTTTTATTTCTCCTGATCTCTTTGCCTCTATGAAATCTGTGTCAGGGGAAGACTGTGAGTTTGCGGGTGGAGAGGCAGCACAGAGCAAACCCAGCAAACAATCAGGGGCTGAATATGCAGCAGCTGCTTTGCACCATGCGGCCGACATGCAGTCTCCAGTGGCTGATTGTGGGGGAGGAATGGCTGCTTCTAAAACTTCCCCTGAGAGGCATCAAGCACCCCATGCTCTGGTAACAAAAACTGCCTCATGTGCAGGGGTGCGGGTGGTGTCTGGAGCTGGTGTGGAGTCAGGGGAGGCAGTAGGAACAAACTCCAGCAGCCATATTGCTACTCCCTCTGTAGAGACGTATAAGAGTCTCACAGGGAACAGCCATCTTGGTACTCCCACATCAGAGGGAAACAATTGTTCTGATGTAAATGAACAACCCCAAGCAGAAAGCCTCTTAAAGGGACAGTATGCTGGTTCAAGTCACAACCAGGATCAAACACCTACCACTGATGAACTGGTTGAATTAATAAAACTGGCAAATGAACAAGAGCTGCAACGGAAAAAATTTAAAGTTGAGTTGCAAAAAGCATTTTATAACTATTCAACTGCTGATGTGGAGAAGCAAGACTTTTATTTAGCAAAAGTCAACAAAATAAATGAAGAGTTTAGAACCTTAGAAAAACAGATTTTGCTGAATTATAAAAAAAATTGGTCCCCTTTCTGAAGTCTATACAAACAGGAGAAGGTTTGAGGACTCTCGGCAAGCTCTTAAACAGCCGGCTAAATACAGGTCCATGAGGCAAATTGCATCTGCTTCATCTACTTCTGATAGTGACAAGGAGACTAGAAGGATTGGCCAGCTGAAAGCAAAGAAATCAGTTGTTGCTCAAATACATGCGCCCAATTTTATCTTCAGCTTGGATGAGGCAAATAATATAGAAGATAAAATGGGAAAGAGAAGCCAATCTGCTCATAAGAAAGAGGAAAGCTTTGTTTTCTCAGAACAGGATTTTCCCTCCCTTCCCTCTACTTCCCAGAATGACTGTGTCCATCAGCCCTCAGCATCCAAGGAGACCTTCACTCAACCATCAGCCAATAATACAGAGACTTCTGCAGTTGTGCAGAGTGCCCCAATGTCCTTGGCACTGGGGCATGGGAAGCTGAGTGAGCAGGAATTGACGGCAGCTGCTGGTGTGGGAGAGTCTGGGAAGGATGGAGTGGAGGCTGGAGCAGACTGTGTGAATGCAAGTGATGATATGGAGTGCGGTGGTGGAGACATCAGTGAAAGTGTTGCAAGGCAGTGTGTGGAATCTGTGCTTGGTGATGCTAATTCATTGGCCGATGTGATACAACCTGTTCCTTGTACCACCCCTTTAAGTACTGCTGCTTTAATTTCTATTTCATCTTCTTCTGCTGTACTCACCACCTCTTCTATGGCCTCAACCTTTTCCCCAGCCCTTACAGTTTCTCCAATAACAACTTCCCCTTTAACTACTCCAGCTGTTTCTCAGAATCCTCTGCCTACAGTGCCCTCCGCACAGCCAAGTTCTGTCTCTGCACCTGTTTCTTAATCTGTAAGGAGACCAAATGGTCAGCAGTCAATTCCTTCAGAAAGTGCAGGCAGCAGAAATGTGCCCCCACCACCTCCACCAAACGCTTGGAATAGGCCACTGAATAGGGTGAGGGTGCCTGGGGTGCAAAACAATATCACTGGGCTGGTTTTCAAGCAGAAGAATGTGATTAGACTCAGGTGGCAGGGTGATAAGGAACAAATGCCTTCTAGGGATGTGATAGCCAAGGAGATGCTGCTTAAGCAAAGTACTTTAACACCTGCAGGCGTCAGGGCTTATATAAAGTTTTCTGACACAGAATATGACATTTTGTTCAAAACATCACAAGCCCTAGAATTTTTTTGGCAGGATTATGACAGCTTTAAACATGCAGGCCTGTGGGAAAGCTTTAGAGTCATCTCAATCACTAAACCTGAGACAAAGAAAGTCACCATTTTGTTTAAGAATGATTGTATCCCACCCGAGGATATTCTAATATGGCTTAGACGTCATTGTAAGGTGCTTACCCCTTTGAAGAAAGACATTGATAATAATGGATATTGGTCAGGTGGGTGGTGTACTAATGTGGAATTGTACATGAGGTATAATGTGCCGCAGCATCTTCCAAACTCTGTCTTCATTGGTAGTGAGCGAGGGGTGGTTTTTTATCCGGGACAGCCAAGGGCCTGTTTCAAATGTGGTTCTTACCGACATCGGGCAAGTGCCTGTGCAGTGGTCAAGTGTTCACTATGTGGTGATGTAGGACACACCGGGAAAGATTGCAATGATGTGAAATGTAACTTGTGTGGAAGCTATGGCCACTCACATAGGGCTTGTCCAGAGGCTCTTCATAACATAATGGAGAGCTGCCCTCAGTTAGAGGAAGAGATGGCAAAGGATTTGTTGGAAGAGATAAGGGATGAGATGGATTATTTTCAGTCTGATTCACAACCATCGGTCATTCCCCAATCTCAGCCTCATGATACTGTAAAAGATCAGTCAGCTTTGGCAAGAGATGCAGGAGATTCTGTTCCCCTGACTGTTTCCTCTTTGTCTCAGGGAGCAAAAAATGACTTGCCAGTTTCTATAACAGAGGCCCCCATCATTCAGCCTTTGGGAATACAGCCTCTTCCCCAGAGACAGAAACCCCTTGCACAGTCTGGAAAGGGAAATTGTGAGCCAGCAGATAAGGCAATTCCACCAGTAAGACTAAGTAAGTCCCCTTTCTCACAAGATTGGACAGTAATAAAGAACAAAGACCTTTCAGGAAAGCAGTCCCCTCCAAAATACATTCCACCTATGCAAATCAGCCTAGAAAACAAATTTGAACTTTTGGCAGAGAAAAAATCTTGGGCAGATGCTATGGAAGAGCAAGATGAACTGGAAAGGATAGATATGGAAGACAAACAAAGTGTGAAACAGTGTCATGGTCAGGCTGATGTGGGTACAGATAGTGGTGCTGAAGGCGATACTGACAGTAAGGGAAAGGAGGAAGTTGTTTCAGGGTCTGAAATGGAATGTAACAAATTGCAAGTCCGCAGGAAAATTGTCTCGGTTGAGTTCAGGGAAGATGATAAGGCTTTATCTGATGATGCAAGTGAGATGATATCGTTAGGAGATGATGATCCAATCCCATCTGGTACACAGATTAAAAGATTTGGTGATCAAGATGATAGTCAGGATGAGAGAAGGAGTAGAAGGAGGAGGAGGCACAAGAAAATTAATAACACTTAACTATGGCTTCTTGCCCCCTCAGGTTTATTTCAACAAATGTTGCAAGCATTAAAGTGGCCAGTACAAGATATCAAGCCTTTGAAGCCTTAAGCCACACCTCAGCTGACATCATCTTCTTGCAAGAGACCAGACTGACCACCACTGCAGATATCAAGAAAGCATCAAAAGATTGGCTTTGGGGTCCAGCTTTTTTTTCAATTGCTGCAGAACCTGGGGGTGGTGTTGGTATTTTGTTTAAAGGCTTTTCTGGAATATTTGTGCGACGCCTTATAGAGGTGGAAGTAGGCAGGTGTCTTCTATTAGACGTCTCTGTTGCAGGACGCAGACTGAGACTTATTAATGTTTATGGGCCTCAGTCTGGGCATGGGAGAAAAAACCTTTTGAGGGAAATTCAGCCATATCTCCATACCTCCACTTCAGTCATCATGGCTGGTGACTTCAACCAGGTCCTTAGAGCAGAAGATAGATCAAGGCTTTCCTTTGACAAATATGAAAGTAATTTTCTTAAAAACATACTTGAGCAAGCAGACTTGGTTGATGTCTTTACCCATGGTGGTCGGATGTCAAAGCATACTTACCATTGTGCAGGTCGAAGCAGCAGGATTGACATGGCTTTTGTTCGGAGGGGGGAGATCTTTACACAGACTGAGGAAATCTTGGTTGATTACTCTGACCACCTTGCCTTATCTTTTTTGCTGGGTGTCTCCTCAGTTCCAACCAAAGGTAGAGGGTTATGGAGATTGAGTTCAGATACCCTGGAGAGCGAGTCAGTGCAGCACTCCTTTGAGGCACTCCTTCAGTGTGAGTTAACAAAGATTGTGTTTTTCGACTCAATGTCGCAGTGGTGGGAGGAGGCCAAGAAGTCATTCCGCACCTTCTTCCGCAGACTATCTGTTATAAGGGAGGGAAACAAGTATAAAAAGTACCTTGCCCTACGAAGAAAGCTTGAATCCTTAATTTCGGACAGGGTGGTTGGGGAGAAAGTTTCCAGACTAAAGCTTCAGATCAAACGGCATCAGTATAGTCGTTACAGGTCTTTGGTTCTGGAGAGGGATTATGGGGGATTTCATTATTTCATTGCCCAGATCCCTTTCGGAATTGCAGGGAAGCTGTGACGAGGAAGTTGATTGTTGGTTTGAAGGACTCTCAGGGTATAGTTCAGAAATCTAAGGGTGGGATCCTGCGAGTTGTTCAAGCCTACTATGCTAGTTTGTTCGGAAGTAAGGTTTTGGATAGGGGAAGGATGAAAGCTTTTCTGGAGGGAACCCCAGGTCCAGACCTGAAAAATTTGGATTTTTCACCCTTGATTGAGGACATCACAGAGGAAGAGGTCAAAAAGGCAATTGAGCAGCTAAAATTAAAGAAAGCCCCAGGTCCAGATGGCCTAACAGCTGAATTCTATAGAACTTTTAAGAACCTTTTGACCCCGATTCTTGTGGAGGTCTTTAAAGACTGCCTGGGAAGAGGCATTTTGCCTCCCTCCATGAGAATCTCCTCTTTGGTGTTATTATCCAAGGGCAAGGATCCTACAGATGTCAAGAACTGGAGGCCAATTGCCCTCTTGAACACCGATCGGAAGCTTTTGGCAAAGGTTTTTTTTTCTAGGCTTATTTTATTTTCAGGCACGTTATTGTCCCGTGAGCAGTTCTGCACGGTGAAAGGGCGGAGCATCTTTGGGGCAGTCTTGTCTGTACGAGAAGTGCTCGAAACATGTAAAGCCCAAAATAAGGGGAAGTATGTGGTAGGTCTTGACCAAGCTAAGGCTTTTGATAGGGTGGATCATGATTATCTGTGGGCGACCTTGCGTAAGTATGGCATCCCGGACCAATTTGTTGATTGGCTTTCTGTTTTGTATAAGGAGGGGGAAAGCTTCCCACTTGTCAATGGGTGGTGTGGTGAAACCTTCGGGGTTGAGGCTGGGGTACGCCAGGGTTGCCCTCTTAGTCCACTGCTATATGTTTTTGCGATTGACCCATTTCTTCGTGGAGTTCAGGCTTTGGATTTGGAGGGCTTCCAGGTCCCCTGTTACCTGCCCCTGAAGTCGGTAGCCTACGCGGACGATGTCTCGGTTGTCATCTCCCGTCCTGAAGAAGTTGGGATGTTGGCCGGGGTTATCGAAAGTTACTCAGAGGCCTCAGGCTCTCTGGTCAACGCTGATAAGTCGGAAGCTTTCTGGACCTTGGATGGTGAGCCGGATTTTCCGCTCCCTGATTTCCAGCATGCCTCTGGTGAAATAAAGATTCTAGGGGTCAAATTCGGGAGGGGTGATAATGCCAGGTTAAATTGGGAGTCAAAACTGGATGCTGTCGACTTAAGGATACAGCGATGGAAAAACTGGAAGCTGTCCTATAGAGAAAGAGTGAAGCTCATCAAAGCTTACCTGGTTCCTATCCTCCTGTATGTGTCTTATGTTTACCCCTTGCCAAAAGCTTTTTATGTAAGGATCCACAGCTTGTTCTTTCAGCTCCTTTGGGGGAACAAGCTGAATCATGTCAAAAGAGGGATCACTTACCTGCGGACTAAAGAGGGTGGGCTGGGCATGTTATGCCCTGTGGCCTTCTTTGGCACAATTTTCTTGAAATTTAATTTTGGGAATCTGGGCCAAAGAACTGATGTTCCGTGGGAAAACAGTGTCAGGGCCTGGGCATCCCCTTTTATAGGGCAATGGTTACAAGGCGATAGGGTGAAGTTGGTGCGGGGTGCGACATGGTCAACTCCCACTGCACTTTGTTGCCGCACTGAAGCTTTTAAGAGTTTGGGACATTAGGATAGGCGAACTTGGCACAGCCTCCAGACGTGATCTTTATAAGAGGGTGTTGAGTGTCTATTTTGCTGTTCCAATGGCCTTGAAGGACTGTGTAGGGGGAACTCTTGTGGAGAGCCTGCGTTACCTAAACAGTAAGAGATTACCCCCAAAGTTTTTTGATCTGGCATGGCTCTCTCTTCAGGGAAGGCTCTTTGTTAGGGGGAATGTGAAATACCTGTCTGCAGTAGATAAAAATTGTCCCTGTGGGTGTGGTGTGGAGGAGACCCAGGAGCATTTTCTTTTGCAGTGTCCCATGGCAAGCAACGTCCTTCATCAAGTTTCCCAGGCCATATCTGCCCCATCTTTAAGTTCCCTTAACTATGCTGAACTTGCATATGGTGTTTTGGCAAGAGACCTTTCATATCAAAGGGAGACAGTGTACCTCATTATTACTGCCTACAAATATCACCTTTGGCAGGGTCGTTGCAAATACACTTTTGGGATGGATATGAGTGCAGAGAGGATAGTGTCCTTTATACTCAGAGAGTTATGTTTTATAAGACAGATGGAAAGATCGAAATCCTCATCCAATATTTCTTCATGGAGGGATTTCATATTCTAATGTTTAGTTTAAACCTGCCGTTTTGTTCAATGTTTATTATTTTATTATGTACACCTTGGAGGAGAATTACTGCCTGCTTTGTTTTGTCCTTTGGGGTCCTTTGTTTTGGGTGGGGGACGGGGTTAGGGTGGAGGGAGTGTGTTAAGAGGACATTTCAAGCAGACTCTGGACTTGAATATGAATGTCCTTTATTATAGGGAGGGGAGGATGTCAGTATGGACAGAGTTTGGACAATGGATTCTGACTATCCTCTGGAGGGTGGATTGGGTGGTTTGGTGTCACATACTACATGAACTGTCACAAATGGACTCTCATTAATTAGAGTTTGCATCATGCTAGTAATTTGAAGGTGTGCATTATTTTGTAAAAGGGTTTTTATAATCTATGTAAATAAAAAAATTCCTATCTGATCCCCATTGTAAGCAGCAGTCCTGTCCTGCTTTATGGCAGCTGAGATTCTAGCTATCTGTATAACAGAACATTCTGTCCCAGTGGCTGCACAGATCCTCTCTGATCCCCAGTGAAAGCAGTCGTGCATCAGAGAGCTCTCAGAGAACCAGAGGAATGGAGAGTGTCAGCCCAGGCCATGCAAGGCCTGGGCGGGCAAACCCCCAGCGTGAGGCCCAGGCCTTGGGGCCTACACTGGAAGGTGTGAGATCCACCAGGACGGTGCAGACAAGGAGTAAAGCAGCAGGGAGTGAAAGGAAAGGAGCAACAAGAAGGTCGAGATCAGTTTCCTTGGGAAGGATTTCTTCCACAGACATGGAGGATTTGGGAAAGGCAGCTGCCAGTGCTGTGAAAACGCCTGACAGGGAAGTAAAGGAGTGTGTGATGAGTGAGAGGGAGGGAAGGAAGGAGATTGTTGGAAAAGAAAGACAAGTAGAAAGTAAAGTAGAAATTGTATCTGTTGCAAATATGGAGGGTTGTGTGCAGAGTAAAAGCTCTGAGATACGTGTTGTTAAACATAAAGATAAAATGGAAAACAGTCAGCTTTTTATTTCTCCTGATCTCTTTGCCTCTATGAAATCTGTGTCAGGGGAAGACTGTGAGTTTGCGGGTGGAGAGGCAGCACAGAGCAAACCCAGCAAACAATCAGGGGCTGAATATGCAGCAGCTGCTTTGCACCATGCGGCCGACATGCAGTCTCCAGTGGCTGATTGTGGGGGAGGAATGGCTGCTTCTAAAACTTCCCCTGAGAGGCATCAAGCACCCCATGCTCTGGTAACAAAAACTGCCTCATGTGCAGGGGTGCGGGTGGTGTCTGGAGCTGGTGTGGAGTCAGGGGAGGCAGTAGGAACAAACTCCAGCAGCCATATTGCTACTCCCTCTGTAGAGACGTATAAGAGTCTCACAGGGAACAGCCATCTTGGTACTCCCACATCAGAGGGAAACAATTGTTCTGATGTAAATGAACAACCCCAAGCAGAAAGCCTCTTAAAGGGACAGTATGCTGGTTCAAGTCACAACCACTATCAAACACCTACCACTGATGAACTGGTTGAATTAATAAAACTGGCAAATGAACAAGAGCTGCAACGGAAAAAATTTAAAGTTGAGTTGCAAAAAGCATTTTATAACTATTCAACTGCTGATGTGGAGAAGCAAGACTTTTATTTAGCAAAAGTCAACAAAATAAATGAAGAGTTTAGAACCTTAGAAAAACAGATTTTGCTGAATTATAAAAAAAATTGGTCCCCTTTCTGAAGTCTATACAAACAGGAGAAGGTTTGAGGACTCTCGGCAAGCTCTTAAACAGCCGGCTAAATACAGGTCCATGAGGCAAATTGCATCTGCTTCATCTACTTCTGATAGTGACAAGGAGACTAGAAGGATTGGCCAGCTGAAAGCAAAGAAATCAGTTGTTGCTCAAATACATGCGCCCAATTTTATCTTCAGCTTGGATGAGGCAAATAATATAGAAGATAAAATGGGAAAGAGAAGCCAATCTGCTCATAAGAAAGAGGAAAGCTTTGTTTTCTCAGAACAGGATTTTCCCTCCCTTCCCTCTACTTCCCAGAATGACTGTGTCCATCAGCCCTCAGCATCCAAGGAGACCTTCACTCAACCATCAGCCAATAATACAGAGACTTCTGCAGTTGTGCAGAGTGCCCCAATGTCCTTGGCACTGGGGCATGGGAAGCTGAGTGAGCAGGAATTGACGGCAGCTGCTGGTGTGGGAGAGTCTGGGAAGGATGGAGTGGAGGCTGGAGCAGACTGTTTGAATGCAAGTGATGATATGGAGTGCGGTGGTGGAGACATCAGTGAAAGTGTTGCAAGGCAGTGTGTGGAATCTGTGCTTGGTGATGCTAATTCATTGGCCGATGTGATACAACCTGTTCCTTGTACCACCCCTTTAAGTACTGCTGCTTTAATTTCTATTTCATCTTCTTCTGCTGTACTCACCACCTCTTCTATGGCCTCAACCTTTTCCCCAGCCCTTACAGTTTCTCCAATAACAACTTCCCCTTTAACTACTCCAGCTGTTTCTCAGAATCCTCTGCCTACAGTGCCCTCCGCACAGCCAAGTTCTGTCTCTGCACCTGTTTCTTCCTCTGTAAGGAGACCAAATGGTCAGCAGTCAATTCCTTCAGAAAGTGCAGGCAGCAGAAATGTGCCCCCACCACCTCCACCAAACGCTTAGAATAGGCCACTGAATAGGGTGAGGGTGCCTGGGGTGCAAAACAATATCACTGGGCCGGTTTTCAAGCAGAAGAATGTGATTAGACTCAGGTGGCAGGGTGATAAGGAACAAATGCCTTCTAGGGATGTGATAGCCAAGGAGATGCTGCTTAAGCAAAGTACTTTAACACCTGCAGGCGTCAGGGCTTATATAAAGTTTTCTGACACAGAATATGACATTTTGTTCAAAACATCACAAGCCCTAGAATTTTTTTGGCAGGATTATGACAGCTTTAAACATGCAGGCCTGTGGGAAAGCTTTAGAGTCATCTCAATCACTAAACCTGAGACAAAGAAAGTCACCATTTTGTTTAAGAATGATTGTATCCCACCCGAGGATATTCTAATATGGCTTAGACGTCATTGTAAGGTGCTTACCCCTTTGAAGAAAGACATTGATAATAATGGATATTGGTCAGGTGGGTGGTGTACTAATGTGGAATTGTACATGAGGTATAATGTGCCGCAGCATCTTCCAAACTCTGTCTTCATTGGTAGTGAGCGAGGGGTGGTTTTTTATCCGGGACAGCCAAGGGCCTGTTTCAAATGTGGTTCTTACCGACATCGGGCAAGTGCCTGTGCAGTGGTCAAGTGTTCACTATGTGGTGATGTAGGACACACCGGGAAAGATTGCAATGATGTGAAATGTAACTTGTGTGGAAGCTATGGCCACTCACATAGGGCTTGTCCAGAGGCTCTTCATAACATAATGGAGAGCTGCCCTCAGTTAGAGGAAGAGATGGCAAAGGATTTGTTGGAAGAGATAAGGGATGAGATGGATTATTTTCAGTCTGATTCACAACCATCGGTCATTCCCCAATCTCAGCCTCATGATACTGTAAAAGATCAGTCAGCTTTGGCAAGAGATGCAGGAGATTCTGTTCCCCTGACTGTTTCCTCTTTGTCTCAGGGAGCAAAAAATGACTTGCCAGTTTCTATAACAGAGGCCCCCATCATTCAGCCTTTGGGAATACAGCCTCTTCCCCAGAGACAGAAACCTCTTGCACAGTCTTTAAAGGGAAATTGTGAACCAGCAGATAAGGCAATTCCACCAGTAAGACTAAGTAAGTCCCCTTCCTCACAAGATTGGACAATAATAAAGAACAAAGACCTTTCAGGAAAGCAGTCCCCTCCAAAATACATTCCACCTATTCAAATCAGCCTAGAAAACAAATTTGAACTTTTGGCAGAGAAAAAATCTTGGGCAGATGCTATGGAAGAGGAAGATGAACTGGAAAGGATAGATATGGAAGACAAACAAAGTGTGAAACAATGTCATGGTCAGGCTGATGTGGGTACAGATAGTGGTGCTGAAGGCGATACTGACAGTAAGGGAAAGGAGGAAGTTGTTTCAGGGTCTGAAATGGAATGTAACAAATTGCAAGTCCACAGGAAAATTGTCTCAGTTGAGTTCAGGGAAGGTGATAAGGCTTTATCTGATGATGCAAGTGAGATGATATCGTTAGGAGATGATGATCCAATACCATCTGGTACACAGATCAGATTAAAAGATTTGGTGATCAAGATGATAGTCAGGATGAGAGAAGGAGTAGAAGGAGGAGGAGGCACAAGAAAATTAATAACACCTAACTATGGCTTCTTGCCCCCTCAGGTTTATTTCAACAAATGTTGCAAGCATTAAAGTGGCCAGTACAAGATATCAAGCCTTTGAAGCCTTAAGCCACACCTCAGCTGACATCATCTTCTTGCAAGAGACCAGACTGACCACCACTGCAGATATCAAGAAAGCATCAAAAGATTGGCTTTGGGGTCCAGCTTTTTTTCCAATTGCTGCAGAACCTGGGGGCGGTGTTGGTATTTTGTTTAAAGGCTTTTCTGGAATATTTGTGCACCGCCATATAGAGGTGGAAGTAGGCAGGTGTCTTCTATTAGATGTCTCTGTTGCAGGACGCAGACTGAGACTTATTAATGTTTATGGGCCTCAGTCTGGGCATGGGAGAAAAAACCTTTTGAGGGAAATTCAGCCATATCTCCATACCTCCACTTCAGTCATCATGGCTGGTGACTTCAACCAGGTCCTTAGAGCAGAAGATAGATCAAGGCTTTCCTTTGACAAATATGAAAGTAATTTTCTCAAAAACATACTTGAGCAAGCAGACTTGGTTGATGTCTTTACCCATGGTGGTCGGATGTCAAAGCATACTTACCATTGTGCAGGTCGAAGCAGCAGGATTGACATGGCTTTTGTTCAGAGGGAGGAGATCTTTACACAGACTGAGGAAATCTTGGTTGATTACTCAGACCACCTTGCCTTATCTTTTTTGCTTGGTGTCTCCTCAGTTCCAACAAAAGGTAGGGGGTTATGGAGATTGAGTTCAGATACCCTGGAGAGTGAATCAGTGCAGCACTCCTTTGAGGCACTCCTTCAGTGTGAGTTGACAAAGATTGTGTTTTTCGACTCAATGTCGCAGTGGTGGGAGAAGGCCAAGAAGTCATTCCGCACCTTCTTCCGCAGACTATCTGTTACAAGGGAGGGAAACAAGTATAAAAAGTACCTTGCCTTATGAAGAAAGCTTGAATCCTTAATTTCGGACAGGGTGGTTGAGGAGAAAGTTTCCAGACTAAAGCTTCAGATCAAACGGCATCAGTATAGTAGTTACAGGTCCTTGGTTCTGGAGAGGGATTATGGGGGATTCCATTGCCCGGATCCCTTTCGGAATTGCAGGGAAGCTGTGACGAGGAAGTTCATTGTTGGTTTGAAGGACTCTCAGGGTATAGTTCAGAAATCTAAGGGTGGGATCCTGCAAGTTGTTCAAACCTACTATGCTAGTTTGTTCGGAAGTAAGGTTTTGGATAGGGGAAGGATAAAAGCTTTTCTGGAGGGAACCCCAGGTCCAGACCTGAAAAATTTGGATTTTTCACCCTTGATTGAGGACATCACAATCTTGAGGAAGAGGTCAAAAAGGCAATTGAGCAGCTAAAATTAAAGAAAGCCCCAGGTCCAGATGGCCTAACAGCCGAATTCTATAGAACTTTTAAGAACCTTTTGACCCCGATTCTTGTGGAGGTCTTTAAAGACTGCCTGGGAAGAGGCATTTTGCCTCCCTCCATGAGAATCTCCTCTTTGGTGTTATTATCCAAGGGTAAGGATCCTACAGATGTCAAGAATTGGAGGCCAATTGCCCTCTTGAACACAGATAGGAAGCTTTTGGCAAAGGTTTTTTTTTCTAGGCTTGTTTTATTTTCAGGCACGTTATTGTCCCGTGAGCAGTTCTGCATGGTGAAAGGGCGGAGCATCTTTGGGGCAGTCTTGTCTGTATGAGAAGTGCTTGAAACATGTAAAGCCCAAAATAAGGGGAAGTATGTGGTAGGTCTTGACCAAGCTAAGGCTTTTGATAGGGTGGATCATGATTATCTGTGGGCGACCTTGCGTAAGTATGGCATCCCGGACCAATTTGTTGATTGGCTTTCTGTTTTGTATAAGGAGGGGGAAAGCTTCCCACTTGTCAATGGGTGGTGTGGTGAAACCTTCGGGGTTGAGGCTGGGGTACGCCAGGGTTGCCCTCTTAGTCCACTGCTATATGTCTTTGCGATTGACCCATTTCTTCGTGGAGTTCAGGCTTTGGATTTGGAGGGCTTCCAGGTCCCCTGTTACCTGCCCCTGAAGTCAGTAGCCTACGCGGACGATGTTTCGGTTGTCATCTCCCGTCCTGAAGAAGTTGGGATGTTGGCCGGGGTTATCGAAAGTTACTCAGAGGCCTCAGGCTCTCTGGTCAATGCTGATAAGTCGGAAGCTTTCTGGACCTTGGATGGTGAGCCGGATTTTCCGCTCCCTGATTTCCAGCATGCCTCCGGTGAAATAAAGATTCTAGGGGTCAAATTCGGGAGGGGTGATAATGCCAGGTTAAATTGGGAGTCAAAACTGGATGCTGTCAACTTAAGGATACAGCGATGGAAAAACTGGAAGCTGTCCTATAGAGAAAGAGTGAAGCTCATCAAAGCTTACCTGGTTCCTATCCTCCTGTTTGTGTCTTATGTTTGCCCCTTGCCTGTAACGATCGCCGCCCGGAGCAGGCCCAGGAGCTCCGGGCGGCGCGTCCATCTTCGCCGGCGTCGCTCCCAAAATGGCGGCGCCCATGGCCGCCACGTGGGTAGCGGCGCCGGGCGATGACGTCAGTGCGCCGACGTCGGCGCAAGAGCGTCAATGACGTCAGAATGGCGCCAAATTTGAAAATAAAAACGCCAACTAGACGCCAGAATGGCGCCCAAGAATAGGATTACTTTCCTGAAGCATATCCTGGGTTTCCTGTGTGCCTTATTGCCTAATCTTGTTCCTGCCTTGTATCCTGACCCTTTGCCTGGACTTTGGACTTTGTTTGTATTCTGCCTGCCTGTGAACTCTTGCCTGATCCTGACTATTCTCCGTTTAACCCTTTTGGATACCGCGACCTTGTTCCCTCAAGAGGGCTTCCTCCTTGATCCAGACAACCTCCCTGGAGGGAGCTCCCGGCTCCCTGACATTGCCAAAAGCTTTCTATGTAAGGATCCACAGCTTGTTCTTTCAGCTCCTTTGGGGGAACAAGCTGAATCATGTCAAAAGAGGGATCACTTACCTGTGGACTAAAGAGGGTGGGCTGGGCATGTTATGTCCTGTGGCCTTCTTTGGCACAATTTTCTTGAAATTTAATTTTGGGAATCTGAGCCAAAGAACTGATGTTCCGTGGGAAAACAGTGTCAGGGCCTGGGCATCCCCTTTTATAGGGCAATGGTTACAAGGCGATAGGGTGAAGTTGGTGCGGGTGCGACATGGTCAACTCCCACTGCACTTTGTTGCCGCACTGAAGCTTTTAAGAGTTTGGGACATTAGGATAGGCGAACTTGGCACAGCCTCCAGACGTGATCTTTATAAGAGGGTGTTGAGTGTCTATTTTGCTGTTCCAATGGCCTTGAAGGACTGTGTAGGGGGAACTCTTGTGGAGAGCCTGCGTTACCTAAACAGTAAGAGATTACCCCCAAAGTTTTTTGATCTGGCATGGCTCTCTCTTCAGGGAAGGCTCTTTGTTAGGGGGAATGTGAAATACCTGTCTGCAGTAGATAAAAATTGTCCCTGGGGGTGTGGTGTGGAGGAGACCCAGGAGCATTTTCTTTTGCAGTGTCCCATGGCAAGCAATGTCCTTCATCAAGTTTCCCAGGCCATATCTGCCCCATCTTTAAGTTCCCTGAACTATGCTGAACTTGCATATGGTGTTTTGGCAAGAGACCTTTCATATCAAAGGGAGACAGTGTACCTCATTATTACTGCCTACAAATATCACCTTTGGCAGAGTCGTTGCAAATACACTTTTGGTATGGATATGAGTGCAGAGAGGATAGTGTCCTTTATACTCAGAGAGTTATGTTTTATAAGACAGATGGAAAGATCAAAATCCTCATCCAATATTTCTTCATGGAGGGATTTCATATTCTAATGTTTAGTTTGAGCCAGATGTTTTGTTCAATGTTTATTATTTTACTATGTACACCTTGGAGGAAAATTACTGCCTGCTTTGTTTTGTCCTTGGGGGTCCTTTGTTTTGGGTGGGGGATGGGGTTAGGGTGGAGGGAGTGTGTTATGAGGACATTTCAAGCAGACTCTGGACTTGAATATGAATGTCCTTTATTATAGGGAGGGGAGGATGTCAGTATGGACAGAGTTTGGACAATGGAATCTGACTATCCTCTGGAGGGTGGATTGGGTGGTTTGGTGTCACATACTACACGAACTGCCACAAATGGACTCTCATTAATTAGTGTTTGCCTCATGCTTGTAATTTGAAGGTGTGCATTATTTTGTAAAAGGGTTTTTATAATCTATGTAAATAAAAAAATTCCTATCTGATCCCCATTGTAAGCAGCAGTCCTGCCCTGCTTTATGGCAGCTGAGATTCTAGCTATCTGTATAACAGAACATTCTGTCCCAGTGGCTGCACAGATCCTATCTGATCCCAACTGTAAGCAGCAGTCCTGTCCTGCTTTATGGCAGCTGAGATTCTAGCTATCTGTATAACAGAGCATTCTGTCCCAGTGGCTGCACAGATCCTATCTGATCCCCATTGTAAGCAGCAGTCATGTACTGCTTTATGGCAGCTGAGATTCTAGCTATCTGTATAACAGAGCATTCTGTCCCAGTGGCTGCACAGATCCTATCTGATCCACATTGCAAGCAGTCGTGTGTCAGAGAGCTCTGCAATGTCCGGAACAAGCCCAGGCCCTGCTAGGGCTGGTCGGGCTACCAGACAAAGCAAGGCCCAGGCTTTGGGGCCTAGCCTTCCGGCTGAACATACAAGGCCAAAGCTACGCTCCTCTTCTTTGGGAACCCCGAGATCAAGGAGGAGAAACAGCAGTGAAAGTGATGAGGAGATGGAGAAAAGTCTGGCTGAGATCAGAAAACAAAAACAAAGGAATGTACAAGTGGCTCGGGCCCAGGAAGTTGGAAGCCGGCGTGGGGCTCCCACTGAGAAACCCCCCCAGGAAGAATCCAAGCTGAATCCTGCATTACCCCCAGGGAAACAAGGTAAGAAGAAAGAGCAAAAGCCTGAATGTGACCCTGTGTGTGCAGAGAATAAACAGCAGCAGCTGCAGGTTACAGCAGTGAGTGAGTTAAGTAAATGCACTGACACTGAAAGTAAAACCCTGCAAAAGAAAGAAACATCTGACAAACCTGCTGATAAAATGCACAAGTTTATTGCACCCCAAACACACAGTGATCCCCCCCTGTCAGACCCTGTGATGCACATGGAGTTGGAGTCTGTGGCCCCTGGGGAGGGAGGTGTCTGTGTTGTGGAGCTGGGAGAGTCTGGGAAGCCAAGTGAACTGACAGTTGCAGCAGACCTGCAGTCTCAGCATGGGGAATCCAAGATGGCGCCGGCAAACACTGCACAAGGAGTTGGGGGCGTCGGCAATGACATCACAAAGGCTCCTGTCAGTCAAACTGAGCCTCTCACCTGTGCAGGTCCAGCCAATGTTACAGCTCAATCACCAGGGGGAGAGAATGTGCAGGAGGAACAGCTTGTGAGGAAGAAGGGGGAGGAGCCAACATTTAAAGCAACAGTGGCAAAGCCAAGCAAAGGAGCCATTCCATGCAAAGGCAAGATTAAAGGCAAAGACGAGCCAATCACTGCAGAGGAGGTTGCAGAAGCCTTAAAGGAGCTGCAAACATTACAAAATGAAAAGAAAAAACTGCAGATATCCATAAAGTGTCTGAATAACCTCGTATCCTTTTCTGATGGGAAGGAAACTGAGCTTCACAGGAGAAAGAAAGACAGTTTGTTTGATGAAATGAGCAGCATTGACCAGAGAATAAACCAACTGTATGGGAAAGTCGGGCCGTGGAAAGAAATCTATCAGAACAAGCAAAGGTTTGAGTCAATGCGTTCTGGTTATAAAGCAGCGTATCCACATCCTGCTACTGGGCGGCGCCAGACCCGATCCAGTACCTCCAACAGTCCGGCCACTTCTGAAAGTGAACCAGAGTTTGCAAAACCATTGCCTCCCCGGCGGCAGCAGCAACGACGAGGTGACAGAGTCAATTGGCAGAACATGACTTTTGATGAGAAGGAGATTCAGGAGCAAGAAAAGAAGAAAAAAGAACAGAAAAGCTTCAAGGTGAATCTGCCACAAACCAGCACAAGACCTAAGCTACAGTATGAGGATTCGTCTCAAGCCGCCTATGAAATCTCATCTGATCAGGACTTTCCAGAGTTGCCTAAAGCAGCAGTGAGACCATCAGAAGATCCAAGTGTCCGGCGCCGGAACCAAACAGAGGGCAAGAAGGTCTCCCATAAAGCAGCTGAGAGTGGCCCAGAATCTGAAGACAAAATGGAAGTGGCGGCTCAAGAATCTCTTTTGTGTGTTCAGAATGAAGTGGCTGAGAGTGTGGCTGAGAGTGTGGCTGAGAGTGTGGCACCTGTCACAGATGGGAATGAGTGTGAGCAGATGGAAGTGAGAGAGAGTCAAGCTGAAGAGGCAGAAGTGAGAGAGAGTGCGGCTGAGCAAACAGAAGTGAGAGAGAGTGCGGTTGTGCAGCCTGAACAAGAGAATGCAGCGGAAGAGTCTGTGACTCAGGAGGCAGGGGTAGAGGTGGAGCAAGTTGGACATATAGAGAGTCAGTCAGATCAGGTACAGCAGAGAGTGGAGGTAGAATCTATTCAGGTAGGAGGGGTGGATGAAACTGCAAACAGTTTTTGGGGAAAGCGAAGGCTCTTTGCAACCCCAGACGTGTCCCATGATAACCAACCCTTTAAGAGGAAACATTGGGTAAAAATTAAATGGGATGGAGAGAAAGAACAAGTTCCATCTAGAAGGTTTCTTGTAAGAACAGTCATACTGGATAGTATGGGTTTCAGGCCTGGGGATTTATCAGCTGTTATAGCACAAACTGAAACCGATTTTGATGTCACTTTTAAGCTTCAGGAAGCACTTGAAAATTTTTGGCGAATCTATAATATGCAAAAAAGGGCAGGTAACCAAAATTGGGAACAATTTGTGGTAATCCCTATGACAAAGCCTGAGACAAAAAACATCACAATTGTAACAAAGAATGACGCCATTCCTCAGGAAGACATTCTCAAATGGTTGCGCAGGCAATGCACAGTCCTTACACCTCTAGTTAAGGTTTTTGATGAGGATGGGGTTTGGGCAGGAGTCTGGAAAACCCAGGTTAAGTTGAACATCTCAGGTAACGTTCCACAGCACCTGCCCAATTCCTTTTTCATTGGGAAAGAACGACGTACCTGTTTTTATGCTGGGCAGCCCCGTAGGTGCTATAAATGTGGAGCAAGTAACCATTTGGCCAGGTCATGTGCAGTCCCTCTGTAATGCAATTGGTCATGTTGCAGATGCATGTGTAAATGTCAGGTGCAATCTCTGTAATCGAATGGGACACGTGCATAGGAGTTGCCCTGAGGCCTACCATAATATAGTCACCCTTTTCCCAGAGATTGACAAGGAGATGAGGAAGGATTTTGTAACATCAGAAAGAGAGACCAGTGAGGAAAGTGAAACAGAAGTGAGGGACTCACAGAGTAGTACTGTTCCAAAGAAACCTGTGGAGAAAACAGTGAGAACAAACAGAAAGGAGAACCCAAAACCAGACAGAAAGGAGAACCCAAAACCAGTCAGAGAGATAAGGGAGAAAGCAGTGAGGAGCAATACCAACAAGGAAGGTAAAAAGGATGAGAATGGCTGGCAGACAGTCAACACAAAAAATAAAACCAAAATGCAGGCTGACTTGTTAGACCCAGGGGAAGGTTCTGCTACATCATTCTTAATTACCACCAAAAACAAATTTGTGGTTTTGGAGAAGGAGTCTGAGACCTGGGGAGACAGAACTGAAAGAGAGGAGCAGGAGGAACTAGAGAAAATAGAGAGAGAAGAAGAGAGCGAACTAGAACAGGAAAATACAGAAGAAATGGAAATCCAACTCCCTTTAAAAAAAAGAGGAAGGGAAGGGAGTGACCAGACTGTCAGGAAGAAAGGTGTAGGTGCAAAACATTCCAGTGATCAGGACGGAGAGAGTGTTTGTCTTGAGGATGGAATGAGATCTCGCTGTGGTCCTCAAGTCAAGCGATATGGGGAGGAGGCTGTAGGTTTGGGTAAGAAAAAACATCCTCACAAGCATTCATGATGGGGCAGCCTACAATAAGATTCTTGACCTCTAATGTTTGCAGTGTGAGATTGCCTCGTACAAGATTCATGGCATTCGAAAGTTTAGCAAACTCAGATGCTGAGGTTTTTTTCCTTCAGGAAACCCGACTCACTACCCAGGCAGATCTTAGAAAGGCAAAAGCTGATTGGCGACATGGGCCTTCCTTCTGGTCTATAGCAGAGGAACCATGTGGGGGAGTAGCAATACTGTTTCGGGGTGGCCTCAATATTACAGTACACCGTTTGCTTGAGATCCAGGTGGGCCGTTGTTTGCTACTGGATGTCACGATAAGTGGAAGTCGTTTCCGTCTTATAAACATCTATGGGCCGCAGTCTATGGCAGCCAGGAGGGCCCTGCTAGTTGAAGTGAGACCTTTTCTGCACACTTCCCTTCCAGTCATCCTGGCTGGTGATTTCAACCAGGTCCTTGGACCAGGAGATCGTTCTGGTAAAATGAGAAAATCAGAAAGTTATTATTTAAACATGCTTATTCAGCAGGCTGGTCTGGTTGATGTTGCAACCTGGGGTGGCCGGAAGGCGTCACATACCTATAGATGTGCAGAAAGAAGCAGCCGTCTAGATATGGCTTTTGTCAGGGCTGGTGAGGAGTTCACTAATGTGAAGGAAGTTGGGGTCGAGTACTCTGATCACTTGACACTCTCTTTCACAGTGGGATCCTCATCTATTCCAGTGAAGGGTAAGGGTCTGTGGCGGCTGAGTGTGGATTCCCTGGAGGGTGAGTCAGTTCAACAGTCTTTTGAGGCTCTTCTTTGCCACCAGCTCGATAGAGTCGATTTTTACAACTCTGTGTCATCATGGTGGGAGGATGCCAAATTCTCATTCCGGACCTTCTTCCGTAAGCTATCTGTACGTAGGGAGGGAAATAGGTATAAGAAGTACCTGACTCTTTTAAAGAAGTTGGAGTCCTCTATTTCGGATGGGGTGGAGGGGTCAAAAATTGCCCAGCTGAAGGCCCAGATCAGAGAATGTCAGTACAGCCGGTACAAATCTCTTGTGCAGGAAAGGGATTATGGGAGTTTTCACTCACCGGACCCCTTTTTAAACTGCAAAGAGAATGTTGGGCGAAAACTTGTCACCAGTCTGATCAATCCCAAGGGTGAGTTACAAACATCAAGGGAGGGCATCCTTGGGATAGTGAAAGACTTCTACGGTTCTCTGTTCCGGGCTAAGGCTTTGGATAAGGGGAGGACTTCATCCTTCCTGGAGGCAACCCCAGGGCCTGATGTAACTAATTTGGACTTTGAGCCTTTGACAGCTGAGATCACGGAGGATGAAGTCAAAGCTGCCATCGATTGCCTCGCCAAAAAGAAGGCTCCAGGACCAGACGGCCTTACAGCCGAATTTTATAAGAAGTTTAAAGATCAGCTGGCTCCGGTTCTCGTAGAGGTTTTTAGAGACTGCCTGGAAGGGGGTATCTTACCCCCCTCTATGAGAGAATCTTCCTTGATCCTGCTGTCAAAAGGTAAGGATCCAAAGCATGTTGAGAATTGGAGGCCAATTGCCCTTCTCAACACTGATAGGAAGCTTCTCGCACGGATACTTTTTACTAGATTGAGTTCATTTTCAGGCACTTTATTATCTCCTGTCCAGTTCTGCACGGTGAAAGGGCGGAGCATCTTTGGGGCGATCCTTACTATTAGGGAAGCCTTGGAGCAATGCAAAGTCCAAAATACTGGGTGTTACTTTCTAACTCTGGACCAGGCTAAGGCCTTTGATCGAGTGGATCATGAGTATCTGTGGGCCGTTTTGGCAAAGTATGGCATCCCGGGAACATTCATTAGATGGCTCTCAGCTTTGTACAAAGGGGCAGTAAGCTTTCCACTTATCAATGGGTGGCGCGGTGAAAACTTTGAGGTTGGGGCCGGGGTAAGACAGGGGTGTCCCTTAAGCCCTCTGCTGTATGTTTTTGCGATCGATCCTTTTCTAAGGCGTTTGCAGGTGAGTGGAATTAAGGGTCTCTCTGTTCCCCGTAGCCAGCCCCTCAGGTCGGTAGCCTATGCGGATGATGTCACGGTAGCAGTCTCTTGTCCGGAAGATGCGAGAGTGCTGTCCGAGAAAATCAGAAGTTACTCAGAGGCCTCCGGGTCTCTGGTCAACATGGATAAGTCTCAAGCTTTTTGGTCATTAGACGAGGAGCCGGCTTTTCCACTCCAGGAATTTTCAACAGCCCAAACTCAGATTAGAATTTTGGGAATCAAATTTGGGAAGGGAGATGATGGTAGGCAAAACTGGGAAGAAAAGTTGGATGCCGGAAATGCAAAGGTACAGCGATGGAAGGGATGGAAGCTGTCCTACAGAGAAAGGGTGAAGCTCGTGAAGACTTACCTGGTCCCTATCTTTTTGTTTGTTTCCTACGTGTATCCGCTGCCAGAAGCTCTCTATGCTCGGATCCAAAGCCTGTTCTTCCAGTTAATCTGGGGGAACAGGCTGAATCCTGTAAAAAGGGGCATTACTTACCTGCAGAGGAAAGAGGGAGGGTTGGGCATGTTATGTCCAGTGGCTTTCTTTGGATCCATTTTTTTGAAGTTTAACTTTGGGAGCCTGGGCCAAAGAACTGATTCCCTGTGGGAATGTTGCATCAAGAATTGGGCATTGCCTCTGGTAGGAGATTGGCTGCTTGGCGATAGTGTGAAGCAGGTCCGAGTGCGCGGGAATTGTCTCCCACTGCATATTCGACTCGGGCTAAAACTTTTGAGAAAGTGGGACATTAGAATTGGGGAACTGAGTTCTGTTACAAGGAGACAAATTTATCAGAGGATCCTATTGAGCTACTTTGTTGTCCCCATGGCCTTGAAGGACTGTGTGGGGATGTCCTTTCTCAGAGCCTGCGGTGGCTCAATGACAGAAGGGTGCCCCCAAAGTATTTTGATCTGAACTGGCTGGCTCTTCAGGGAAGACTTTTTGTCCGAGGCAATGTGAGCTTTTTGAACATCACAGAGAGGGAGTGCCCATGGGGCTGTTCCACTAATGAGACCCTAGAACATTTTCTTGTGGATTGTCCTGTGACAAAAGTTTTAAAACATCGGCTGGCAGAGGCTCTCAACGTGCCCCACATCAAACACTTGTCCTATGCTGATACGGCCTATGGTGTTCTGTTTGTCCCACATCCCCTGGATAGAGGGACAGTGTATCTAATAATATCGGTGATGAGGTACCACCTATGGCAGTTCCGCTGCAGAAGGTCCATTAGCCATGAGAATGTTGTTATAGACCAAATAGTGAAGTCTGTGGTGGCTGATTTGGGTTTCTTGAGGGAAAGAGAGGTTAAGCAAAGCTGTCTGAATGCATCCAAATGGAGAGGTGTGAAACTGTGACGTATACTGATGTATTTATGATACTGATGCCTGTGATGTCTGACATGTTTCTCTTTCAAACAGACAATGTGATAACACCAGCTCATGCTTTTCAGTGGAAAAGTTCTGCAAGCTCTTTGGCTCAGCAATATATATGTCCTGAGTTGGGGGGGTGTATGTGGGAAGGGTGGTGTGATGGCCCACTAATAGAAAGACAAACTTTGGACTTTGTGGCCGGGTTTGTGGTGGTGAAGGTGGTGGTTGGGGAGGGAGGAAAACCTTTTTCATGGACAAAGGGAAAGACTTTGCCAAGTTTGTTTTGGGAATTATGGACAGAGGAAGGACTCCAAGAGGGTTTGGTGGTGGGAGATACTGCTGAGCCAAGCCAAAGATTCATGGACTATATTTTGCTTATTGGTGGTTAATAGTTTAAAATCAGTTTTGATTTAGCTGAGCTGATGATTATTGTAAATTGATAAGTTTTTACAAAATAAAAAATTCCTATCTGATTCCCATTGTAAGCAGCAGTCATGTACTGCTTTATGGCAGCTGAGATTCTAGCTATCTGTATAAAAGAACATTCTGTCTCAGTGGCTGCACAGATCCTATCTGATCCCCATAGGGAGCAGACGTGTTTGGAGAGAGCTCGTGATTTTGAGAGAGAACTTGTGATTTTGACTTACCCAGGCCCTTCTGGGTCTGGGGATGTTGATTTCTCAGCTGTTTTTGCAGCTTTATAGCCTTTACTTTTCTTTTTTTTGATTTATTTATTTATTTTTGGAAATGGGTAAGAAGTTGCCCCCAACAGAGGAAGCAGGGGCAAGGCTGGGATCCAGCAGGCGAGCAGTGAGCCAGAAAGCTGTAGTTGGTGCAGAAAAGAAAATGGCTGCTACTGTAAAGAAAGTGAACAAGAAAGGGACAGTTTTGCCAAAGGAGGAGGAGGTAGAAGAGGTGTCTGTGGAGAGTGAGGAGGAAGAAAAGCTGGATGAGGTCCCTGAGTCAAGTCTGTCTGGGTTTGCGGCATCTGAGCCCCCTGTGCAACATGTTGCGGAGCTACAAGTCTCTACATCTGGAGCTTCAAGGAACAAGCAGGCCCCCCATAGCTATGGAGGAGGAAAGTCCTGTGGCCAGCGCAGCCTGGAGCCCCTGGTCTGGTATTTGCATCAGTCAGGGAGCAGAGGGGAGCAGTGCTTTGCTGGGGGAAATGGAAGGTACAAGCGGCTGTACTGACACACAAGCAGCTGCTGCTATGGACAGTGACCCCCAGCTGAGGGAGAAAGCAGGTACCAGCTGCACTGCTGTAATGGAGGCCGGCCATGTGCTTGGGAAGGAGGACGCCATTTTGGAAGCAGAGACAAGCTTGTCCACAGCAAAGGGGAAGCTCCGCCCACCCAGTGAAAGCTGCAGAGAGTCCAGCAGAGACAGTAAGAAAGGAAAGATTCCAGCAAAGAATCAGGGAACCCCCCCACAAATGACACCGAATGCTGCTGCTTCAGCAGAGGGAGGAATGGAGGCAAGAATGGACTGTGGCTACCTGGCAGAGACTGTGGCTTTACAGGTGCTGGAGGAGAAATCTGCAGGTAACAAACAAACTGACTTTTCCTTAATTGCCTGTGTGGGGGAGGGGGTTTCCACTAATGAGACTGTTGCTGCTACAGACTGTGTCTCTAAAGACTTTTCTGGGGTCTCCACCTCTAAAGACTCTGTAAATCAGGAGGAAATTGTTAAAGCTTTAAAGACTATGGAGTTTTTGCAGCAGAGGAAAAAAGAACTAAATAATGTAATTGCAAAAGAACTTAGTTTGGCTGCCAAAGCGACTGGAGAGTTAAGAGGGCAGAGAATAAGAAAGACTGCTATGTACAATAAAGAGTTGGAGGAACTGGAGGAAGAAATTAAAAAGACTATCCTTATAATTAAACCATGGGAAGAGATTTATAAGAACCGGGAAAGGTTTGAGCAGATGGAAAAAGGGAAACATTTTTCTTCTAATGTTTCCTCTAATATCTCTGCTAATGTTGTTATGCAGCCAGAGTGTGTGAGTGTGAGTGCAGGTGTGAGTGCAGGTGTGAGTGGGGCAAGTGGTGAGAGAGAGGCTGTGAGTGAGGGGGTACACGGGGATGAGAGTGCTGGTGTGGGGGGGGGGAGAGGGGACTGTGGGGGCAGTAAGGCTGCTCCAGAGGTTGGGCAAGAGAGAAGCCAAGCACCTGTGAATGTGTGGGAAAGGAGGAGGCTGTTTGCTAACTCATCTGGGCTAAATTGATCCTTTGATGGGCCGGTGTTTAAGAGGCGCAATGTGGTGAGAATTAAATGGGAGGGGGAGCAAGACAAATTCCCAGGTTGGAGGTATGTGGCACGTAACCTGGTGAAAGAGTCTATGGGTTTCACTACCAATGATGTCAATGCTTTTCTTGATATTTCTGTTACTGAATATGATCTCAGCTTTAAATTGTCCCAGGGGATGGAGAGGTTTTGGTCTCTTTATGACCAAAAGAAAAACACAAAAGAGTGGGAAAATTTTAAGGCAATCCCAATCTCACGTCCTGAAACCAAAAATGTAACCATAATTTTCAAACACGAATCAGTCCCCCCTGAGGATATCCTTGTTTGGTTAAAGAGACCTTTACTAACTAACCCCTCTCGCCAAGATCTATAATGAGGAAGGTTTTTGGGCGGGAGGATGGAAAGCCCAAGTGAAACTAGAGGTTCAACACAATGTCCCCAAGCACCTCCCTAACTCATTTTTCATAGGAAGAGAAAGGGGGGTTTGTTTTTACCCAGGCCAACCTCGCCAATGCTTTAAGTGTGGGTCAAACAGACACTTGGCCATTAACTGTGAAACCAAGGTGTGTGCTCTGTGTGGTGCTAAAAGCCATACCAGCAAGGAATGTAATGAGGTCAGGTGCAACTTATGTAATGCTCTGGGTCATACACACAGGGACTGCCCCAATGCTTGGCATAACATTGTTAAAGATTGCCCTAATTTGGAGCGGGAATTTCAGGAGGAGGAGGAGCGGGAGGAGGGGAGGGGGCGTGAGGAAGAAATGGAGTTGGAGACCAGGGTGGAAGGAGTAGTGGAGCCTGCAGTCCCTCAGTGTAAGGGCCCGAAGGCGCAGCAGTAATAGTTGTGGACCAAAGAGGAGACAAAAACCAGGTTCGAAGTACAAAAGGGTTTATCCAGAAGAATCGTCAGGGTACAGGCAAAATATCAGTTCAGGCGGCAAACAACGGAGTCAAGGAAACAGGCAAAGATCGGTACACAGAAAATCAGTATTAGAAATCACACCCAGGAACACAAGTCAATGGAACCTATAATTGGGCAAGGAAGAAAAGGGCAATGGGGTTTAAATAGTCCATGGCTTGGCGCCGAAATGTTGACGCGCTGGCGTCAGATGCAGACGCCAGCGTCCCCACGCTGACGCCCTGACGCCAGGCGCCCGATTCTGACGCCGGCTTCCGTTCCGTCGCCGGCGACCAATCCCAGATCGAGAAGACGTCGATGTCATAGGACAGCGCCCAGCAGGAGCCATGCGGTGGAGCAGAAGGTCGCCATCTTGGACGCCAACTTGGGTGAGTGTCATAGTTTCCATTACAGTACCCCCTTCCCTAGGGGGGGCCTCAGGACCACCGGGACCAGGATGAGAAGGAAACTGTTTGTGGAACCTGTGGACAAGGATGGGAGCATGAACGTCAGACTTCCTCACCCAGGAGCATTCCTCAGGACTGAAACCCTTCCACTCAATGAGATATTGGAGAGCACCTCTGGAAAAGCGAGAGTCCAAGATTCTGCTAACTTCAAACTCCGAAAGATCATTGACGACAACAGGAGCTGTGGAAGAAGAAGAGGGAGAAGAGACTGTGGGTTTAAGGAGAGACACATGAAATACATTCGGGATTCTCATCTCAGGCGGAAGAAGAAGACGGACAGCCACAGGATTGATGACCTCGATGATGGGAAAGGGACCGATGAACTTGGGACCAAGTTTAGGAGAGGGAATCTTGAGGCGAATATTACGAGTGGACAACCAAACCTTATCACCAGGAGAGTAAGTTGGTGAAGCAATTCTCTTTTTGTCGGCAAATTTTTTCTGGGAAGAAGCACTTTTTTCCAAATTAGCGGCCGTAGCATGCCAGATGGCCATCATATGGGCTGCTTGATCATTGGCGGCAGGCACGTTGGTAAGTAGGAGGTCCTGAGGAAATGCCAAAGGGTTTAAACCATAAACACAGAAAAATGGAGATTTCTGGGAAGAAGAATGAAGGGAATTGTTGTGGGCAAATTCCGCCCATGGAAGAAGGTCCGACCAGTCATCCTGACACAAGGACACATGACAACGCAGAAACTGCTCTAATGCTTGATTGACACGTTCAGCAGCTCCGTTGGACTGAGGATGGTAGGCTGAAGAAAATTGAAGAGAAATATTCAAGGCTTTGCACAGTGACCTCCAAAACTTAGACACAAACTGAGGACCACGATCAGACACGATTTCAGCAGGAAAGCCATGGAGACGAAAAATATGTTTGATGAAGAGTTCAGAAAGTTCCGGAGCAGATGGCAATTTGCGGAAAGGAGTGAAATGAGCCATCTTACTAAATCTGTCAATCACCACCCAGATGACAGTGTGGCCGGAAGAACTTGGGAGATCGACAATAAAGTCCATGGCAAGATGAGTCCAAGGTCTAGAAGGGATGGGTAAAGGCAACAAAAAACCCTTTGGGGGAGAATGTCCAGACTTAGAAACGGCACAGGTGGAACAAGAGGAAACAAAGTCTTTAACATCCTTCCTTAAAGATGGCCACCAAACCAGACGAGACAAAAGTTCAGTAGTTTTTTTAACCCCAGGATGACCGGCCTGTTTAGAATTGTGAGAATGAGACAAAATGGCAAGACGAAATTCAGGAGGAACAAAAGCTAGACCCAGGGGAGTCTCTTCAGGAGCAGAAGCTTGAGCGGAGAGAAGCTGAGGAGCACAGGCAGGAAACAAGGCTGCGATAATTTTGGAAGAAGGAACAACAGGTTCAGGGTCCTCGGAGCAAGAATCCTCAGGAATAAAGCTTCTGGATAGTGCATCGGCCTTCCTGTTTCTGGACCCAGGGCGAAAAGTAATGACAAAATTAAAATGAGAAAAGAAAAGTGCCCACCTGGCTTGCCGGGGATTGAGGCGTTTAAGGGACTGGATAAATTTGAGATTCTTGTGATCAGTAAAGATCGTCACCGGAACAGCGGAACCTTCTAATAAGTGTCTCCATTCTTCTAAGGCCAGCTTAACAGCAAGTAGCTCCCGGTTGCCAACGTCGTAGTTCTGTTCTGGGGAAGAAAATTTTTTGGAAAGAAAAGCACATGGATGAAGTTTACCATCAGAAGAAGATCTCTGGGATAACACAGCTCCAGCACCGATGTCCGAGGCGTCAACTTCGATGAAGAATGGTTGAAGAGGCTCGGGGTGTCTAAGAATTGGAGCGGAGGAAAATGCTTCCTTGAGAGACTTGAAGGCTTCCAAAGCTTGAGGGGGCCAGTGTTGAGGTTTGTTTCCACCACGGATCAAAGCAAGAATTGGAGAAAGTCTGGAAGAAAAGTTTTTAATGAACTGTCTATAGTAATTTGCGAAGCCAACAAACCTTTGAACAGCTTTAACGCTGGTAGGAAGAGGCCAGTCCAGGATTGCGGAGACCTTGGCTGGATCCATCTTGAAGCCGAGAGAAGAAATAATATAACCAAGAAAAGGAATAGAAGAGACTTCGAAGATGCACTTTTCCAACTTGGCGTAAAGATGATTTTTCCTCAGTCTGGATAGTACTTCACGTACTTGGTTGCGATGTTCCTGGAGGTCCTTAGAAAAAATAAGAATATCATCCAAATAGACGACCACACACTGCCCCAATAAATCTCGAAAAATGTCATTAACGAATTCCTGGAAGACCGCAGGGGCATTACAGAGACCAAAAGGCATGACCAGGTCCCCCTCACGAATCCGAATGAGGTTATAGGCCCCACGAAGATCCAACTTAGTAAAAAGGCTGGCACCCCTGAGTTGATCGAACAGTTCAGAAATGAGAGGAAGAGGGTACCTGTTTTTAATGGTGATTTTATTAAGTCCTCTGTAGTCAATGCAGGGCCGCAAACTACCATCTTTCTTTTCAACAAAGAAGAACCCCGCTCCTGCAGGGGAGATGGAAGGACGAATAAATCCTCTCTGAAGATTCTCCTGGATATAGGACTTCATAGCAGAAGTCTCCGAGGGAGAAAGTGGATAGGTGCGGCCACGAGGAGGCATGGAACCGGATAAAAGTTCAATAGGGCAGTCGTATGGACGATGAGGTGGAAGATTCTCGGCAGAAATTTTATTGAAGACGTCGGCAAATGCTTGATAGGCAGAGGGAAGAGAAGGTTTTTTTGTTTTTTTAAACAAAATGGGCTCCACCTGGAAACTTGTGTAGAGGCCCAATCAATAACAGGATTATGGAGACACAACCAGGGTAGACCAAGAACAACTGGAGTGGAAGGGCAATCGATAAGAAGAAAGGACAGTCTTTCCAAATGCATGGTGCCCACCTTGAAAGAGAGTTCTTGAGTAGACTGCGAGATGATAGCAGAAGACAAGGGACGATCATCAATCGCCAGGATTCGAAGCGGATTCGCCAAGGACTGGAGAGGAATGGAATGGTTTTCAGCGAACACTCGGTCCATGAAATTTCCAGCAGCGCCAGAATCAAGGAAGGCCTGAGAAGAAATCTTTTTGGAACCAAACTGGATCTGCACTGGGAGGAGGAAACGTTGAGCAGAAGAATGGGGAGAACGACAAATCCCACCCAGGTAAGTCTCCCCAAACTTACCTAGGCTTTGGCGTTTCCCGGCTTCACTGGGCATTCATGAGCAAAGTGAGCTTTGCCCCCGCAATAGAGACATAACCCCGCCGCCCTTCTCCGATTCTTCTCCTGTTCGGAAAGACGGGCCCGTCCGATCTGCATCGGTTCCTCTGCTGGTAAAGAAGAGGAAGAAGCAGAAGCCGCAGGCGGTGGAGAGGGTGAGATGTAAGCAGGATCGTAGAGCAAGGGTCTCTGGAAATGGGGGGCCAGGATAGGCTGAAATCGTGAATTCCTCTTGGAGCGTTCTCGGTCTAGTTCGACCTGGAATTCCCTCTGGCGGGTATCCACTTTCACGGCCAGGGTGACCAGGTCCTCCCATCTGGAGGGAATTTCTCCGGACACCAGGTCGTTCTTTATCCGCATAGCTAACCCATTGTAAAAGGCTGCATGGTAACCATCGTTGTTCCAAGAAGTCTCCGCCACCAGAGTGCGAAATTCTATGGCATACTCGGAGACCGAGCGGACGCCTTGCTGTAGTTGGAAAAGCCTAGCGGAAGATGCAGTGGCATGACCTGGAGCGTCAAACACCGTACGGAGTTCTTGGACAAATGCCCTGGCGTTGTCAATCAGTGGATCCTCCTTTTCCCAAAAGGGTGATGCCCACTCCAAAGCCTTTCCCTGTAGACGGGTGATTATATAACCCACTTTGGCACGTTCAGAAACGAACTGACCTGGCAGCAGGGCGAACTGAATCTCGCACTGGTTGATAAAGCCCCTGCACGCTTCCGGATCACCGCTAAAAAGAGGTGGAGCAGGGAGACGAGGTTCAGAAACCTGGAGCGGAATAGGAATGGCCGGAGCAGGCACTACCGCAGGAGCCGCAGGAGACAGAGCAGTCAACTTCTCCAGAATCGCCTCAAGGGCCTGGCCAAAATGGGATTGCTGGGCTTCATAGGTTTTCATCCGCGAAGCCAATCCACGAATGGCCCCTCCTACATCGAGAGGTGCTTGGGCCTCCTCCGAAGGGTCCATGGCCTAATTATACTGTAAGGGCCCGAAGGCGCAGCAGTAATAGTTGTGGACCAAAGAGGAGACAAAAACCAGGTTCGAAGTACAAAAGGGTTTATCCAGAAGAATCGTCAGGGTACAGGCAAAATATCAGTTCAGGCGGCAAGCAACGGAGTCAAGGAAACAGGCAAAGATTGGTACACAGAAAATCAGTATTAGAAATCACACCCAGGAACACAAGTCAATGGAACCTATAATTGGGCAAGGAAGAAAAGGGCAATGGGGTTTAAATAGTCCATGGCTTGGCGCCGAAATGTTGACGCGCTGGCGTCAGACGCAGACGCCAGCGTCCCCATGCTGACGCCCTGACGCCGGCGCCCGATTCTGACGCCGGCGTCCGTTCCGTCGCCGGCGACCAATCCCAGATCGAGAAGACGCCGATGTCATAGGACAGCGCCCAGCAGGAGCCATGCGGTGGAGCAGAAGGTCGCCATCTTGGACGCCATCTTGGGTGAGTGTCATAGTTTCCATTACACTCAGGAAACTAGGGGGAAGGAAAGGAAGGAGAAAGGGACAGAGAAGGAGGACTGGACTGTGGTAGGAGCAAAGGGGAATAAACAACAGGGAAAGATGGTTGTTAAGGCAGGTGTGAGCACATCAAACAGATTTACCCTCCCAGGTGGGAAGAGTTGGGGGTAGATGGCAGAGGAGGAGGAGGAGGAGGAAGAAAGGCAGATAGAGAAGGAAGAAAGGGACAGAGAGGAGAAGAAAAAGAAAAAGAAAAGGCGAAAAACAAAAGGAAGAATATCCCCAGAACCCGATGCAGGCCAGACTCCAAGAATCCCAGAAGTTCTAGAAGTTACTGGGGAAGAGCAGGGGAAAAAGAGGAAGGAGAGAGACTCTGGGGAGGGAGTTTCCTTTGAGGAGGAGTTTCTGTTTTTTGTAGAAGGGGATGAGGTTGGTTGGTGGAGGTTAAAATGGGCAGGTGTTTATTACTTGATATTAAGATAGAAGGGAAAGATTTAAGATTAATTAATATGTATGGGCCCCAATCAGTGGTGGAGAGGAAGGAACTCATAAGAGAAATGAGACAATATTTGCATACCTCAATGCCAGTCATCCTAGCCGGGGATTTCAACCAAGTGACAGGGCCAGGGGATAGATCTGGTATGTATGGGAAATATGAGGGAGCATTTCTCAATGAGGTGGTTCAAACAGCAGGGTTGGTGAATGTGGCTACTGAAGGGGGTAGGAAGGCCAAGCACACATATTTTTGTGGCTCCCGCAGTAGTAGAATTGACCAGATTTATATTAAAGCTGGTGCCCCTTTTTCAGGGGTTAAGGAGATTGAAGTGGGATTTTCTGACCACTTGGTTCTTTTCTTTGAATATGGGGTATCAGATAGTCTGGGAGTTGGTAAAGGTCTGTGGAGGTTAGGTTCAGAAATACTAAAGGATGAGGAACAAAAACCCTTTTGCGAGTTTGTTGTACAAAATATTCTGTCAAAAATGATTTTTTATGATTCACCAACACAGTGGTGGCAAGAGGCCAAGAGGTCATTTCGGGCTTTCTTCAAGTCCCTATCTGTTAAAAGGGAGGGAAATAGACAATGGCAGTATCAGTCCTTGAGAAAGAAGCTGGAGTCCTATATTTCGGATGGGGTGGTGGGGGAAAAAGTGACCCAGTTAAAGAACCAAATGAAGCAGTATCAGTACAGCCGCCAGAGGTCTCTGGTTCTTGAGAGGGATTCTGGGATGAAAATTTCCCCAGATCCTTTTAGGAACTGTAAAGAGTCAGTTAAAAGGAAACTGGTGAGGGGTCTCATTGACTTCCAGGGTAAAGAGCAAAAGACAAGGGAGGGAATACTGGAAGTCGTGAGATCCTACTATGCTGCTTTGTTTGGGGAGAGAACTTTGGAGAGGGAAAGGATGACAGCTTTCTTAGAGACGACCCCAGGACCTGACACAAATAATTTGGATTTTTCCTCCTTGACAGCTAAAATCACAGAGGAGGAGGTAAAGTTGGCGATAGAGAGTCTGCAGAATAAGAAAGCTCCAGGTCCGGATGGCTTAACATCAGAATTCTATAAGACCTTTAAAGATCTGTTGGCTCCGGCACTTGTTGAGGTGTTAAACTGTTGCTTAGAGGAAGGAGACCTCCCGCCATCTATGCAGTTTTCCTCTTTGATTTTACTGTCAAAAGGTAAGGACGAGAAGCATATTGAGAACTGGAGGCCGATTGCCCTGAGATAGATAGAAAGATTCTCGCAAAGGTTATTTTCTTTCGTTTAAGTTTATTTTCAAGCACTTTATTGTCTGACTGTCAGTTCTGCACGGTGAAGGGGCGGAGCATTTTTGGAGCTGTCTTTACCATTAGAGAGGCTCTGGAATTATGCAAAGCTCATAGGTGGGGGAAATACTTTCTGTGTTTAGATCAGTCAAAAGCCTTTGATAGGGTGAATCACGAGTACCTATGGGCTGTTTTGTCTAAATACGGTATCCCGGGTCAGTTCATTAGTTGGATAAAAGTTTTGTACAAAGGGGCGAGAAGCTTCCCACTAATTAACGGTTGGCAGGATGAAGACTTCCAGGTTGGGGCAGGAGTAAGACAGGGGTGCCCTCTGAGTCCTTTGCTGTATGCATTTGCGTTAGATCCATTTCTTAGGTCGCTGCAGGGAGGTAACTTGGAGGGTATCTGTGCACCCAGTGGTCAGCGCCTGAGGTTGGTGGCCTACGCGGATGATGTGACAGTGGTTATCTCAAAGCCTGAAGAGGTGGAGAGAGTCTCCTGTTGCATCAGAAGCTACTCAGAGGCCTCTGGGTCTCTGGTCAATAGTGAAAAGTCGGAAGCTTTGTGGAGTTTGGAGGATGAGCCCAGTTTTGAGTTAAGAACCTTCCCTGTTGCCTCCTCTCAAGTAAAAATACTAGGGGTTAAATTTGGGAGGGAAGATAATGCCAGGCTAAATTGGGAAGAGAAGTTGGATACCGGATTGGCAAAAGTTCAGCGTTGGAAAGGGTGGAAGCTGACCTATAGGGAAAGAGTTAACCTTATCAAGACTTTTCTGATCCCGTTGTTTTTGTATGTGTGTGTCCTGTGTGTTTCCTTTGCCAGAATCTTTCTATGCTCGAGTCTATAGCTTATTCTTCCAGATGATTTGGGGGAATAGGCTAAACCCAGTCAAAAGAGGGGTAACGTTCCTGCAGAGGAAAGAGGGAGGTTTGGGGATGGTCTGTCCTGTGACCTTCTTTGGTGTCATGTTCCTAAAGTTTAACTTTGGGGGTCTGACTCAAGGAACAAGCTCTCTGTGGGAAAGTTGTATCAGGTCTTGGGCATCGTCTTTTATCATGGACTGGCTGCAGGGTGGTAGGGCGAAAGAGGTCTGTGTAAGACAGAGCTATTTCCCACCACACATTGCCCATGCCCTAAAGCTGATAAAGAGGTGGGACATTGGGGCAGCAGAAATAACATCAACCCCAAGGAAGCAAATCTATGCCAGGGTACTAACATCCTTCTTTACTGTCCCACTGGCTATAAGAGACTGTACCAGCAAAACCCTGGAGGAGATACTAAAGTATTTAAACAGCGTGAGACTCCCCCCAAAACTGTTTGATAACTCCTGGCTGCAGGGCAAGTTGTATGTGCGGGGGAACATGAAATATCTGAGTCATGTAAGAAAAGAGTGTCCCTGGGGGTGTGGGGTGGAGGAGAGTCAAGAGCACTTTTTGGTGGATTGTTCGGTGTCAAACAGTTTATATGAGGGTGTACTGAAGGTGTTGGGTATTTATAATATATGTGCTAATGACTATGCAGAAAGAGCCTATAGGATAATTCATAGGAAGCACCGCTATAACCAAGAGACTGTATTTATTATACTGTCAGTCATTCAATATCATCTGTGGTCTATCCGATGTATGAAAACCTTTGGGAAAGACAATCAATCAATAGACCAAACAATAAGGAAAATCTTAAGGGAAATTGTGTTTATTAAAGTCAATGAGATTCAGAAAAAAAGCTTGAATGAAAAAAAATTGGTTGAACTTTGATTTCTCTTGGTCAAATTCTTTGTAAATAATGTACATATTGTAATATAATGTCATTTTGATATACTTTGATTTTGTTATGCTTTGTATTGTTTTTTATTTTAAATAAAAATCCCTATCTGATCCACATTGCAAGCAGTCATGTGTCAGAGAGCTCTGTAATGTCCGGAACAAGCCCAGGCCCTGCTAGGGCTGGCTGGGCTACCAGACAAAGCGAGGCCCAGGCTTTGGGGCCTAGCCTTCTGGCTGAACATACAAGGCCAAAGCTACGCTCCTCTTCTTTGGGAACCCTCAGATCAAGGAGGAGAAACAGCAGTGAGAGTGATGAGGATATGGAGAAAAGTCTGGCTGAGATCAGAAAACAAAAGCAAAGGAATGTACAAGTGGCTCAGGCCCAGTAAATTGGAAGCCGGCGTGGGGCTCCCACTGAGAAACCCCCCCAGGAAGAATCCAAGCTGAATCCTGCATTACCCCAAGGGAAACAAGGTAACAAGGTAAGAAGAAAGAGCAAAAGCCTAAATGTGACCCTGTGTGTGCAGAGAATAAACAGCAGCAGCTGCAGGTTACAGCAGTTAGTGAGTTAAGTAAATGCACTGACACTGAATGTAAAACCCTGCAAAAGAAAGAAACATCTGACAAACCTGGTGATAAAATGCACAAGTTTATTGCACCCCAAACACACAGTGATCCCCCCCTGTCAGACCCTGTGATGCACATGGAGTTGGAGTCTGTGGCCCCTGGGGAGGGAGGTGTTTGTGTTGTGGAGCTGGGAGAGTCTGGGAAGCCAAGTGAACTGACAGTTGCAGCAGACCTGCAGTCTCAGCATAGGGAATCCAAGATGGTGCCGGCAAACATTGCACAAGGAGTTGGGGGCATCGGCAATGACACCACAAAGGCTCCTGTCAGTCAAACTGAGCCTCTCACCTGTGCAGGTGCAGCCAATGTTACAGTTCAAGAGAGAATGTGCAGGAGGAACAGCTTGTGAGGAAGAAAGGGGAGGAGCCAACATTTAAAGCAACAGTGGCAAAGCCAAGCAAAGAAGCCATTCCATGCAAAGGCAAGATTAAAGGCAAAGACGAGCCAATCACTGCAGAGGAGGTTGCAGAAGCCTTAAAGGAGCTGCAAACATTACAAAATGAAAAGAAAAAACTGCAGATATCCATAAAGTGTCTGAATAACCTCGTATCCTTTTCTGATGGGAAGGAAACTAAGCTTAACAGGAGAAAGAAAGACAGTTTGTTTGATGAAATGAGCAGCATTGACCAGAGAGTAAACCGACTGTATGGGAAAGTCGGGCCGTGGAAAGAAATCTATCAAAACAAGCAAAGGTTTGAGTCAATTCGTTCTGGTTATAAAGCAGCGTATCCACATCCTGCTACTGGGCGGCGCCAGACCCGATCCAGTACCTCCAACAGTCCAGCCACTTCTGAAAGTGAACCAGAGTTTGCAAAACCATTGCCTCCCCGGCGGCAGCAGCAACGACGAAGTGACAGAGTCAATTGGCAGAACATGACTTTTGATGAGAAGGAGATTCAGGAGCAAGAAAAGAAGAAAAAAGAACAAAAAAGCTTCAAGGTGAATCTGCCACAAACCAGCACAACACCTAAGCTACAGTATGAGGATTCGTCTCAAGCCGCCTATGAAATTTCATTTGATCAGGACTTTCCAGAGTTGCCTAAAGCAGCAGTGAGACCAAGTGTCAGGCGCCGGAACCAAACAGAGGGCAAGAAGGTCTCCCATAAAGCAGCTGAGAGTGGCCCAGAATCTGAAGACAAAATGGAAGTGGCGGCTCAAGAATCTCTTTTGTGTGTGCAGAATGAAGTGGAGAGTGTGGCTGAAAGTGTGATACCTGTCACAGATGGGAATGAGTATGAGCAGATGGAAGTGAGAGAGAGTCAAGCTGAAGAGGCAGAAGTGAGAGAGAGTGCGGCTGAGCAAACAGAAGTGAGAGAGAGTGTGGCAGAGCAAACAGAAGTGAGAGAGAGTGCGGTTGTGCAGCCTGAACAAGAGAATGCAGCAGAAGAGTCTGTGACTCAGGAGGCAGGGGTAGAGGTGGAGCAAGTTGGTCAGTCAGATCAGGTACAGTGGAGAGTGGAGGTAGAATCTATTCAGGTAGGAGGGGTGGATGAAACTGCATACCTCCCAACTGTCCCTTTTTCGGAGGGACAGTCCCTCTTTTGACAGCTCAACCCACAGTCCCTCATTTGTACTGGAAAGTCCCTCTTTTCTCTGCACTGAACAGCCAGAAAAAGAAACAAAGTTTCTCACTTAATTGGCTTTTAGCAGAGAGCCCAGAACAGCTAACAGGTGCAAATAAGATACTTTGTAAGAATTTTGAGACACAAGATAATGAGAAATATTTTCAAACTTTCATAACCTGCCAAATTTTGTAAAACAAACATGGTAATTAGGGGGTGTGGCCACAGAAAGGGGTGTGGTCATAAAAATGCTGCGCTACGTGCGGAAAAAATTTTTTTGTCCCTCTTTTTACTTCCAAAATGTTGGGAGGTATGAAACTGCAAACAGTTTTTGGGGAAAGCGAAGGCTCTTTGCAACCCCAGACGTGTCCCATGATAACCAACCCTTTAAGAGGAAACATTGGGTAAAAATTAAATGGGATGGAGAGAAAGAACAAGTTCTATCTAGAAGGTTTCTTGTAAGAACAGTCATACTGGATAGTATGGGTTTCAGGCCTGGGGATTTATCAGCTGTTATAGCACAAACTGAAACTGATTTTGATGTCACTTTTAAGCTTCAGGAAGCACTTGAAAATTTTTGGCGTTTCTATAATATGCAAAAGGGCAGGTAACCAAAATTGGGAACAATTTGTGGTAATCCCTATAACAAAGCCTGAGACAAAAAACATCACAATTGTAACAAAGAATGACGCCATTCCTCAGGAAGACATTCTCATATGGTTGCGCAGGCAATGCACAGTCCTTACACCTCTAGTTAAGGTTTTTGATGAGGATGGGGTTTGGGCAGGAGTCTGGAAAACACAGGTTAAGTTAAACATCTCAGGTAACGTTCCACAGCACCTGCCCAATTATTTTTTCATTGGGAAAGAATGAGGTACCTGTTTTTATGCTGGGCAACCCCGTAGGTGCTATAAATGTGGAGCAAGTAACCATTTGGCCAGGTCATGTGCAGTTCTGAGGTGTGCCCTATGTAATGCAATTGGTCATGTTGCAGATGCATGTGTAAATGTCAGGTGCAATCTCTGTAATCGAATGGGACACGTGCATAGGAGTTGCCCTGAGGCCTACCATAATATAGTCACCCTTTTCGCAGAGATTGACAAGGAGATGAGGAAGGATTTTGTAACACCAGAAAGAGAGACCAGTGAGGAAAGTGAAACAGAAGTGAGGGACTCACAGAGTAGTACTGTTCCAAAGAAACCTGTGGATAAAACAGTGAGAACAAACAGAAAGGAGAACCCAAAACCAGTCAGAGAGATAAGTGGGAAAGCAGTAAGAACAAGCAGAAAGGAGAACCCAAAACCAGTCAGAGAGATAAGGGGGAAAGCAGTGAGGAGCAATACCAACAAGGAAGGTAAAAAGGATGAGAATGGCTGGCAGACAGTCAACACAAAAAATAAAACCAAAATGCAGGCTGACTTGTTAGATCCAGGGGAAGGTTCTGCTACGTCATTCTTAATTACCACCAAAAACAAATTTGTGGTTTTGGAGAAGGAGTCTGAGACCTGGGGAGACAGAGCTGAAAGAAAGGAGCAGGAGGAACTAAAGAAAATAGAGAGAGAAGAAGAGAGCAAACTAGAACAGGGAAATACAGAAGAAATGGAAATCCAACTCCTTTTAAAAAAAAAAGAGGAAGGGAAGGGAGTGACCAGACTGTCAGGAAGAAAGGTGTAGGTGCAAAACATTCCAGTGATCAGGACGGAGAGAGTGTTAGTCTTGATTATGGAATGAGATCTCGCTGTGGTCCTCAAGTCAAGCGATATGGGGAGGAGGCTGTAGGTTTGGGTAAGAAAAAACATCCTCACAAGCATTCATGATGGTGCAGCCTACAATAAGATTCTTGACCTCTAATGTTTGCAGTGTGAGATTGCCTCGTACAAGATTCATGGCATTCGAAAGTTTAGCAAACTCAGATGCTGAGGTTTTTTCCCTTCAGGAAACCCGACTCACTACCCAGGCAGATCTTAGAAAGGCAAGAGCTGATTGGCGACATGGGCCTTCCTTCTGGTCTATAGCAGAGGAACCATGTGGGGGAGTAGCAATACTGTTTCGGGGTAGCCTCAATATTACAGTACACCGTTTGCTTGAGATCCAGATGGGCCGTTGTTTGCTACTGGATGTCACGATAAGTGGAAGTCGTTTCCGTCTTATAAACATCTATGGGCTGCAGTCTATGGCAGCCAGGAGGGCCCTGCTAGTTGAAGTGAGACCTTTTCTGCACACTTCCCTTCCAGTCATCCTGGCTGGTGATTTCAACCAGGTCCTTGGACCAGGAGATCGTTCTGGTAAAATGAGAAAATCAGAAAGTTATTATTTAAACATGCTTATTCAGCAGGCTGGTCTGGTTGATGTTGCAACCTGGGGTGGCCGGAAGGCGTCACATACCTATAGATGTGCAAAAAAAGCAGCAGTCTAGATATGGCTTTTGTCAGGGCTGGTGAGGAGTTCACTAATGTGAAGGAAGTTGGGAGACTCATCTACAGTGGGATCCTCATCTATTCCAGTGAAGGGTAAGGGTCTGTGGCGGCTGAGTGTGGATTCCCTGGAGGGTGAGTCAGTTCAACAGTCTTTTGAGGCTCTTCTTTGCCACCAGCTCGATAGAGTCGATTTTTACAACTCTGTGTCATCATGGTGGGAGGATGCCAAATTCTCATTCCGGACTTTCTTCCGTAAGCTATCTGTACGTAGGGAGGGAAATAGGTATAAGAAGTACCTGACTCTTTTAAGAAGTTGGAGTCCTCTATTTCGGATGGGGTGGAGGGGTCAAAAATTGCCCAGCTGAAGGCCCAGATCAGAGAATGTCAGTACAGCCGGTACAAATCTCTTGTGCAGGAAAGGGATTATGGGAGTTTTCACTCACCGGACCCCTTTTTAAACTGCAAAGAGAATGTTGGGCGAAAACTTGTCACCAGTCTGATCAATCCCAAGGGTGAGTTACAAACATCAAGGGAGGGCATCCTTGGGATAGTGAAAGACTTCTACGGTTCTCTGTTCCGGGCTAAGGCTTTGGATAAGGGGAGGACTTCATCCTTCCTGGAGGCAACCCCAGGGCCTGATGTAACTAATTTGGACTTTGAGCCTTTGACAGCTGAGATCACGGAGGATGAAGTCAAAGCTGCCATCGACTGCCTCGCCAAAAAGAAGGCTCCAGGACCAGACGGCCTTACAGCCGAATTTTATAAGAAGTTTAAAGATCAGCTGGCTCCGATTCTCGTAGAGGTTTTTAGAGACTGCCTGGAAGGGGGTATCTTACCCCCTCTATGAGAGAATCTTCCTTGATCCTGCTGTCAAAAGGTAAGGATCCAAAGCATGTTGAGAATTGGAGGCCAATTGCCCTTCTCAACACTGATAGGAAGCTTCTCGCACGGATACTTTTTACTAGATTGAGTTCATTTTCAGGCACTTTATTATCTCCTGTCCAGTTCTGCATGGTGAAAGGGCAGAGCATCTTTGGGGCGATCCTTACTATTAGGGAAGCCTTGGAGCTATGCAAAGTCCAAACTACTGGGTGTTACTTTCTAACTCTGGACCAGGCTAAGGCCTTTGATCCAGTGGATCATGAGTATCTGTGGGCCATTTTGGCAAAGTATGGCATCCCGGGAACATTCATTAGATGGCTCTCAGCTTTGTACAAAGGGGCAGTAAGCTTTCCACTTATCAATGGGTGGCGTGGTGAAAACTTTGAGGTTGGGGTCGGGGTAAGACAGGGGTGTCCCTTAAGCCCTCTGCTGTATGTTTTTGCGATCGATCCTTTTCTAAGGCGTTTGCAGGTGAGTGGAATTAAGGGTCTCTCTGTTCCCCATAGCCAGCCCCTCAGGTCAGTAGCCTATGCTGCTGATGTCACGGTAGCAGTCTCTTGTCCGGAAGATGTGAGAGTGCTGTCCGAGAAAATCAGAAGTTACTCAGAGGCCTCCGGGTCTCTGGTCAACATGGATAAGTCTCAAGCTTTTTGGTCATTAGACGAGGAGCCGGCTTTTCCACTCCAGGAATTTTCAACAGCCCAAACTCAGATTAGAATTTTGGGAATCAAATTTGGGAAGGGAGATGATGGTAGGCAAAACTGGGAAGAAAAGTTGGATGCTGGAAATGTTAAAGTACAGCGTTGGAAGCAGTGGAAGCTGTCCTACAGAGAAAGTATAAAGCTCGTGAAGACTTACCTGGTCCCTATCTTTTTGTTTGTTTCCTATGTATCCGCTGCCAGAAGCTCTCTATGCTCGGATCCAAAGCCTGTTCTTCCAGTTAATCTGGGGGAACAGGCTGAATCCTGTAAAAAAAAGGGGCATTACTTACCTGCAGAGGAAAGAGGGAGGATTGGGCATGTTATGTCCAGTGGCTTTCTTTGGATCCATTTTCTTGAAGTTTAACTTTGGGAGCCTGGGCCAAAGAACTGATTCCCTGTGGGAATATTGCATCAAGAATTGGGCATTGCCTCTGGTAGGAGATTGGCTGCTTGGCGATAGTGTGAAGCAGGTCCGAGTGCGCGGGAATTGTCTCCCACTGCATATTCGACTCGGGCTAAAACTTTTGAGAAAGTGGAACATTAGAATTGGGGAACTGAGTTCTGTTACAAGGAGACAAATTTATCAGAGGATCCTATTAAGCTATTTTGTTGTACCCTTGTCCTTGAAGGACTGTGTGGGGGATGTCCTTTCTCAGAGCCTCCGGTGGCTCAATGACAGAAGGGTGCCCCCAAAGTATTTTGATCTGAACTGGCTGGCTCTTCAGGGGAGACTTTTTGTCCGAGGCAATGTGAGCTTTTCAACATCACAGAGAGTGCCCATGGGGCTGTTCCACTAATGAGACCCTAGAACATTTTCTTGTGGATTGTCCTGTGACAAAAGTTTTAAAACATCGGCTGGCAGAGGCTCTCAACGTGCCCCACATCAAACACCTGTCCTATGCTGATGCGGCCTATGGTGTTCTGTCTGTCCCACATCCCCTGGATAGAAGGACAGTGTATCTAATAATATCAGTGATGAGGTACCACCTATGGCAGTTCCGCTGCAGAAGGTCCATTAGCCATGAAGATGTTGTTATAGACCAAATAGTGAAGTCTGTGGTGGCTGATTTGGGTTTCCTGAGAGAAAGAGAGGTTAAGCAAAGCTGTCTGAATGCATCCAAATGGAGAGGTGTGAAACTGTGACTTATACTGATGTATTTATGATACTAATGCCTGTGATGTCTGACATGTTTCTCTTTCAAACAGACAATGTGATAACACCAGCTCATGCTTTTCAGTGTAAAAGTTCTGCAAGCTCTTTGGCTCAGCAATATATATGTCCTGAGTTGGGGGGGTGTATGTGGGAAGGATGGTGTGATGGCCCACTAATAGAAAGCCAAACTTTGGACTTTGTGGCCGGGTTTGTGGTGGTGAAGGTGGTGGTTGGGGAGGGAGGAAAACCTTTTTCATGGACAAAGGGAAAGACTTTGCCAGGTTTGTTTTGGGAATTATGGACAGAGGAAGGACTCCAAGAGGGTTTGGTGGTGGGAGATACTGCTGAGCCAAGCCAAAGATTCATGGACTATATTTTGCGTATTGGTGGTAAATAGTTTAAAATGAGTTTTGTTTTAGCTGAGCTGATGATTATTGTAAATTGATAAGTTTTTACAAAATAAAAAATTCCTATCTGATCCCCATTGTAAGCAGCAGTCCTGTACTGCTTTATGGCAGCTGAGATTCTAGCTATCTGTATAAAAGAACATTCTGTCCCAGTGGCTGCACAGATCCTATCTGATCCCCATTGTAAGCAGCAGTCCTGTCCTGCTTTATGGCAGCTGAGATTCTAGCTATCTGTATAAAAGAACATTCTGTCCCAGTGGCTGCACAGATCCTATCTGATCCCCATTGAGATTATGGCAGGTGCTCACCTTGCCTCATGGCAGGAATGGCCCTGCCTGTATATAGAGTTGCCCTGTGGTTTTCCTCCTAAAGCTGCCACCCTAGACCCTCAATCCTGCCTTGTCATATAACATAAGACTATTGGAGAGATCCCCAGATGTAGAATGCTTTGGCCTTGTATCTGGCAGGGTTTCTAAGACATTGGGCATAAAGCAATGGCCTTACTTGCCTTCAGGCCTGGATTTGTGGTGCGGCCACAAAGACATGGGCCTACGGCAGCAAGATTTAAGGGGCAGCATGCAGCCCAGTTGGAATCTAAAAAGCACTTGGGATGCCCTCCCTAGTGTGACGCGCAGGCTCACTCAAATCTAATTATCTAGAGAGGGGTTCTGGCCCTGACGGGGGCCCATGAGGGTCGGGACCCCCCAGGCTCCGACACTGGGGATGCATATTCCTGTACACATAATCCCCAGTACTCCGGCGCATGTGCACAGTCACAGTCTCCCAGGTGTCCCCAGTCATGTGACTTGTGCTCTGATAAACTTCAGTCAATCTTTACTGCTGTACTGCAAGTTGGAGTGATATCACCCCCCTCCACAGCAGCCAAACAACAGAACAATGGGAAGGTGACCAGATAGCAGCTCCCTAACACAAGATAACAGCTGCCTGGTAGATATAAGAACAGCAGTGGGGGTTGTGTGCTGTAGTTTACCATGTGCTAAATTGGGAAAGTGCCTCACGAGGAAACTTCGGGCAACTTCGGAAAATGAAGCAATCCGAATGCCTTCCCCCAGGCATTTTTCCTTCTAGCAGGTGGAAGGCAGCAGAAGGCAGTTCAGGGAGATTAGTCACCACCAAAGAAGAGGAGATTTGTTGCCAGATGACTAACCCCCCCCCCCCCCGAATCTGCCTGTGTGTCCTGACCCTAAATCCATTTGCCTCTTCTCTCTGTGGTACTGTGGTATGAAGAGGTGAACAATGTAGAGTCTGAGTCTCAGTGTGATCAAAGCTGTGATTTACAGGTGTGAACAAAACAGGGATTTGTAGCCTGAATTTGAGGTGGAATAATGAAGGGGCCAGTTAATCTCAGTACCAGCACAATGTGAAATCTACAAAAGGTACAGACACAGCAGCCAGACTTTAATGGGGGCCATACAAGGGGTCAGTTGGATAGCATTGTTCTAAGTGCATCTGACCTTGGTTGCCAAAGACAGCTCATTTGCATTTGAAAGAACAAGGGTTTAATGGCAGAGACATACTCTCAGAATCGGGGGGAGATGTAGTCGCACAGCACTTGGATCACTTCATTTTTCGAAGTCGCCAAAAGTTTCCACGGAAAACAAAGTGCTCCGAGTGCCATCCCACCGGCAATTTACATAGCCGGCGGGAAGGCAGGGGAAAGCAGTTCGGGGAGATTAGTTGACCAAAGAAGAGGAGATTTGACACTGGGTGACCCAAGATGCATAGTGCATCTATTGTAGCCAGACTGCAAATAGGGAAACATTTCTTGAAAATACATACATACATATCACCTTTCAAATAATAATTGAAGTGTCTTTGTATGAAATTGAAAATAGAACTTACCCACAAGCCAGCCGTCCGGCATTTCTCCTCGGGTGAAGAGGCCATGGAGAGCTGACTGACGCAGGATAGTGGCATCATGGACACTTCCAGGAAAGCCAGATCTCACATGATGCGCATGTTGGAATCACACACCACCTATACATTGATGGAATTTGAGCGCTTACGATTTTGGTAGTGCTCCTGTTGATGGCAAGGTGGTGTGAGCGCAACATGAGTGCAATCAATGGCTCCTAGGCAATTTGGAAATTGGCAAATTAGGAAAAAATCCTGTTTCAATCATATCCACTCTGCCTGAGTTGAGGGGAAGAAAATGAGCCCTCAGCACTTGTGCTAGTATCCTGCTAAAGGTGGGCTGGCTCATGCCAATGAGGCATGAAGAAACCTGCTGGAAACTGCCAGTGCCCAGGAAATGCAAAACTGCAAGCAGCTTGCACATGCCAGGCACTGCCTGAGACTGTGCCGTCACAGGTTCAATGGCCTCACTGATGAGGCCATAAACCTGCACTATGGCGGCACGACTCAGGCGGAACATCCTCACAACCTCATCATCAGGCAGCTCGTCCAAACAAAGTACAGGTCTCCTGAAGTAATGAGGCTGCCTGATCCTAGCAGGGACAAGCTGTTCTTGCTCCTCCGCCTGCTCTTGGGCCTCAAAAATGGCGGCTGCCAAAATGTCCATTTTGAAATAATTAAAAGTCAAATGGCATCTAGTGGGGGTTTTTATGAGTAAGCCAGTGTTTCCCAGCATTCCATGCAGCTTTTAAACATTTAACCATTTAGTGAAGCTTAAGGATAGATAGGGCCAATTAATATTTATGTTCTGATAGATGCAAGAACAAACATGTTTCTGGTGTCAGTATTTCTTTAATGTAATTCACCAAACCTCTAGTGTAGCCAGAACTAAAGAAGCAGTTTATAAAGTGATCCCTAGGTGTCACTATACACCCACAACAGTGGAGAGCACCAGCAAAGATAATCGAAGACAATCGAATAGTCAAATGATTTTTTGCCTCGACTATTCAATTAATTTCCCTCGACTATTCGATCATCTTCGAATATCGAAGTCCAAAATGTACTTCGGCAGGTCAAAGATGGGGTACAAATAAAACTTCGGGTGAAGAATTCATAAATAAGGTATCCTTTGAGTTGAGTCGAATAGTCAAATGGTCGAATTAATACATCCTTCGATAATCGTAGTTGTCCACTTCGATTATGGAATTTGACTATTCACCTGATCGTTCGATCGTTCGAATCGAAGGTCAAAGTCAAAGTAAAAAAACAGTCGAGGCTTAGTGCATCTGCCCCTGAGTTCATACGTGATAAATACAAATAGATACAAAAAAAATAACAAAAAGTACATACAAAAGCTGTTTAGAAACAAAAAAATGCCTCAATACATAAAAGTTCATGGCTTACTCGGTTTCCAAGTGGCGGCAGATCCACAGTGTTATACCCTGAAAATAAAAAAGGTCTACTTTTACCTTTTATGAACATTATTCTTATATATAAACATTATTTGAATGCACAGAATTATGTATACTTGTTTAGGGGTACATTTCTATCTATCTGCCCTCTTAAAACTTACTTCTGAGTTAGGAAGCAGTTCAGTTTCAATTGGCCATTCAATCCCCTGGACGTAGCTGGACTGTGTTTCGCCTCAGCCCAATGCCTAGCCACAAGCTGTTGAGAAATGTCTTGTTTTTACTGTTTGCTCTTTTCTGATCTATCGGGGTCTAAGGCTGCTCTTATACTAGACCTATGTATAGCTATCCCCTCTTTCAGTTGTCGAATGGTCTTCCCACAGTATATAAGACCACAAGGGCATTTGATGATATATACTACCATAGAGGTCTCGCATGTCATTCTCTGGCGGATATTATATTTTTTACCTCTATGTGGGTGTGTAAAATAAGTATTCTGTATTAAGGTTCCACACATGACACAACCCATACATTTATACACCCCTGGCCTCTCTGTCAGGTGGTGTTTACTTTGGGTTTTAGATATTTATTGGCTGGATCTGATGGACTTAAAATCTCTCTTAGATTTCTTCATCTCTTGTAACTAAACTTAGGTTTTACAGGTAATTTTTTGGACATTATCTCATCAGTACTTACAATAGGCCAGTGTTTAACTACACTGGCTTTGTCTTGCATGCAATTTGGACCATATTGACTAACCTAATAAAGATCATTTTTTTCTCTTCTATTCCTGTTTGTGTCTTTATTTGTTTGCTCACTTAATACTTTATCTCGTTTGAGTGGAAGTGCCCATTCCATAGTGTCCAACAAGAGTTTCTCTGGATATTCCCTCGCCTGAAATTTCTTATACATGTTTGTTAGATCCTCTTTTCTCCTGGTACTGTCACTATCAATTCTAATCTCCCTTAACATCTGTGACCTCGGCAATGACTTTAACAGATGTCTGGGGTGATTACTGTGATAATGCAGCAATGTGTCTGTAGGTCTGTAGGTTTGGTATATATGCCAGTCTGTAAAGTGCCTTTATCCTTATAAATTTTCACATCCAAAAATTCTATACTATCCCCATTGTACTTCGCTGTGAATTTTATAGGGCTCTCCAATAGGTTTAGATGCTCCACAAATTTTTCTAGATCACTCTGAGGGCCTGTCCATAGAAAGAACACGTCATCAATATACCTTCTACATGGTGTCTGTACAGCGGATGACAAAAGATTTCATATTCAAATTTGTGCATATATATATGCATTTGCATATGCTGGGGCCACCTTTGACCCCATTGCAGTGCCAGTGCTCTGGCGGTCTCTGTGCATTTTTTTTGTGCAATTTTTGGCAGCCTATAGATAACTGGGCATATCGGATGTGGGGGTATAAAAAATTCAAACATTTCTTTTGTAATCCATACATTAACAACAGCAATTCTTAATATGCCTTTAATTCATCTCTGAATTTAATAGTGGGGTCAAAAGTCAATTTTTCATATTTAGTAGTATCTGATAACTGAGACAAAAGCTCTTGTTTATAATAATCATAATCCATGACAATAATTCCCCCACCTTTATCAGCTCCCTTGATTATCAGATCTTTATTCTGTTTTAAAGATCTGATAGCCTCCCTTTTTTGTATAGTGCTGTGATGGGTGGACATATCAACATTCAGCATTCGGTTGAAAGTTTTGATGGATGCATTGGAGCTCACAGGGTCATAATTGCTTTTCAATTTAAATTTTCCCGGGCTGGGACCTATCTCCTGATTAGTTTCCCCCAGCGTGTCAGTTAGATTGCTGTCCACAGGGCTGACCCCCATACTGCTTATGTTATCGATGGCTAAAGGGGCATGTATTCCTAGTGGAGTTGTCACCTTTACATCCTTAGACCCCCCCCCCATATCTCTCTTTAAGCCTCAATTGCCTAGTGAACTTGTAATTATCGATAACATGTGTAAATTAATTTATACTCACCAACGTTTTCCCTAAGTTTCTGAGGGCAGATAGATAAAAATGTACCCCTAAACAAGTATACATAATTCTGTGCATTCAAATAATGTTTATATAGAAGAATAATGTTCATAAAAGGTAAAAGTAGACCTTTTTTATTTTAAAACATTGTGGATCTGCTGCCACTTTTAAAATGAGTAAGCAATGAACTTTTATGTATTGAGGCATTTTTTTTGTATCTAAACAGCTTTTGTATGAAGATACTTTTTGTTACTTTTTTTGTATCATATGAACTAAGTGTCTCACATTGATATGTCACTAAGTCACTTGGCGACATCTAGTGGAGAAAACACATAATGTTTTTTTAAACCTTTTTTAAACTTATTTACTGAAAATGTCTGCACCATTCACATAACAGTTACCTATGACGTCATTTTGGCGCCCTTGTATCACTTGCACTTTATCCTTGATAAAGGCCCCAATGGGGGCCAAAACATTGGAAAAAGTGAAGATTCAATAAAATCATTTCAAAATACAAGTGGAGTGCTGGTCCAATCTGAATTATAGCCATTTTTATGTACACATGTTATCCTTGAAAAAGGCCCAAATATGGGCCCAAACATCGGATTTATGTACTGAATAAAATCACTGTTTTGATGAAATGAACATTGGTGTACGGGTCTTTTAAACAAATCTACATATGAATTTTTTGACCCTGCACCCACGAAGATTGAAAAAAGTACAGTTTCCACATGCTACAGATTATAAATATATATATATATATATATATATATATATATATATATATATATATATATATATATATATATATATATATATATATATATATATATAACAAACAAGGGAAAGTTGTGCTCACCACTAGTTTTTAAAATCATTAGGCGGGGGTGCAATGAGGGTGTGACCACAAAAAACATATAGACAAATACAAGATTCCTCTGCACTCAACCCCAGATGAAAATTGAGCATAGGACTGGCCAGATATGGGATGACTTTGACGTAGTTGGCCAGCTTAAATATATTGCAATATATGGACAAACAATCCCTGTTTTGTTTAAAGGGTAAGGCATTTTTCAGTAGCAGTATGCACAAAATGTCGCTGTCTTAAATATATTGATAATGGGTTGAGTGCAGAGGAATCTTGTATTTGTCTATATGTTTTTTGTGGTCACACCCTCATTGCACCCCCGCCTAATGATTTTAAAAACTAGTGGTGAGCACAACTTTCCCTTGTTTGTTATAGTTATACAGAAGCAGTGACCAGCTCCATGTTGTAGCTCCCACCCCCTCCAACTATAGTCAGGTGATCCCACTGGTGTCTAATAAAAGGGCAGCCAAGTTTGGGAGTTTTACTTTGAAAGCAGCTAGCAAGTTGCAGGTAAAACGTATTCGTCCCTTTTATAAAATGTATAATTAAACCATAGAATTCTTAATGAATCAGATGAAAATTGAGCATAGGACTGGCCAGATATGGGATGACTTTGACGTAGTTGGCCAGCTTAAATATATTGCAATATATGGACAAACAATCCCTGTTTTGTTTAAAGGGTAAGGCATTTTTCAGTAGCAGTATGCACAAAATGTCGCTGTCTTAAATATATTGATAATGGGTTGAGTGCAGAGGAATCTTGTATTTGTATATATATATATATATATATATATATACACACACACACACATATATGTGTATATATATATATATAGATATATATATATATATATATATATATATATAGATATATATATATAGACAGCGCTATATAAATAAATGATGATGATATAGTAAACTGTGAAGGAGTCGGCACTCTCCTCACTAAGTACAGAAATGCCTGGGTGCAGTGTCCAAAATTATTTGAATATCTATCTACATAAAAGGTCCGCACTCTCAGGTCTTAAAAAATAAATAAAAATGTTTATTGACTAAAGGACTAATGTTTCGGCCTTGCCTTTCTCAAAGTGTATATATATATGTGTGTGTGTATATATGTGTGTGTGTGTGTGTGTGTGTGTGTGTGTGTGTGTGTGTGTGTGTGTGTGTGTGTGTATATATATAATCTGTAGCAAGTGGCTGCACTCTGGAAACCAGACTTTTATCAATCTTTGTGGGTGCAGGGTCAAAAAATTCATATGTAGATTTGTTGTAAAGTCCCGCACACCAATGTTCATTTCATCAAAACAGTAATTTTATTCAGTACATCAATCCGACATTTCGGCCCACATTTGGGCCTTTTTCAAGGATAACATGTGTACATCAAAATGGCTATATATATATATATATATATATATATATATATTGTATTTTAAAATGATTTTATTGAATCTTCACTCATATTTTTCAATGTTTGGGGGCCTTTATCAAGGATAAAGTGCAAGTGATACAAGGGCACTAAAATGACATCATAGGTAACTGTTATGTGAATGGTGCAGACATTTTCAATAAATAAGTTTAAAAAAGGTTTAAAAAACATTCTGTGTTTTCTCCACTAGATGTTGCCAAGTGACTCAGTGACATATGAATGTGAGACACTTGGGGGCCAATTCATTAACTTCGAGTGAAGGATTCGAAGTAAAAAAAACTTTGAATTTCGAAGTGTTTTTTGGGCTACTTCGACCATCGAATGGGCTACTTTAACCTTCGACTATGACTTCGACTTCGAATCAAAGGATTCAAACTAAAAATCGTTCGACTATTCGACCATTCGATAGTTGAAGTACTGTCTCTTTAAGAAAAAACTTCGTCCCCCTAGTTCGCCACCTAAAAGCTACCGAAGTCAATGTTAGCCGATGGGGAAGGTCCCCATAGGCTTGGCTATCTTTTTTTGGTCAAAGGATAATCCTTCGATCGTTGGATTAAAATCCTTCGAATCGTTCGATTCGAAGGATTTAATCATTCGATCAAACGATTATTCTTTCGATCGCAGTTTTTGCGCAAAATCCTTCGACTTCGATATTCGAAGTCGAAGGATTTTCATTCCCAGTCGAATATCGAGGGTTAATTAACCCTCGATATTCGACCCTTGATGCATCTGCCCCTTAGTTCATACGTGATAAATACAAATAGATACAAAAAAAAGTTAAAAAAAAAAGTATCTACATACAAAAGCTGTTTAGATACAAAAAAATGCCTCAATACATAAAAGTTCAATCTGAGAGTGAGGGGGAGACCAGCACGACAGGAGCAACATGCCCATCTGGTTCTTTTTTAGGGCAAAGGACACCACACCAGCGACAACACGGCCCAAAGAGAAAAAGGCCAGGGAGAAAAAGAAGACATAATCTTCAACCTATCGTCTCATCAACTATCAAGAGCCGAGAAATCGTTACTGGAGAAAGGACTGGGATTTGTTCCAGCTGTGAGTGCCAATCCTTTTATGCACATTATTGATAACTTTAAACTATCACGACAAATAAGGCTAAAATATGGACAAAATCTGGGGACTAGCAATGAAGCTGTAGCTGCATGTTATGTGAACATTGACTCAGCAGAAAAAAGATTCAAATTAAGGAGCACCTATCACCTGTTAGTAATAATCCTTCGATTAAAACTTTTTTTTTTTTTTTATAACTTGTTTTTTATTGTAAATGACAAGGTACAGTCACAACGGATTTTTATACATGGTTCCATAAAGCGGAGAGTATAGTAATTGTGATTTCGAATACGTAGCATTTCAATAACATTTTAATAACATTAGAAACATTCAGCTCAGTCATGGCTTATAGCATTGGTGGGTAGGATCTGTGGGGATTAGTTCTGATAGGAGGTTAGTAGTCTGTTGGTTAGATGGCTTCTGGGAGGCGCGGTATCGGGGTTTGATAGCTCTTGTTGTAATGTTGCTAGATATTGGGATGATTCCACGACCAAAGGATGATCCTTGAGAAGTTCCATGTCATACCAAGACGTATGTCTAAAGGTATAGATTGTGAGGCATTTGATGTGTTGTGGGAGGTGTGCTATGTAGGTAGACCAGGTGTTAAAGAATTTTGATGTGTTGTGTTCCTTTCTGGTTATAGTTTCCAACCAGTCCATATGGAAAATATGGTGCAGCTTTTGTTTCACCAACGTCATTGGTGGGGAGTCAGTGTGTAGCCATTGTTGCAGTATCGTTTTCCTGGCAGCTGCTGCCAATCTGCCCATGAGATGTTTTTCAGTTTTCGTGATTTGTGGATATGAATCAAGAGTACTGAACAGAGCCCATGTTATATGTAATTGGAGGGGTTTCCCTATCATCCGTGCACCATATGAAACGACTTCTTCCCAAAAAGATTGCATTAGAGGACAAGACCACATGCTATGGATTAAATTTGCTCCAGGAGCGTGGCATTTTAAACACACATCCGAGGAGAGGTTACCCATCTTAAATCTTCTGAGTGGGGTAAGATACGAGTTGTGGAGAATTTGCAATGACATTTCCTGAAACCTGCTCGCCGGAAGTAATGTCATAATTTTAGTGTGTTGTTTCAAGATGTCTGATTCTGTAGTATTAGGTATCTCCTGAATCCACTTAAAATTAAGTTTATCATCGTTATCTATGACTAGAAGTGGTTTGATGGTTTGATAAATGTGTGAAGTTGTGAGTTTCTTATTTTTGTTCTTCCAGAGTTGATTGAACAAGTTATTTTTGTCAGGATTTGTTAGGAGTGTTATTGTTGCGTTTGCAAAGTGAATGATCTGTAGACTTAGATATAAGTGGGTGTGGGTAAACGGAAATTTTTCTACCAGTTTATTTAAAGAGAGTACTGAGTAGTTGTTGTCTAGTATATCGTGTATGTTCCGGAGGCCGTTAATACTCCAGTCGTACAGTATGGGATTGCGCATACCTGGTGGAAAGTTTTTATTATCTATCCACGACAAGTAAGGAGAGGAATACCGTGATAGATTTTGGGTTTTCCGAACTGAGTGCCATGCGTTATATGTGTCTAAGAATAATGGATTATTTCTAGTATGCGTTGGTATGTTCTGTATGGGCGTATGTAATAGATAGTTGAGAGAGTGATTATCAGTACAATATTGGTCCAAAGAGAGTGTAGTGTATAAATCTCTATTTAGAATCCAGTCTCCCGCATATCAAAGAAGGGCTGCTTCGTTGTAGGCCTTAAAGTTAGGGAAGTTGAGTCCACCTAGGGTTTTAGGTTGTTGTAGTTTAAAAAGGCTAATGCTCGGGCGTTTTTTGTTCCATATGAAAGTTCTCAATATTTGATTTAATCGTTTCAGATTGGTCGGTTTAATACAGTATGGCAGCATCTGTATTGGGTATAAAAGTTTGGGAAATAAAATCATTTTAACGAAGTGTATTCTGCCCAGAAAGGAAAGATTGATGTGTTTCCATTGCTGCGTTTCTTGTTGTATAGTATCAATTATTTTCCTAATGTTTAGGGAGTATAAATCTTTGTGATGTGATGGAATCCGGATTCCTAAGTATTTAATGCTTTGTTTAGTTTTTTTGAAAGGGAAGTGTGGAAGCCAATCCGTGTTTTCTGTATGGTGCAGTTGGAGAGCTTCTGATTTGTCTAAATTGATTTTAAATCCTGCTATTTTGCCAAATCTATGAATGATCTGCAAAAGAGCAGGTATTTCCGTTTTTGGTTGATTGACAAAAAGCAGGATATCATCAGCAAAAGCCGTCACTTTCGATTAAAACTTTTAATCCAATGCTTAATGTGGATATGGCTAAGTGGTATGAGACAAAACACCACTGGTATGGGAATTTGTCAGGGGCAGAGTGGAGGCCATGAAATCACTCAGAGAGAATAAAAATATACTAATCAGAAGTGCTGATAAGGGTGGAGGGGTTTTAATTCTTGATTAAAGTTATTACAAAGAGGAGCTCCTCACCCAATTAAGCGATACCCTGAGTTATGGGGAATAATTAAGTGACCCCACTGCCAAATTTCAAGAAGAATTGAAAAGCATTTTGAATAGTGCAGTTATCAATTCTTGGATTACTGAGGAAATGATGGATTATTTCCTACCAAAATTCCCAATGAAACCAGCCATATACACCTTACCCAAGATCCACAAAAATATGTCCAAGCCTCCAGGATGCCCCATCATATCCTCCAATGGATCACTCAATGAGAATATTGCCGAATATGTAGACTTCTTGTTACAACCCTGTGTGCTACCTTAAAGACTCTAATGATTTTTTGAAAGTTGTAGGAAGTATTGATTGCACACTAGAGAATTTTATTTTGGTTACAATAGATGTACAAAGCCTCTACACCTGTATCCCTCACAGGACAGGTGTAGAGGCTGTGCGTAATTTGATTACGGGCAATGCACTATATGATGGGCCACCTATCGAATTACACTGTCCCTCCTTGAATTCATTCTACATAAAAATTATTAATCATTCCTATACCAACAGTACACTTGGGGAGAGACTGCAATATCCCACAATGCCCTCTGTTGGTTATATGAAAGAATAACAGTGCGCCCTCTGTTGGTTATATGAAAGAATAACAGTGACTGCAATATCACACAGCGCCCTCTGTTGGTTATACGAAAGATTAACAGTGATGGCAATATCAAACAGCACCCTCTGCACATGGTAGTGGGACAGTGGGACAATGCACACAGTAATCCGTTTGGCAATTCTCTGTCACCATCAACTTTGCAAAGAAGTCCGGTTGATCGCTGGGGGGGTCGCTTTGGCAGAATGTGCGCTGCTGGGAGACAGGGCTGTAGTTGTGTCTAGGCTTATGAATGAATTGGAGAGTCCAGTACGTTTCTCCTTGAAATTCGAATAATATTAAATTTTTGGATGTGAAAATATACAAAATGAGGGAAAAATTACATACTAGCTTGTATGTGAAACCTACGGACAGAAACACCATTGTCCACTACCACAGTAACCACAGTAAATGTGCTGATTTTGCAATATCTGGAATTACAGAACTGATAACTAGTATGGGGTGTCTTCCTTCTGGGGCCCCTATACTTCACCTACTTAGGTGTACCTATGCATATTGGGCATCAAACTGTTCAGCGGACCACAGACTTTCAGATTTAGGGTGTTTTATCTTGGTATGTATTGATATGTAGGAGATACAATGCTTTAGAAATGGAGTATTGAGGTGATTTTCGGAAATGTCATAAAATTTGCTTTAGGAAAGCTTTGAGGCTTGGTACTTTGGAGTAGAAAGGCACTCATACCCATTTTAGATTTGTCAATGTGTACTTTACACAAATATATGGTTTTCTTGGGTGAACATACATTTTTGTAGTTTTGCCCCTTGAAAAATGCTGTAAATGTGCTAATTTTCCAGTATTTGTAATTACAGAAGTCTTCATTCTGGGGCCCCTATATGCCACATACTTAGGTGTACCTATGCTTATTGGGTATAAAACTGTTTAGCGGACACCCTAAACCTTCAGATTTAGGGTGTTTTATCTTGGTATGTATTGATATGTTGTAGATATGATGTTTCAGAGTTGGGGTATTGAGGTGATTTTTGGAAATATAAATAAAATTTGGAAAATGTACTTTGGAGTAGAAAGGCATACATACCCATTTTAAATTCGTCAGAATGTGTAGTTTCCAAAAATGTATGGTTTTCTGGGGTGAACATACATTTTTGTACTTTTGCCCCTTGAAAAAATGCTTTAAATGCGCTGATTTGCAGTATCTGGAATTACAGAACTGATAACTTGTATGGGGTGTCGTCATTCTGGGGCCCCTATATGCCACATACTTAGGTGCAACTTGGTAGTTTTCAGTACAAATATATATTTGCCCATTTTGAACTTGTTAGAATCTGTTCTTTCCAATAATGTGTAGTTTTTAGGTAAACCTACTGTAAGTGGAATGTTTGGCCTTGAAATTAGATGTATGCAGTTTTGTGGACAGGTGCTTTGGAAATTTGATATTTTGCTGCTTCTAGTTTTTGATCTATAGAAGTGAGAAATCTCCATAAAACTATATATATTTGGTATTGGCGCATTCGGGAGACACAGAACTTTCCAAATCTGCTGTGTTCTCGTGCATAAAATAAATTATGTTTCTGATATATGCGTTTGTATCATTTGAAATTGTTTTTTTTTTGTTTTCTTATACACTTAGAAGCCCATATCTTTTTACAGGAGTGGAATTACAACAAAATTCTAGCATATTTTGAAAGCTTAGGTTGTTCTGAAATATCTTGTTTTCCTGGGTAAACTAAAAGACCCCACTCCCCCAGAAAAGGCCCCTAAAATGAAAGAGCACAAAATGTTCAAAAATGGTCTGGCAATAAAACTACCAACTTGGCCAAATTGGCTGGCAGTGAAAGGGTTAACAGTGAGTCTATAGGAAATGGCCTCCCTTTAATTCAGTGCTATCTGGGTTTCCGGATAATGAATTCAATACCTGTACTACCCTTAGTCAATGTAATACATACACGTATTTATATCAGGGCTGTCTGCTAGAAACTTTATGACTAATAGTAGGAGCAGGAAGTGAACTGCGGATCCTCTTTGCTTTCAGTTCTGCCAATACACCATACACTGACCTGGCTTATCTCCTCATGGTATACATCTCATAGTATACAGTGTATACACAATATAAAAAGTTACAAAACAAGGCTGATTAGTAATTCAGATTACATTACATTGCAGCATTAAATCGAGTGTGCTATGCTTACTTTTTGCTCTTTTCTGACAACCCCTAAGCTTAGCTTCTCAACAGCAGCCCAGAGAACACCGAACATGTGCAGGGCTACTGACACTCAAAAGATGGCCTAACAAGAGCCAAGATAGGGAGCTCATGTGGACAACTTTGGAGGCCTGAATCATTATGCATTCAGACTTCCGGTTTGGCGCCTGAGGTGATGGGAATGCAAGGATAGTGCTCCTGCTAGTTTGGGTTAATAATCTGCAATTAAAAGCTGTTTCTCCTCCTGAAACTAACACCTACTGGTTCCTGGTGCTTAAAGGGGACCCGTCACCCAAAAAGAATATTCCAAATTCTATTTTATCACATTAGTCAAGCAAAATGAACTTTAATTACACTATATAAATTATTTGAATTTTGTTTCCTTCGGTCTGGGAATTCATAATTACAACAAGCAGGCAGCAGCCATTTTGTGGGACACTGTTATTAAGACAAGCCTTGCATCATCTCAGAATCTTGTTTGTGCACCAGAATGGGGGACCTGATGTCCATCCCCATGTCCTGGTTACACAATTAAATGGTGAAGAGACAGGGGAATGTGGGGAGAGCAGTGACATGTAGGAAGTGCTGAATGGAAAGTGAAAGTAATTGTCTGCCCCGCCTCTATGCCACGGGCATAGAGGAGGGGCAGACAATATTTGATTGACAGCTGAGATTTTTAAATGAGCTTACAACAGCTATGAATGCTTTAATAAAAAATAGAAATTGGATTTCATGTTTAATTTGAAAAATACTTTTATTATACAGATTTTTGTGTCTGGATGACAGGTCCACTTTAAGGGGAATCCGAGTGGGTGAGGAGAAGCTGTGTTTTTGTCCGGTGCTCGGACCTGTATGAACTTTTCAGTTGCGTCGGCATAACTTACCTCAGGACCCGCCATTGCTGCAGCCGTGCTGGTGCGGTGTAAATTCCTGTCATTACTGAAAAGACTGCTTGCTGCTCTGTCCTCCTGGCAAGTCTAGTCTTGTCTTATTTTGGCTGTCGGCTCTGTTTATCAAGGCTGCCCTGCTTTGGCTGCTGAGCCGTTCACATACTGCAGAGGTCCCCAGTTACCTCAGAACCCGCCATTATAATTACCGAGATGGTGTTTGGCCGCTCGAAAGACTATCCAGTTTCTTCTACCCTGCAGTGTCACCTGTGTGCTTGCGGTTCTCTCGGCTGAGGGTTCTGCTGCACACCGGGTCTTTATGTAATTAGCGGAGTTCTGTGGCAAAGTTGAGCAGAATATTAGTCATAAAATGGCGAACCCGGATTATCAACTGGTTCATTGAGGAACAAGTTAATTAACTCACATTGTTTCTATTTCAGTGACAGGATTTTGTCACTAAGAGATAGACTTCATCCTTTTGTTATCTCTCTGCTGACCTGGACTTGACATTACTCAGTATCTGCTGTCATATTTGATACTGTAGTATCATCTTTATCATTAACTGTGTGGCAAATCTTGGAGGATTGTAACTAGAGAAATAAATTAGTGGTTATTCCTCTGTGAAAGCAAAAAGGTCACGGAAAAGAAAAAAGAGGAAGAAATTTTGAAAAAAAAAAAAAACAAAACAAAAAATAGGAAAAATTTTCCAAAACCTGCCAATCTCTGTCTAATCTACAAATTCATTTTTCCTTAATGTATCCTGCTAAACTAAAGATTTTTCTGCCTTCTGGAGCTAGAGTTTTCAGTGATCCTGGAGAGGCTCATACATTTACTACACATTTGTAAAAGAAAAACTTTGTGATTTTTGCTTCAGTGACAATGTCTAATTCGAAGTTCAGCTCTCCTCCAAAGGATCAAAGATGGAAGAGATAAGATAAACCTCGACAATCCAGACTTTCAAATGACTCAAAATCTTCTCAGGTGCAGACCAAAAGATCGAGATCTCCACAGGGAACCCTCCACAATCCAGTGAAGAAGACTTGATTACTGACTCCTAAAGGGATTCAACTTTTCTCCATTATGACCATGTAGCGGGTGTTTTGCTCTCTGTTAAACTCATCTCATTGAGAGAGTTTTTAGTTTTCCATCCTTAGGGAAAAAAGGGAGTGTCATATTACTTTGATATACCTGATTTGGTATTTTAGTTATTTGAGTTACTGTTTTTAGTTTTATATGCTATCAATAACTAGTACTGTTTGCTCTGTTTTGTTTACACCAGTGGATGTAACTATATATGTATTGTTTTATTTAAATCTGCTCAGGCTCATCTTTCAGGCTGATGTTCTCACCTAAATCAAATTCTTTGTCCTTTGTTTCCCGAATGTTAATGGATTGAATCACTTTTCTAAGAGAAGTAGTATACGTAGAAGTTTAAAGAATACCAAATGTGACATATAAGAAACCCATCTTAATGGTTCAGAGAATGCTTGGTTGAAAAAAATTGGGTTTGTGAGCTAGCTTTCTCCTCTGCTGTCAATAAAAAATGTGGAGTAGCTATTTTATTCCATCGTAAACTGAATGTTGCTATAACAAAGTCAATTGAAGATGAGCTTGGCAGATTTATTTATACCAAAGTACTCATTAATGATGTTGTGTGGCACTTGTGTTCCGTGTATGCTCCATACAGTTCTAAATCTGATTATTTTAATTGGCTTAAAAAACAAATTTCTTTGCTTCCTGCTAATAATATGTTTCTGGCAGGGGACCTGAATGAGTTCTTTCTTAGTTCTTTAGATAGATCTGATTGGAAACTAAATAATCCTGGTAAGAAATTTAATCTCCTACATAATTTTTGCAGAGATACTAACCTTAAAGATGTTTGGAGGTTTTTTCACCTGCTGAAAAAGATTGTACCTTTTTCTCATCTGCTCATCATGTAGGTACAAGAATAGATTATATTCTAATTTCCAATAATCTGATAAATTAAGAAATTAAGATATTGAAGCAACCACAGGAAACATCAATATCTCAGACCATGCACCAGTTTCAGTTGTAGTCTCCATTTCACCTGCTCCTAGAAACTATATGTCTCTTGGTCCTTTCCCAATTCACTTAAAGATAATCCAGACTTCATAATGATGCTACATAGTAGATGGGATTTGTTTTTTAATGAAAACAAAATACACTCAAATGACCCATCGTTATTATGGTAAACTTGGAAGGCAGTGGCTAGAGGGGAAATATCTTCTTTTAAATCTCACTTCTTTAGAAAAGTTCACAAAAATTTTCTTGAATTGAGCAAAAGACAAAGTGTCTTCGATTTAAACAGCATCCCTCGTTTGAAAATGCTCAAAAATATAAGAATTTTTTAGATGAACTTAAAGTCTGGATCAAATTGAGACAAAATTGTTTTACTTTTTTTTCACTGGCTAGGCTTAATAATTTAAGTAACAAAGAAAATAATTTGCTTTTCAATCTTACTATGGCTGAAAAAAGCAGGCTAAGCTTATTAAGATTAAAGATACTCATAACCAGTTAACAAATGATCCCAATAAAATATCTAATCTTATTATAAAGATTTATACTCTAATCCAAATATAAACTCTGAGAAAATGGAAAAATTCTTTGAAAATTGTAAGATTCCTCAGAATTCGAAAGTTCAGTTGGAAAAGCTAACTAGTCCAATTTCTACAGAGGAAGTGTTCAATAATATTAATAATCTGAAAACTGTAAAGGCAGGTGGCCCTGATGAATTAACTCCTTTTTATAAAATGATGAAGGATAAAATATTACCTTTTCTAACAAACCTATTTAATGATATTTTATTCTTGGGAAAAAGTCTACATTCTAGTGAAATTTCCAATCTTAGAGTCATCCCAAAAAAAGACAAAGATTTAACCCTCCCCTCCTCTTATAGGCCTATTTCCTTATTAAATCAAGATATCAAGATATTATCCTAGGTCCTTGCCGATAGACTTTCTTTAATTCTTCCCTCTATAATCTATGAGGCCCAAAATGGTTTTATTAAGAATAGATCAGGAGTTAAGAATATTAGGGCTTTGATCCATACTGCATATTTTGCTAAAAAACACAAAATCCCTAGTTCTATACTCAATATTGATGCTGAGAAGGCATTTGATAATATTATCTGGGAACATCTATTTAGTTGCCTTAATAATTTGGTATCACGGGCCCCTTTTTTCATTATATCAAATATCTTTATAAAAATCCTAGAACACAGATAATTTTGGGGGGAGCTAGGTCGATACCTTTTGAAATTTTTAAAGGGACGAGACAGGGCTGTCCTTTGTCACCCCTTTTAGTTTATATTGCATTAGAACCACTAATTTGCTTCCTTGATCAGTCAATTAAAGGGGACATTTCATATAACCTTCATATTCAGATATATTACTCATCCTTCCTCAAAACATGTAATGATGCAGAAAGAAAAACGTTGTGAAAGCATTTTACCTCCTAGAACTGCCTTTATATCAGAGCTGCAGACTGAACCTCTCTGCTTGGTGTCTAGGCTGAAATGAAGAGTAGAAGTGTCTGTTCAATCTCTTACAGGAAGTGGTCACAGCACTGACTGACAGGCTGAACTCTGGAGCTGTAGCAGCTAAACTCCTTCCCTCCCACCCTCTGTCCTGTGTGTCCCAGCCTGCACATAATTGTCTTATGCTGCTGCCTGATCATTCACTTATAATTCTATATCTTAAATGCTCAACAGAAATCAATAGATGTGAAGGTTAATACAAACTATAATAGTAATGTTATAGTAGTATTTTCTTTTATTTAAAGTACAACAGTACAGCTCCTGTGTTTCACAGCAAATAGGCATCAGTCACACATGTACCTGGACATAATCTATAGTCCATAATATATTGTTATATACTATGCAACTCCTTGCCTTTATTGCATTACAAAAGTTATACAAACAGTGTACATTAGTATTTACTGTTATCATATTCCAGAACAACATCTGTAGGTTTGTTTTCCTTCATATTAATATATGATCAGGTGTAGGGAGTTGCAAGGGAATAAATGCAGCACTTCAGGTACAATTTATGTTTAATTGCAGGGAGTTGCAAGGGAATAAATGCAGCACTTCTGGTATAAATTTTGATCAGGTGCAGGGAGTTGCATGGGGAAATGCAGCTGTTCTGGAACAATTTATGATCAGGTGCAGGGAGTTGCAATGGGATGGCAGCTGTTGTGGAACAGTTTATGATCATGTGCAGGGAGTTGCAAGGGAATAAATGCAGCTGTTCTGGAACAATTTATGATCAGGTGCAGGGAGTTGCAAGGTAAAATGCAGCTTTTGTGGAACAATTTAAGATCTGGTACAGCAAGTTGTAAGGGGAAATACAGCTGTTGTGCAACAATTTATGATCAGGTGCAGGAAGTTGCAAGGTAAAATGCAACTGTTGTGGAACAATTTATGATCAGATTCAGCGAGTTGTAAGGGAATAAATGCAGTTGTTCTGGGATATTTTATGATCAGGTGCAGGGAGTTGGAAGGGAATAAATGCAGTTGTTCTGGGATATTTTATGATCAGGTGCAGTGAGTTGCAAGGGGAAATGCAGCTGTTATGGAACAATTTATAGGGAGGTGCAGGGAGTTGCAAGGGGAAATGCAGCTGTTATGGAACAATTTATAGGGAGGTGCAGGGAGTTACAAGGGGAAATGCAGCTGTTGTGGAACAATTTATAGGGAGGTACAGGGAGTTGCAAGGGAATAAATGCAGCTGATGTTCTGGAATTGTAGAACATATAATAACAGATGTGGGGACTTTACAAAGGAAAACCCAAAAGACATTGATTGCTTTTTGTATACAACATAATACATGTGTAGAAAATGACTACGGTAGTTATACTAACTGCTGATACACATTGCCCCCAGAAGAGAATAAAATACTTTTAGTAGCAGATTATGTATTATTTATACGGCAGTTTGCTTTTCTTTCTTTTCCACAATTATTGCAGGGCAAGAGAAAGGAACAAGCAGTGAAGGGAGAAGGAGGAAAATGAACAGGGCAGAGAGGGGGTTAAATATATAGGACAGAGAGGGAGAGAAAGGAGCAGTTCAGGGAAGGGAAAACCAGCAGTAAGGGTTAACAGATGTCTGCAGGGAAGGACTGAGAGAGACATCACAGACCCCCCCCCCCCCCACTCCTCCCTCACTGGCTGCTACTGTATAGCTTATACAGAAAGAGCAGCTCAGATACTTAAGAGTCTGGGACAGGAAGTTGCAAAGGGGGAGGGCTGAGAACAGTTTCCAAGCTAATACAGATGATTTTTGATCCAAAAGGTATTAAAATAAAAACTATTTCTTCTATTTTACATAATTTTACATGGTTTAAGGGAATTACCATTAACAGTAGACATCTTAAGGTCAGCCTTTTACATCATTTTACATGGTTTGATGCATTGTGAAAATGTATGCTATATGGCCCCTTTAAGGGAATTACCATTAATAGTAGACATCTTAAGGTCAGCCTTTGCTGACGATTTATTATTAATTTTAAAAAATCCTGAGGCTACATTTAAGGTTGTTTTCAATTTATTCCAAGACTTTCAGTCTTTTTCTGATTACAAAGTGAACGCTGAAAAATCTGAAGTAGTGAATATATATGTTTTTTTTCTAATTCTCTACTTAAGAAATTTCAACTTAAAACCCCAAAAAATCTGATAAAATATTTAGGATTAATAATTCCATCAGATGTGTGAAAAATAGGCCAACTCTCCCCTTAATATCAAGGGACAAGCACTTTTTTAAAAATCTTTGATATTTCCCAAGCTAATATACCCATTAATTAATCTCCCTTTGGATATAAAACATTATGATATTAAGAAACTTGACTCTGCTTTAAATACATTTATTTGGAACATTAAAAAAGTTAAATTTGGAGGTTTAAACCTTCCTGATTTCAGAGCTTTTAATTTATCAGCTAGAATTTATCACTAGATATCTTATTGAGTGGATCTCTCAAGGCAATACATTTTCAAACCCTGACATTGAGATCTTTCAAGAACCTTTCTATGATATTTTATCTGTTTTAAACAGCAAATGGGGAAATGTTCCTTGTGATTTTAAGAGGAATCCTATATATCGTGATTTTTGTGTGGAAACATTTATTTTTTCTCAACATAGGTATAGTTATATTGAATCCCCTTTCATGCCAGCTAAACTCTTACTCAAACCCTCAGATTATCAAAAGTCTGACTCCTTTTTTTTGTCAACTTTCTTTTTATTAAGATCAAATTTTACTTTTCCTGAAGGACTGTGCACAAAACAGCATAATGCAGAACACATGAATGCATGGTACAATATATTGCTTGACAGGGGAAAAGATACAGAAAAACAAATTAAAGAGAAAAAAAAAAGGAAAAAACATGAAAAGAAAATGAGCCATAAATAAAACGATCCACTGGTTATATGAAAGTTATCACTAAGCATGTCACATTTGGTATCTGTAGTAGCGATTAGTGATGGGCGAATTTATTCGCCAGGCGCGAATTCGCGGCGAATTTGCGCGATTCGCGTCCAGAGAATAAATTCGCTAAACGCCCGCGAAAATTCCCCAAAAAAATTCGCCGGCGTCAAATTTTTTTTTTACGAAAAACGGGCGCCGGCGTCAAAAACGAGACGCCGGCGCCGTTTCGCGAATTTTGCGCGAAATTCGCGAAATTCGCGAATTTTTCGGCGAAGCGAAACGGCGCAAATTCGCCCATCACTAGTAGCCATAAGTCTCAAACATCAGTTAAGCACATATTCAAAGAAAATGAAATGAACTCTGCCCATTGCCCCATTCCAACTCAGAGGGATATGAACGATTCCCTATGAAGAATCCAAGTGTCCCAGATCTCTGTGTATTTCTCCATTTGGTTATCAATTTGGTATTTCAAACGTTCATTGGCATGTATGAACTCTATCTTGTCCAGAACTTTAGGTAAGGTAAGGCAGGGTGATTTCCACTGTGCCGCAATATGAATCCTAGCTGCCATACAGATATGTTGAGTCAGATGCTGTACCGAATTGTTCATGCCTTCCAGTTTATGTCCAAGGAGCATAACTTCTGGGCATGGGTCAATGGGAGTATAAAAGAGCGTAGTCAATATCCGAGATATCTGCCGCCATAGGGCTTGTGTCACAGGACAGCTCCACCAGGTATGCCACACCGACCCTCTAGTGGGACAATTCCTGACGCATTGAGGTGAAACAGTGGGGTATATACGATGAAGTCGCTCTGGAACATAGTACGCTCTATGGAAGAGTTTAAGTGAGGTTTCCACTATGGTGACATTATAGCTCCCCTTGAAAATTCTTAAGTAGCTTTTGAGCCATATTTCCGAGAAAACGTTTTCCCCAAGTCTGTTTCCCAGTACTGCATGTGTCGAAGTTTGTCCAGTGCGTCAGCATGATTCAACTGGTTGTAAATGGTTGATAGGACTCGTTTACTCATTGGGGAAGTCATGCAAATGACCTCCAAAAAGGTTCTAGAGACCATATGCTTGTGCCAGAGGTGTGTAGCAAAATGGGACAGTTGCATTGCACGGTAGGTCTCAGTTGGCGGCGCCTGATACTTCTGAATAAGCGTCTCCATAAGCAGCGGTTTAGATCCATCAGTGAGCTGGTAAGCGGTGAGTACCCCCCTGTCTTTCCACCAAGTAAAGGCCAACTCGGATCGGCTCGGGGGAAGAAGCATGTTTCCATGCAATGGTACCATTGCCGAAGGGTTTGAAGCCAGACGGTATTTGAATTTAAGTATGTTCCATAACTGCAGTATAGTATAAGTCAATGGGGAAACAGTTCTACACACTTTAACATCCGAGTTTGGATTCCAGAGTAAGCTCTATAATGAATAAGGTTGTATCATATTAGACTCCATGAGCACCCACAAAGGAGCCTGAGGTCCTCCATGTATGGGGGGGATCTGGGCACAACATGCTACCCTATAATAATGAAGCAAATTTGGGACCCCCAATCCGCCCCTAGTTTTGTGGAGGTACATAATATGTCTATTGATCCTAGGTCTCTTGTTCCCCGAGATGAAGGCCATAATTTTCTGTTGGAAACTGATCAGATCCCTTCTCAAAATGGCAATGGGCAGAGTTCTAAAGTAATATAACAACCTAGGCAATGTCAACATTTTAATACAATTTATTCTCCCTATCCAAGAAATCTGTTTTGGCCTCCACTCCTGTAACTCGTGCAACAATTTCCTATACAGTTGAGGGTAATTATTTTTATACATTGTTTCCAGGTTGGCAGTGAGGTGTATGCCTAAATATGACAGGTATTTTTCTCCCAGTTGAAACCCAAAATTAAGTTCAATAAGTTTGCTGGTACTCTTGGGAACGCCGCAAGGCATAAATTCGCTCTTATCCTGATTTAATTGTAGCCCCGAGGCCTTAGAAAATTCCTGAATAATGTGGAGAAGGTTGGGCAGCGTAGTTAAAGGTTGTGTGACAGTCAACAATAAGTCGTCTGCAAAAAGGGATACTTTATGTTCAGTGTTAGCTATAGTGTAGCCTGTAACATTGTGGTTACCCCTAATAGCCTCTGCCAGCGGTTCCATTGCAAGAGCAAAAAGGGCAGGGGACAATGGGCACCCCTGCCTCGTGCCCCTTTGTATCTCGATAGTTTGAAAGGAGGAAGTAATTAATTTCAGAGTAGCAGACGGGGTGGAATAATACGTAGAAAGAATGGTAGTAAAAGGTTCACCAATCCCAAGTGAGCTAAGTATTGTTCTAAGATATTGCCAGTCAAGGGAATCAAACGCCTTCTCTATATCCAAGGCTAATACACCCATGGGTGTTTTGGTAGAATTGGCATGTTGTATTATATTAAGGACCTTTCTCACATTGTCCCCTGCCTGTCCGAATGGGATGAATCCAACCTGGTCTCTATGTATCACTTCTGGCAAAATAGAGGACAACCTTCGTGCTAGGATGCTAGTCAAAATTTTTAAATCAATGTTCAATAGGGATGTAGCGAACGTCGGAAAAAAAGTTCGCGAACATATTCGCGAACTTGCGCAAAAACGCGAGCGGTTCGCGAACGGTTCGTGAACCCCATAGACTTCAATGGGAAGGCGAACTTTAACATCTAAAAAAAAAATTTCTGGCCAGAAAAATGATTTTAAAGTTGTTTAAAGGGTGCAACGACCTGGACAGTGGCATGCCAGAGGGGGATCAAGGGCAAAAATGTATCTGAAAAATCTGCCTGTGTGTGCTTGGAAGAGATAGTGTAGGGGGAGAGCTGTTAGTGATTTCAGGGACAGATGATAGTAAGTTTGCTGGCTAGTAATCTGCTTGATACTGCTCTGTATTGGAGGGACAGAAGTCTGCAGGGATTTGAGGGACATTCTAGCTTAGGTAGCTTTGCTGGCTAGTAATCTACTGTTCTCTTTAAACAACTGCCATACGTTGACCTTGTAGGCATTGTTTGCCCAGTTTTTTTGGACGCAGCCACTGAAGCACAGTTGCCAGAAAAAATATGCCATATAAATGCTGAAAATAGTCATTTTTCGCCATACGTTGACCTTGTAGACATTGTTTGCCCAGTTTTTTTGGTTGCAGCCACTGAAGCACAGTTGCCAGAAAAAATATGCCATATAAATGCTGAAAATAGTCATTTTTCGCCATACGTTGACCTTGTAGACATTGTTTGCCCAGTTTTTTTGGTTGCAGCCACTGAAGCACAGTTGCCAGAAAAAATATGCCATATAAATGCTGAAAATAGTCATTTTTTGCCATATACGTTGAGTCAACGTATGGCAAAAAATGACTATTTTCAGCATTTATATGGCATATTTTTTCTGGCCTCTGTGCTTCAGTGGCTGCGGCCAAAAAAACTGGGCAAACAATGCCTACAAGGTCAACGTATACACTACTACAGCGGTGGATACGGATTACGTAAAATATATTATGGCTGCTTGAAAAAAGTCACTCCGGTGTTTTTTCTGGAGACGGTAATATTATGGATATTTAGACAGAATGTGAACAAGGTCACACAGCTAGATGGCGGGTTGAAGAAAACACTGTGCAAATAATGCCTACAAGGTCAACGTATACACTACTACAGGCGGTGGATACGGATTACGTAAAATATATGAATGCTGCTTGAAAAAAGTCACTCCGGTGTTTTTTCTGGAGACGGTAATATTATGGATATTTAGACAGAATGTGAACAAGGTCACACAGCTAGATGGCGGGTTGAAGAAAACAGTGTGCAAATAATGCCTACAGGGCAAATAATGCCTAAAAGGTCAACTTATACACTACTACAGCGGTAGTAAAATAAAAAAAAGTAAAATAAAAAAAAAATGAATATTAAAAAAAAAAAATTAAAGTTGGTGCTGCTGAACTACTAGGAGCAGCAGATTAGCACACCAGTCCCACTCCCCAACACTGCTAGACTAATAGCACTGGGCTCTTATAGTAGTAGTAGTAGTAGTAGTAAAACAACAAAAAAATAAATAAAAGCAGTCCTTACAAGGACTACTGTTATTGCAGCAGTCAGCAGATGAGATCAGAAGCAGGACAGCTGCCCACTGCAGCTACATACAGAGCACTGCAGTAGAAGGTAGATTACTAGCCAGCAAAGCTACCTAAGCTAAAATGTCCCTCAAACCCCTGCAGACTTCTGTCCCTCCAATAACAGAGCAGTATCAAAACGATTACTAGCCAGCAAACTTTCAACTGTCCCTGAAATCACTAACAGGCAGCAGCTCTCTCCCTACACTATCTCTTCAGCACACACAGGCAGAGTGAAAAAACGCTGCAGGGCTTCGGTTTTTATAGGGAAGGGGAGTGGTCCAGGGGAGAGCTTCCTGATTGGCTGCCATGTACCTGCTGGTCTGGGGTGAGAGGGCAAAAAAAGCGCCAACAATGGCGAACCCAAAATGGCGAACGTCGCGCGACGTTCGCGAACTTCCGGCGAGCGCGAACACCCGATGTTCGCGCGAACAAGTTCGCCGGCGAACAGTTCGCGACATCTCTAATGTTCAATAGCGAAATGGGACGGTAATGTTTTGGTTGGAGAGGGTCCTTATTCGGTTTAGGGATCAGTGTAATATGCGCTGACAGCAATTCTTGGGGAATGGGTTTACCATCTCGGATATGATCAAATAGCAATTTAAGGCGTGCAGTTACTATGTCAGCAAAGACTTTATAATATTTGGCTGAGAAGCCATCAGGGCCGGGTGCCTACCCTGCCTTGAGATGTTTGATTGTATAAGCAATGTCCTCGACCGTTATGGCAGCATTCAGCATATCTAAACTTGAGTCAGAAAATGTAGGTAAAGGATATTGAGAAAGGAAGGTCTGTATACACCAACACATAAACCTCGAGAATCCGGTTTATGTGTTGGTGTATAAAGTTTCCTATAGAAGTCTAAAAATTTGTCCCTTATTTTTTCCGGGTTAGAGGTAATGGTGTCCAGTGAAGTTCTAATATGGGGTATCTGGTTAATCTGAGATTTGGCACGCAGAAGGTTAGCTAAGTAAGTGTCTGGTTTGTTACAATTCTTATAGTATCTAAACCTAGTCCATCTGAAAGCTTTATCTACTTCCATTTGTAAAGTATTCAGTTCTTGTTTAAGTGCTTTAATACGTTTGGTCAGGTGTGATGACGGTGAGTTTTGATTAAGCCTTTCTAAGGTGGTCAATGAGGATTCTAGTTGGTTATATCTATCCCTTTGTTGTTTTTGTCTTCCTAGCTGCATGTTGTATGAGATATCCTCATATAGTAGCCTTATGGGCTGCCCATACAATATCTGGCGTGACATCGGCCGTGGTATTTTCCTTGAAATAATTAGTTAGGGTAGTTTTTAACTCTTGTGTGACTTGGGGGTCGCTAAGTAGGCTTTCATTAAGGTGCCATCTAGATGATCTAGGGTGAGTACCCTGTATCAACACCTTAGCAACCATGAGGCATCCTTTAAGTTAGGGATCATTGCTGCATTGAGTAAGATGGCATCGATTCTAGAATATTGCTTATGGGGGGCATAATAAAAGGTATATCCAGGTGTTTTAGGATGGAGTTCTCTCCAGGTGTCAACAAATTGGGACGTGTTAAGAACCCGTTGAGTTACCTTAGCGGCCTTAGGTTCCCTGAGGTAGGGTAGCACGGCCGATTTATCCAAGGCCGGATTAAAGGGAAAGTTAAAGTCTCCGCACCACAAATTAATATCAAGGGGATGTGTACTTAGTTTAGTAGCGAATTTGTTAAAAAAACTCCCGGGGGGCAGCATTCGGGGAATAGGTGGATGTAATCAAGTAGGGTACCAACAATGGATAAGTACCTCCCCTCTTTATCAACCTGTACATCCGTCACAACAATCGGAAAATTGTTATGGACCAGAATGGCAACACCTCTATGCTTTTTATTGGGAGCAGATGCCAGAAAGTATCGGGAATATTGGTGATGAAAATATTTTGGGAAAGACTGTCTAGTAAAGTGAGTCTGCTGCAAGCAAATCACATCTGGATGCATACATTCATACCATTGGAAGGCCTGTCTACGCTTCCGCGGAGAATTTAACCCCTTAACATTATGGGAGACTATTGTAAAAGTCATATTGAAATGTTATCATGAGAAAGCCATTAAAGCAAAACAGCATGTCACCCCGAGGGGGAGAGCAACAAGTAGAATGACATAAACCTAGGGATAGGAGAGAACAGGAGTGGAGGCCATGCTTCACTAACATTATAGCATACAGGTATACTGAACATTCAAGGACCATAGGAAGAGGCATAAAGGTAAGTACATGTCGTAATGAGAAAGTACAAAAAGGATACCACAAACAGTTATAAACAAAGTGGACTGACCCAAAATAGCGAACAAAACAATTTAAGTAATAAAAAGTAACCTGAAAAAGAACCCCAAAAGTGGGGAAAATGTCCCGGTCATTCAGCGACTGTCTATGTGGGGTCGCCACTAGACTGGGGAATGTGGGCAGCATCTATTCCCAAGCCCATTTAGAAGGATGCAACGTATCCAGCAGAAGTAAATAGAAACATGGGGTATAAGGCATACTTATCCGGGCAAGTCTCTGTTATCCGGAATCGTTTGAGAGCGGAGCCTTTGTGGTTTGGGGTTGCCAGAGTTGCGGCTTAGGTGAGAAGGTGAGTGGAGACCAGCCACCACTTGCCACTCCTTGTGAGGTCTCGGACTGCTTCCCGCCGATGGCGTTGGCGAAGGAGCAAGAAGGCCTTCCTTCTGTAGGACGTGTAAGGCCGCCTCTGTGGTCTTGAATGAATACATACGGTTATTGATGGTGCAATGGAGTGCAAAGGGGAAGCCCCATCTGTACTTAATCCGTGCCTTCGGAAGCTGTAAGGTAACATCTTTCATCAGCCTCCTCTTTTGCAAGGTAGTAGGTGCCAGGTCTGCATAAATATCAGCCGATATTTTGTTGTCTGGATCTCTGGTGAAATGGCGCGCTGCTTGTAGTATTTGGTCTCTGACCGCCTCATGTTGCAGTTTCAGGACTATGTCCCTAGGCGTATCCTTTGTGCGAGGCCTAGCTAGCGCTCGATGTATTCTCACCATTTGCAGTTTCTCAGGCGGTGCTTCTGGCAATAGGGTAGTAAAAAGGTTCATCGCGAATAATTCGAGGTCCATCTCAGTCTCTGAGACTCCACGAAGGCGGATGTTGGCCCTGCGAGATCTGTTCTCAAGATCCTCGATCTTTTCCTCCATTACTGCAATTTGTTCCTTCTGGAACTCCGCAACTGCCAGTTCCGACCGGAACATGGTTTGTATGGTATTTAAAATTTCCGATACCTCGGAGGGTGGCCCCTGTGGGTCCGGTTGGGAGTGCGACAGTTCCGCCTCTTGTGAGGCCTGCAAAGATGGCGGGGTGCCTGGGCTCCTTTACTGGAAAAACTTGTGCGTGCTCGGCGCCGCCCACTTTTTCTTAGTCGCCTGTTGTGGCATAACGATACCAGTCACCCTCAAGATAGGTTATATTCGGTACCGGAACGTTTTATAGCTGTGGTTGATGAATTAAGCGGGCTGGGATACAGAGCTCACATCAGGTACGTCTCAAGGAAGTAATTCTAAAGATTTTTTAGGCTCATTTGGTCTCCTTATTTTGAAATATGCAACTCTAATACTGGTGACCAAATAATGTGATTTCTTCAATTGTAAGAAGATCTATCCAGCATTCCAGATGATTAATGGGCTTTTTCTTTCTTCTTTTTTTTTTTAACATATGCATCCACTGGCTTAGTTAATTTTTGTTAGTTCTTGTTAATTTTCTTGTATGGTATACCTTTTTGGCAATACCATACTTGGGGTTGCCACCTTTATGTCTGGCAGAGACCGGACGGGGGGCGGGTCAGTGACGTCAGTGGGCATGTCTGTGATGTCAGTGGGCAGACCCATGACATCAGTGGGTGGGGCTATGATGCGGCGATCAGCGATTGCCCGATCGCCGTGTCAATCAAGTGAATCCCACCCGGGAAAAACCGGGCAGGAAGTATAGACCCGGGCAGCCCCTCAAAATACTGGTCTGTCCGGGTCAAAACCAGACAGGTGGCAACCCTAACCATACTATTGAGTCGAATGTAACATATTTTCTTCTTCTGCATAATATTTGCTGTCTATTGATTTTATTTGTTTAATGTGAAACTCAAATAAAATATTCAAACTGGAGACATTAACAGCAGCTGCCATCCAGTTAATAATGCTCAGGTTGTTCCTCATTTCCCCCATTTCAAAGCTGGTAACATTTAGGCACACGAAGCAGAAAGAAAGCGAGAAACATGCCTTAAAGCTAACTTTGAAAAAGCAAAGTCATAAATGCATTTTCTCATTGCCACATATATTCTGTTTTTCTGTGCTAAGGAGCTTTCTGCCTGTGCTGAACAGAAAGTTCAAGTTACTGTGCCCTCAGGACTTTATCAATTTGACCTATATAATAACTTTTCATTTTATGGGCTTTGGTGCAGGTGCACATTTCTTCAACATTCAACATTTCTAAGAGGACCACTGCACAATAAGGGTAATTTCTACCTGCAAGTGTAGTGTGCAATTTTGGAAGCAATACAAAACATGCATCACAGTGTGCATACCTGTACTTTGTTGGAAATTGGCTGATGGAAAATGATGTCTGCACCTGATCTTTAGGTGCATTTCCCCTGGACAGAATGCTGCTGGCAGCTGTGGGAACTCCAAAGATACCTAGGGGCAGATTTACTAAAGGGCGAAGTGACTAACGCTAGCCAAAATTCGCCAGCGTGACGTCATTTCGATACTTTGCCGATTTACTAGTTGTCGCTTGCGTAACTTCGCTAGCAAAGGAGATAGACTCTAGCGGTACTTTGCTTCCTAACGCCTGGCGAATTTGTGCTCTGGAGAAGGGACGTAACTACGCAAATTCACTAAGATGCAGATTTTTATTTACTGAACGTTACCAAGAGCAAGAGCGCCAGACTTGCCTTCGCCACCTCAGACCAGGTGAAGTGCAATAGAGTAGATAGGACTTCCTCAAAAAATACTTTTTTTCTAAGCTGGAAACTTTTCATTTTTCAGGGTGATAGGCTGCAAAAGAGCGTAATTTTTTTCTGGGGTACCCACCTTCCCCCCTACATTTCACATAGCACATAAACTATACACTGGGCTCATGTGTAGGGCAATATACCAACTCTATTTTATTTTATTAAGCTTCCCTGGGCCTGTGTAGTGTAATGTACTTGCTGCAACATATAAGTCAGAGGTTAGTAATTTTGCCCCTTAGAGCTCTAGGGTTCTACTAAGTCAATAAAAAAACATGCCAGTGATTCGGAACAGTAGGTGAGTTGAACACACAAGTACCAGGTGCAAATTCACCAAAGTCCGGAGTGGCTTTGGAAGCAGGTATCTTTAATTAATTGCATCAGTTCTTGCAACAAATGCATCAATTTAAGCACAACTGCAACTGCTTTTTGTAAACACAACTGCAACATTCTTTGTAATTTTTTATGCTTTTTAGTTGACTCAAAAAGTGTTAAGTTCCTTGGTATCATGATTAATTTCTGAAATGTTTATTAAAGAAGGGGGAATATTTTATCTGTCCACACACCTGTCTCTGCTCCTCATACATCATGAAGTGCCAAGTTAGCCTTCTAATGTAATTTGCCATTATAATCTGCAATAGCCCACATCAAATTGTTCCTCGCTAATAATTTCTCGTTATTACTGCTTGAAGCATGCGTCATGCTGACTGCCACTTTCCGACATTATATAAAACTAAATTATTTCACTGAGAAAGGACATTTTTGTAAACTATCCTGTAATGTTTAGTAACAGCTAACACATCATATTTTTCACTTGCTTTCTTCTGGTAAGTTAGAAAGCCCACTTATATCATTTTTTGCATAATAAATTAAGTATAACCCTAAGTAATTGTCAACACTCAATGCTGCCCTGAGGCAGACACCACCCTACAAATCCCCCTGCTTTTAGTTTTTTGTGTATAGAGTACAACACAAGAGCCAAAAATCTGAATTTGACTCATGCCAGAATATGTCTTTCCAATATACTTATTGTTAACTTAAAGGGGACCTGTCACTCTAAGAAATAATGCCAACTTCTTTTCTATCATGGTAGTTGACCAAAATAAAAGTTTCTTACACTATATTTATTATTTACATTTTGTTTCCTTCAGCTTTGAAATGACACTATCACAGCAAGCTGGCAGCTGCCATTTTGTTGACACTCTTATTAAGATAAATTGCATATCACCCCCAAAATCTAGTGCATGCACCAGAATGGGGGACCCAATATCCATGCCCAGTGCACAATTATGGAGTGTGAGGAGTGAAGGGAAAATGTGAGGAGTGCAGCGTAGAAATTGCTAAATGGGAAGTGAAAGTATAATAAAGTCTTACCCTGGTGGTCTAGTGGGGGGACGGCAGGGACGTGATGAGTGGAAAACTGCATTTAACACCAGGGATGGCCACTATGAGTACCTCGTAATGCCATTTGGTCTCTGTAACGCCCCCACAGTGTTCCAAGAGTTTGTCAATGATATCTTTAGGGACCTGCTTGGGGTTTTTGTAGTGGTCTACCTTGATGATATCTTAATTTTTTCCTCCAACATGAATGAACACCAAAAGCATGTTTGTGAGGTCTTGAAAAGGCTAAGGGAAAATGGTCTTTATGCAAAACTAGAAAAGTGTACTTTTGGGGTTTCTTCTGTCCAGTTTTTGGGGTTTAACATCTCCAACAAGGGTCTAAAAATGGATCCAGGCAAGGTGAGAGCTGTCCTGGAGTGGACCCAACCCCTTTCGTTACGTGCAATCCAGAGATTTCTAGGTTTTGCTAATTATTACCGTCAATTTATTAAGAATTTTTCCGTTATTGTGGCTCCCATCACTGATTTAACTAAAAAAGGCGCTGACCCCAGCATTTGGCCTCCTGAAGCTGTGCAAGCTTTTGAATTCCTTAAGAAGGAATTCAGTTCTGCCCCTATCCTTAGACACCCCAACTCTGCGCTCCCATTCATTGTGGAGGTAGATGCCTCTGAGGTAGGAGCTGGGGCAGTCCTTTCTCAGAGGCACCCGACAACCAACAAAATGCATCCCTGTGCCTTTTTCTCTAGGAAATTTTCTCCTGCAGAGATAAATTATGATATTGGTAACAGGGAGTTGTTGGCTGTCAAATGGGCCTTTGAAGAATGGCGGCATCTTCTAGAGGGTACTAAACATTTGGTGACGGTCTACACTGACCATAAAAACCTGCTTTACATTGAGTCGGCTAAACATCTAAATCCAAGGCAAGCTAGATGGGCTCTATTTTTTACAAGATTTAATTTAACTCTAACATTCAGACCTGGATCCAAAAACACCAAGGCGAATGTACTCTCTAGGAGTTTCGAATCCATTTCTTCTGACTCTAGTGAGTGTATTCCTATCATTCCAAGAGAATTAATCTTAGCGACTCTGGAATCTGACCTCACTTCTTTATTATACCCTTTACAAACATCAGTTCCTAGTGATACTCCCCCCGGGAGGTGGTTTGTACCTAAGGAGTTAAGGGAACAAGTGTTGAAGTAGGTTCACGATTCTAAGATGGCAGGGCATCCGGGCATTGCTAAGACTGTATCTCTGCTATCCCTTCTGTCAAACAGGATGCTAAGGCCTTTGTTAATTCTTGTCCAATATGCCTAAGGTCTAAATCATCTCATCATCTGTCCCAGGGTCTGTTAAATCCCTTACCCATCCCAGAGAAACCTTGGTCCCATATTTCCATGGATTTTATTGTTTAGCTGCCCACTTCTCAGGGTAAGACTGTGATTTGGGTGGTGGTCGATAGGTTCAGTAAAATGGCTCATTTTATTCCTCTTCCACATCTCCCTTCTGCTTAGACCCTGGCTGACTTATTCATTTCTCATGTTTTTAAGTTTCACGGTTTTCCTGAAAATATTGTTTCTGACAGGGGGGTTTAGTTTGTTTCAAAATGTTGGCGTGCTTTCTGTTCTCTGGTTGGAACTGAATTGTCTTTTTCCTCTGCCTATCACCCCCAAACGAATGGTCAAACCGAAAGGGTAAACCAGTCCCTTGAACAATATCTTAGGTGCTATGAGTCTGATAATCAGTCTACTTGGTCTGAATTGTTACCATGGGCAGAAATTGCATATAATAATGCTACCCATTCCTCCTCAGGAGAATCTCCATTCTTTACTGTCTATGGGTTGCATCCCAAAGCATTTTTTTTTCTGGCTCTAATTCCCCTGTACCCTCTGCCAATTCCTCTGTTGTTAAATTTTCTGAAATTTGGTCTCGGGTGCACAATTCTTTGTCCGCATCTTCCCTAGCTCAGAAAAGGGCTGCTGACAAATCCCGTAGGGAAGCACCCCAGTACTAGGTGGGGGACTTAGTATCGGTCACATCACTGGTGAAGCCCAGCCGAGACCAGGGAGCTTGGCACTAGTTCTGGTTTAGGGTGCCGACCGTGACAGAAAGTAATTGACTGGCCCACCTCTGTGCCTCAGGCATAGAAGTGTGGAAAATAACATTTGATTGACAGCTCAGATATTTAAACACCTTTATAACAGGTATGGATTTTTTAACAAAAAAAAATGATATTTTATTCCATGTTTCATTTGAAAAGAACTTTCATTATGCAGCTTTTTTGTAGATGACGCGTCTGCTTTATTAACTATCTAACTATGTAACTATGTAATTAATGTTAAACATTTTCTTAAATTTTTTAAAGTTATTTGCAAATATAATTGCCGTTGGCAGTTGTCCTTTGATTTTATATTGATTTCCTGCCTACACAATGTAGCAGAACGAAGTAAGCTCCCTGCCACCTAAGACATTTGGGGCATATTTGTTAACACTTGAGACAAATATCACCAGTGATGTTGCACATAGCAACCAATCAGTAATTATATTTGAACAGTTAGAAAGCATAAGCAAATATTTTATTTGTTGCGATGGGCAACATCACCAGTGATGTTTGTCTCCAATGTTAATATGCACATCCCTAAGGCTACAACTACAAGGGGGTCATTTTGGCTTGTGGATGAACACAGACAGATAATAAGCCTTTATGCTCCCATCAGCTTGTACCCTAAACCACTGCATCACACTGAGTGCAGGCACGCCAAGCAGATTTTCATGCAGAAATGCAAACTACCTAGCCAAATTCTCACAATGCCTTTAACACCTTATTACGCATTCATCCTCATGTCACCCCCAAGACACTAAAGAGCAAAAACAAAAATGTGTTAAGGGTATTTCATAACTCCCGCACCCTTCTATGTAAGTAGATGTATATCTGTTACTGTGTCCCCCGGTACAGTTTGCACAATATTATACTGACAGCACCCTGATTGGACGAATTCTCCACCAGCACCAGTGTGCTAAGATGGAAAAGTCCTATCTGTTTTTATATCTGCCAAATGCAAACCCTTCCCACCAGACCCAAATGATGATACGTTTTTTTTATTTTTCCTATTGCTACAAGCACAGAACCACTTTAGATTAAAGTGGTGGATCACCTTTATGTTAAAGGGATAGTGTCATGGGAAAAACAATTTTTTCCAAAATGAATCGCTTAATAGTGCTGCTCCAGCAGAATTCTGCATGAGATCTATTTCTCAAAAGAGCAAACAGATTTTTTTATATTCAATTTTGAAATCTGACATGGGGCTAGACATATTGTCAATTTCCCATCTGCCCCAAGTCATGTGACTTGTGCTCTGATAAACTTCAATCACTCTTTACTGCTGTACTGCAAGTTGGAGTGGTATCACCCCCTCCCTTTCCCCCCAGCAGCCAAACAAAAGAACAATGAGAAGGTAACCAGATAGCAGCTCCCTAACACAAGATAACAGCTGCCTGGTAGATCTAAGAACAGCACTCAATAGTAAAAACCCATGTCTCACTGAGACACATTCAGTTACATTAAGAAGGAAAAACAGCAGCCTGCCAGAAAGCATTTCTCTCCTAAAGTGCAGGCACAAGTCACATGACCAGGGGCAGCTGGGAAATTGACAAAATGTCTATCCCCATGTCAGATTTCAAAACTGAATATAAAAAAATCTGCTCTTTTGAGAAATGGATTTCAGTGCAGAATTCTGCTGGAGCAGCACTATTAACTGGTTCATTTTGGGGAAAAAAACATGTTTTCTGATGACAGGATCCCTTTAACATTTAGTATGTTATAGAATGGCCAATTCTAAGCAACTTCTTAATTGTTTATATTTTATCGTTTTTTCTAAATGAATCACCTTTTTCTTCTGAGTCTTTCCAACTTTCAAATGGGGGTCACTAACCTCATTTCTCTGTAAGGCTACAGATGGATTGTTATTGCTATTTATTATTATTTTACAAGATGTGTCTGAAGGTGAAACTTTAACTATAAACGGTTAATGCAGAGAGGGTGGTAAATGGTAGAAGGTATTGGGAATGGCCAATCTGTAAATCTGCCTGTTAAGACACCAAATGATATTGTCTGGTAACCATGGTCACTGGGTGACTGGGCATGGTCAGTTTGTTGTTTACTGTATATGAATTATTTTATTATCCTTATTTTGTGTGTCCTTCTGAGACTAACTTTCTGAAATCAGAGCTAAAAATTTTGTGTGGCCTTCTGAGACCAACTTTCTGAAATCATAGAGCTAAATATTTTGTGTGTCCAAATCACCACTCTGGAGAACCAATATCATTAATCAAGTGATCATTTATTTGGTACCACTACATGTTTCGGATCTATCTAATCCTTCCTCAGGTGCCAGTGTTCACTGAGTGGTGATTTGGATTTATGAAGACAAGGAGAAATGGCGGCTCCTATGCTCTGTTTGAGGAACCTAACACAGTGAGGATAAAAAGAGGGTCCTTTAACTACACCTGATCTAACTATTCTAAATATTTTGTGTGGCCTTCTGAGACCAACTTTCTGAAATCATAGAGCTAAATATCTTGTTTCATACTGAACAAGGTACTGTACAGCACTGTACAAGGTAAGTCTTTGTCCTGTAATGGTCATTTACATCAAAGAGGTAGACTGTATTTATATGGTACCCAGCATTTCCATGTTACTGTATCTACCAGTTTTGGTGAATAATGTTACACAATCTTATTATCCTCACAAAACCACACAAACAAAATCCCCTTTCCACCGCCCTTCTCTGCCGTTTGCAAACTTACACCATGTAAAGAGCCATACATTTTCCTCCCTTATACCACAATGCAATAAGAGGGCAATATTTTATTTCTGACTGCTCCATTCATACAACACTATGAGATTCATTTCTGCCAAATAAACAAGAGCTCTGTTTTGCTGAACATGTACAAACAACAAATAAGTGTTTGTGAGGAATAATCAGGTTTCTATGAAAAGCAAACATCTTCCCTGGAACACAAAACTGCATATGCAAATAAACTTCTCTAGTGTGGACAGAAAATCGTATTTTTGATTACCCCCTTCAAAAACATGGGGGCAGATGCACTAAGCCTCGACTGTTTTTTTACCTCAACTTTGACCTACGATTCGAACGATCGAATGATCCTCCGATTAGGTGAATAGTTAAATTCGATAATCGAAGTGGACAAGTACGATCAGGGCCGGTCTTAGGCCGATTGGACCTATTGCGCCCAATCGGGCCCCGCGCTCATGGGGGCCCCGCACAGCAGCTCAGATAAAGAGAGTCCCCGTGTGGGCAAACAGCGGTGTATGCAGAAATTTTGCAGGGCGCACTAAACTTTTCTACCAGTAGGGGGCGGGCAGCAGAAGTGAGCCGGAAACTGAAGAGCTGAACTGGAAAACATTAACATGTTTGCAGAGCTTTGAATTTCCCGCCCCATTAGTTCCTGCTGATGAAGAGGAGGGAGAGAATTTTCTGATGCTGTTCTACAATTCCCCCCTCGCCCAGGGCAGGTAAGAACAGCATCTTCACTGAATCTTCACTGATATGGGTGGATCTATTCTTTAGTTTTTCCCTAACTTCTATGCAACTTCAGGCTGATTCTCTCTGCATGTGACTTACTAATATTTTAAATTCTGCAATGTGTGAGTTTGCTGTCTATTAATCATGTTAAAGTTACCTTATATGTTACAAAAAAGTGTTTTCAGTCTATTTTTGTGAAATAATTCTTCATTTGTCTAATAACAATTCTCAGCACAATCCCACATGGAATAGCCCTAGCTAATGCTGATGTGAATAGTTATACTTCAGCAGATTAATAATAGTAATATTATCATGTGTGGTAAATAGACCTTTATGAAAATCCTGTTTGGATACATTTTAATGCATTTTTATTTACCCCATATGGGACACTTGTCATAACTGTTATGTCATGATACTGATACTATCAATGCACAGTTTAATTATTCACAGTCCTGCCCTGCTTTATGGCAGCGGAGATTCTAGCTATCTGTATAACAGAACATTCTGTCCCAGTGGCTGCACAGATCCTATCTGATCCCATTGTAAAGTTGGCCATAGACGCAAAGATCTGATCGTACGAATCGAGGATTCGTACGATTTTCGTAACGTGTGTGGAGAGTCCTGACATTTTTCGTCCAGCGGAGATCAGTCGTTTGGTCGATCGGACAGGTTAGAAAATTTCTGTCGGCTGCCGAATATCTCTGCGTGTATTGCCGATCGTACGATTTTCAGTGGGAGACTGTCGCTAGCTTTGGTTGGACATAGATATCATACAATTGCTGTCAGGGGCAGAACATTGCTGATCTGTTCTTTAACTAATCTGACTGGTAAGACTTTGATCTGAATGGTTAGTGGCGGGTCGGGAGATGGGAAAGTCCGATCGTACGATGATTCGTACGATCGGATCTTTGCCAGCTTAAGCAGCAGTCCTGCTTTATGGCAGCTGAGATTCTAGCTATCTATGTGCTGTTTTCTATGCAAGCCATGACAGACTTTGGGCATCTGTTCACAGGTTTTATCTAATACTCCTCTGTATAATTGTGTCCAATGAACAGATTAAAAAAACGAATATTCCAGGGGAGTTGCCAGCTATCACCCTCACCCCCAAGCTTCTCCTCACAATTTTAAGTACTTTGTTGTTTTTCTAGCCAAGAAAATAGCGATGCACTAAATTAGGTTAAAAAATAATTTTATAAAACAAATAGTTTCACAGCAGGAATAGTCTGTACAGAGAGATCCCATTAAACTATGGCAGCATAGCTATTCCCCTGTACTAAGCACAATTCAGCAGGAACAGTCCCTAAGTTTGCTCATAGTCTGTACAGAGAGATCCCATAAAACTATGGCAGCATAGGTATTCCCTGTACTAAGCACAATTCAGCAGGAACAGTCCCCTAAGTTTGTTCATAGTCTGTACAGAGAGATTCCATAAATGAATACCAGCATTTTCCTTTACCATAGAGCAGGAAGGTCAGAGAAGTTTATTAAAGAATGCATCATGCATTTATTATGAAAATGTATAGCTTCATGGTAATCTATGGTGCTCTACACACATTTTATACTAGTAACCAAAATTTTATTATTTTTTGTGTGCATATAGCCTAAAAAATGAGGGAGCATTGTCTCTCAGCTGCCCAACCTGCCCCAATCCCAACTGGCTGCAGTCAGGGAAAAGAAGACACTATTTGCCACCCACCCATGAACCCTATGGCAGTCAGCAAAATTCCATCAAAGGGGCCCCGCCAAAATGGATCCAATTGGGCCCCGCAGTTGGTAAGACCAGCCCTGAGTACGATTATCGAAGTATGATTTGGTTTGACCATTCGACTCGACTCGAAGGATAACTTATTTATGAAATCTTCACCCGAAGTTTTATTTGTACCCTCAATAAACAAATAGAGTGGATTCGACCAGACTGTTCAATCACTGTGCTTCCGTCCAATGAAGCCAATAGCGCATAGGAAAAGGAGTGATGAATTTCTGTCAAACGCAGTGGGTTGCTTCAAAATAAGTGCTTTTATTTAACACTACATGTTTCAAGCTTAGCTCTTTGTCAAGTGACACACACTTGACAAAGAGATAAGCTCAAACATGTAGTGTTAAATAAAAGCACTTATTTTGCAGCAACCCACTGCGTTTGACTGAAATTCATCACTCCTTTTCCTATGTTTTATTTGTACCCCATCTTTGACCTGCCGAAGTCCATTTTGGACTTCGATATTCGAAGATGTTCGAATAGTCGAGGGAAATTAATTGAATAGTCGAGGCAAAAAATCATTTGACTATTTGATTATCTTTGCTGGTGCTCTCCACTGTTGTGGGTGTATAGTGACACCTAGGGATCACTTTATAATCTGCTTATTTAGTTCTGGCTGCACTAGAGGTTTGGTGAATTACATTAAAAGAAATACTAACACCAGAAACATGTTTGTTTTTGCATCTATCAGAACATAACCTTGATTTTCAAGTAGCAATGGCTTACAAAAGTCTAACATTATTTTTTATTTCTATTTTTTTTTTTTCCACATCACTTCAAATATCAATTGGCCCTATCTATCCTTACGCTTCACTAAATGGTTAAATGTTTAAAAGCTGCATGGAATGCTGGGAAACACTGGCTTACTCATAAAAAAACCCCACTAGATGCCATGTGACTTTTAATTATTTCAAAATGGACATTTTGGCAGCCGCCATTTTTGAGGCCCAAGAGCAGGCTGAGGAGCAAGAACAGCTTGTCCCTGCTAGAATCAGGCAGCCTCATCACTTCAGGAGACCTGTACTTTGTTTGGACGAGATGCCTGATGATGAGGTTGTGAGGATGGTCCCCTGAGTCGTGCCGCCATAGTGCATGTTTATGGCCTCATCAGTGAGGCCATTGAACCTGTGATGGCACGGTCTCAGGCAGTGCCTGGGATGTGCAAGCTGCTTGCAGTTTTGCATTTCCTGGGCACTGGCGGTTTCCAGCAGGTTTCTTCATGCCTCATTGGCATTTTTAATTTTAATTTACTTCTATTAATTAGATTTAATTAATCTTACCCTAGCAGGAATTTTTGTATGTAATCTTTCCCTGAGGCATATGACTGCAAACTCATTATCTAAAAGAGAAGAAAAAGTGAAGAAAAGTGAATTAATAGAAGTAAATTAAAATTTAAATTAAAATTAAATTCAATAAAATAAAATTTAACTCAAGTAAATATGTCTAATGTGTTTTAGTACTGTTTAAAAATGTTTTTCTATGAGTATGTAGCAGATTTGTAACAATGTATATTTTTTAAAAAAAAAATTTTGTGACATTTGTTAAACATTGTATTACACTTGATTGATACATTTTGCACTGAATGTCGTTACTCTTATTGCACTGGACACTTTATTCTTGTGGTTGTTTATTAACTTCTGTTGAACACAGTTTTGTATTAATATAAATACTAGTAGTGCAAGAATGGACTGAAATATATTTTTATTCGTATTTATATATTTTTACAGAACGAACACCGTAACTGTTTGTCACATTTTCAATAATTTATTCAATAATTATTGTTGAACACAGTTTTGTATCAATATAAACATAAGTAGTGCAAGAATGGCCTGAAATATATTTTTATTCGTTTTTATATATTTTTACAAAACGAACACCGTAATTTTTTTGTCACATTTTTTAAAAAAAAAAAATTTCAAAAAATTTTTTCAAAAATTTTTTTTCAAAGACTTTTCATGAACCTACCGATATTAATTAAACATAAGGACATTAACAAGTTAAGGTCAGCACTTATTCAATTCCTATGGAAAGGAAAACCTCCAAAAATAGCTCTGAATAAACTTATACACCCTAAACAATTTGGGGGGCTTGCTATTCCTGATTATAGATTTTTCAATCTGTCATCTTTAACCGGATATTTAGTGGAATGGATGGCAGAAATTGGTAAATTTACAAACCGGGCTTTGGAACTCACAACTAATTCTAATGAAAACATTCTGGAACTAATACATAAACCTCTTAAATATCAACCAACTGAAATAAAAGAGAATCCGCTGTACAGAGATACTTTTGCTGTTTGGAGACTTATGCACAAGAAATATAAGTCAAATTATAATTTTACTCCATATTTACCTGTAATAAAGAATTCATCACCGCCTACTTCTTTCTTCTCCCCTTTCACTACCAGCTGGAAACAAAAAGGGTTTAATTATATAAAGGATATTGCATCTCCATCTACAGGAAAGATTTTGGACTGGTATGACTTCAGAGATAAATTTCAAATTCCGGATAAAGAAAAATTATATTATTTTCAATTGTCACATTGGTTTAAAAAAAATAACCAAACTGATTCCATAGCTACTTATGATTCCCACCTTTTATCTGCTCTTAATAGTCTAAAGTCTTCTCATAATAACATCAGAAGGATTCAGTCTTTAATATGGAATGATTCCAATGTTAAATCTCATCCGATGGATCTAACAGCAAAAACATGGTCAACTTATCTACAAATGGAAATCTCCCCGGAAATGCTAATCAATTCTATAAAATATTTTGATAAATTTATCAATACAGAAATATGGAGAGATCAAAATTTTAGACTCATCCATTTAGCTTATAAAGGATTTAACTTCAGCTCAAAAAATACAATATTACATAACAAATGCCCTAAATGCAGCACTCTTTTACCCAATACATTCCATTTATTATGGGATTGTTCTTACATCAAAAACTTTTGGCAAGATGTTGAATGTCATCTGAATACTAATCTATGTTCTAAATATAAACTAACCCCCAAAAAATGCCCTATTAAAACTTTCGGATGATTCAATCAAATCATCCCACCACATTCTTAAACCTAAATGTGGGAATATATCATACTCGCTGCATAACACACATTTAATATTAATTGCAGCTAAGAGAAGCATCCTCAAAAATTGGATTAAATCGAATCCTCCTGAGATAACGGATGTCATCACGGAGCTGAAAACTCTATGTACAAATGAAGCTATTGCTTTTAAATTTGATAGCGTGAGGAATCGTACGAATTTTTTGTCAAAATGGAAAATTTTCATGAATAACTTTTCTCAAACTGATAGATCCAAACTTGACTCAATTCTTTATTCACCATAGATCCATGGCATTAAAATTATATGACACTAGCTAGTATTATTACGAAATTGGCCTTTATTTATGCATTTGTACTTATTGTCATTTTTTTCATTTATTGAATGTAACACCTTTCACTAATTAGCTTAATTGCTATGCTTTTAAATTCCTATGTGCACTAATATCCGGTATGCTTGAGAAAGGGGTCACACCCCAAAACGTTGCATCCGCAATAAACGAGCAAGGTTAAACCTGCTAGTATTACCCACGTTGTGCTGGTGTTTTCTGTGTCTACGTTGCTTTTGAGGTTGCCCAATTCCTCTATCATCGAGCACCTGGGATTATTTGATTCTGGACGGCCAGGGTGTGCGAGTGTAAGTTTTTCCTTTTACAATTACCCTGAATTGGCCTTTTACACTCAGCAACTCATTTATTGTGCCTCCGGTATGTCTTTTGCTGATATTGTGGCCACTACGGATCAAAAGGCCGATACCTTTAGCTTCACGGAGGCAGAAAAAAAAAAAATTTTGCATTCTACCTACAGTCTCCCGCAAGCGTCATTACCTACTGAGCCAGATCTCCTTCGTAAACTAGAGCAATTAAGAAGAAGGGATACAGCATGGGCTCTGCATTCTGCATCATTAGCGGAATATGCGAAAGCACAGAGAATTCCGCGGGGACTAAGAATTACGTTACAATCAGCCTTATTCCGTGGAGACCAAGATTTTATAGCCAAGTGGCACGGTATCTTAAACCGCTGCAGTTTGGACTTAATTACGCTAACCATCCAACAGCTACAGAACAGTCAAAAAGAGCTGAAGCAGGAGCTGTTTTCGGTCGAGGAAGAATACAAAGTAAAAGCGGGTCCAGCAAGCTCCAATACACTACAGGAATTGGATCGGAAAATAGAGCAGCTGCAACAGGAGATTCTACAATTAAAGCTCCGCAAATTCAAGAGGGACACGCGAGACTACGAGTCCGGCGAAGTATACACATGGAAAGAAACACGGCGCGCCTTCTGTCCATACAGACACCATCTGCCAAAGTCTTCCCAACAATCAACAGCACAGCACTCAGAGTCGGGGCTTACCTCACCCGCGTCTTCACAGAGTTCAGCAGGTTCTTTTTTAGGGGAGGGCCCCCAGCCAAAAAGAAACGCAAGACACGGAGAGGACATGGACGAAAATCACAGGCCCAAACGCCAAGTGGTATGGAAGAAGCACAGGTAAATAATGTCATTAATTTATCTGCCTATGACTTAAAGAATAATGAACTCTCTGTCTTAAGTAAAGGATTAAACTTTGTTCCTACTTATACTGCGCCACCATTTACAATGGCGATTGATTTATTTAAATTTACTAGAAGTTTAAAATTAAAAGTGCATTTTGCGGAGAAAAATGTTGATCAAAAGGATAGTTTTGTAAAAAGATTTAAAGGAGAAGGAAAGGTTAAAACTAAGTAAGCCTTATCAGAAAGGTCCATCTAAATATACCAGTAAACCCCCAAAGTAATGCTGCTCTGAGTCCCCTGTCAAAAGAAACACTGCATTTCTTTCCTTCTATTGTGTACTCATGGGCTTCTGTATCAGACTTCCTGTTTTCAGCTTAAACCTCATTGCCCTGGGCAAGAGCATGCTCTTGCTCAGTTTGCTCCTCTCCCCCCCCTCCCTTCTCTACTGTAATCTGAGCCCAGAGCAGGGAGAGACTCAGGCAGGAAGTGATGTCACACCACATTAATACAGCAGCTCCTATTCTAAACAAACAGAGAGTTTCTAGAGCTTTTTACTCAGGTATGGTAACACATTCTACAGAATAAATATAGCATTCTAGCTTGCCCTATTGCAGCTAATCTATTGGCAATAAAATGCCTCTGTAGCTTTCCTTCTCCTTTAAGGCAAAATTAGGTACAAAGGGGAATTTCGTTCCTCCTGGGAGTTTTCCCACCATTGACACCTTTGAAGCGATGGTAATGGCTGACATCAACAAATATTTAACGAAAAATGTAAACAAACATAATAAAAATCTTTCATTTGCTGAGCATGAGGCATTGAAAACATTACAAAGTAATACTGATGTCATCATTACCAATGCGGATAAAGGGGGTGGAATTGTATTACTAAACAAAATCGACTATGATAAAGAGGCTGAATGGAATTTACTTAATATTGCTCATTATAAAAAATTGAATAGTGATCCTACTCTTGAATTTAAAAATGAGCTGAATATTATTTTAAATGCAGCTGTGATGGAAGGGTTAATAACAGAAGATGTGTCTCGTTTATTGTTTACACAACACCCTAAAATACCACACGTGTATTTTCTACCCAAAGTGCACAAAAGCCTCATTAACCCTCCAGGAAGGCCAATTGTTTCAAATGTGGACGCATTATGGCAACCTCTTGCCATTTATATTGATATGTTTCTTCAGGAGATCTTACCATCCCTGAAACCATGCCTCACCGACACTACTGAGTTCCTGACCAGGCTCAACAAGGTTATTTTACCTGAACAAAATTTTCTATTATGCTCATTAGATGTAAAAGATCTTTTTACCTCTATTCCCCATGCAGAGGGCATTGACTGCATACGTAGTTATCTATCTGCTTCTGACATACCTGACTTTAAAATTACATTTATTTGCCAGCTTTTGGATATGGTCCTAACCAAAAATTATTTCACATACAATGATGAGTATTTTTTACAATTACAAGGCTGTGCCATGGGTGCTAACATGGCCCCGGCATATGCCAACATTTACATGGACAATTTTGAAAAAAACTCATATTTTCTCCAATTCTGATTTTAATCATCTCATCTGCCAGTACATGCGGTATGTAGATGATACCTTTTTTATTCGGTTGGGATCATTGGATAAATTAAATGAATTTGTAAATCATTTAAATTTTGTACACCCTACGATCAAATTTACTTTTGAGGCTAATCCTTCTACATTACATTTTCTTGATGTCAATATTCATGTATTGGATACTAAGCTAGTTACCACTGTATATACTAAACCTACAGACAGAAACAATCTGCTTAGACCTACTAGCTTTCATCCCCCTGGTCTCTTTAAAGGATTGCCAAGAAGCCAATTAATGTGGGTGAAGCGTATCGCATCCTCCCCTGAACTTTACGACAAAGAATCCAATAATATGATACAGAGATTTTTGGACAAAGGGTATGATTCTGATATGCTTATGAACACAAAAAGAGAGGTAGAAGTAATCCCACGTGAGGAAGCACTTGTACGAAAACCTAGGAATAAGTCTACCCTACAGAGGATACCCTTTATTACCTCCTTTGACACAAATTCTAAGAGGTTAAAACAGACAGTCTTAAAACATTGGCAAATTCTGTCCACTGATCAAAAATTTGGACACTTGTTTGGGCTACCACCTTTGTTTTCCTTCAGGAGGGGAAGGAATACAGAGGAACTTATTAAAAATAAAAAATCCAATAAAAAAAGGGGTGTCAGTACTATCTTAGGCTCTCAAAAAAGTGGCACTTATCCCTGCAGGAACTGCGGTCATTGCAATGCTATCATACCTGGGGCAAGTGTGACTCATCCCCAACAAGGCACAAAACACGCATTATGCGGTTTTTTTACATGTGACATGAAGGAGGTTATTTACAGCCTGAAATGCCCTTGTGGGTTATTGTACATAGGACAAACTAGTAGGGCCATGAAATTGAGGCTAAACGAACATAAGTCCACAATTTGTACTTACAAGCCCCCTTTGACAACTGTAAAGGTTGAGACTAAATCTGGCAAAAATAAAAGCGAAACCTTGTTGGCTAAACACTTTTTTTCCCAATCCCATCAACTCTCTCAATTACGCTGGCAGATACTCGAGAAAGTTTCTCCTAAAGCAGGTATGGATAGAAAGAAATTATTACTGCAGAGAGAATGTTATTGGATATGGCGTTTGCAAACTCGCCACCCTTTTAGATAATGAGTTTGCAGTCATATGCCTCAGGGAAAGATTACATACAAAAATTCCTGCTAGGGTAAGATTAATTAAATCTAATTAATAGAAGTAAATTAAAATTTAAATTAAAATTAAATTCAATAAAATAAAATTTAACTCAAGTAAATATGTCTAATGTGTTTTAGTACTGTTTAAAAATGTTTTTCTATGAGTATGTAGCAGATTTGTAACAATGTATATTTTTTTTTAAAAAATTGTGACATTTGTTAAACATTGTATTACACTTGATTGATACATTTTGCACTGAATGTCGTTACTCTTATTGCACTGGACACTTTATTCTTGTGGTTGTTTATTAACTACTGTTGAACACAGTTTTGTATTAATATAAATACTAGTAGCGCAAGAATGGACTGAGATATATTTTTATTTGTATTTATATATTTTTACAGAACAAACACCGTAACTGTTTGTCACATTTTCAATAATTTATTCAATAATTATTGTTGAACACAGTTTTGTATCAATATAAACATAAGTAAGAAGAATTGACTGAAATATATTTTTATTCATTTTTATATATTTTTACAAAACGAACACCGTAATTTTTTTGTCACATTTTTAAAAAAAAAATTTTCAAAAATGTATTTCAAAAAATTTTTTTTCAAAGACTTTTCATGGATTTTTTCCAAGAATTTTTTGTAGTTTGGATTAATTTTTCTATTTGGCCTTTGTTTATGCATTTGTACTTAGTAATTTTTTTCATTTATTGAATGTAACACCTTTCACTAATTAGCTTAATTGCTATGCTTTTAAATTCCTATGTGCACTAATATCCGGTATGCTTGAGAAAGGGGTCACGCCCCGAAACGTTGCATCCGCAATAAACGAGCAAGGTTAAACCTGCTAGTAGTACCCACGTTGTGCCGGTGTTTTCTGTGTCTACGTTGCTTTTGAGGTTGCCCAATTCCTCTATCATCGAGCACCTGGGATTCGTTTGATTCTGGACGGCCAGGGTGTGCGAGTGTAAGTTTTTCCTTTTACATATTTTTTTGGGCCCTTATTCCTAAGTGCATTGTACAGCCCCATTGAAAACAACTGAATTCGTCTACTCCTGGGCTCCCCTGCGGATGAACGCATAAAAATGGAATGCAGGGGAGCGCAGCTTCAAATGCTCGTCTGTAAGAGCTCTTAAAAATATGAATTCCCCCCGCCATTGTAATGAGGTTTAGTAATCTAATGATCTAGATCAACTCAATAATGTCTGTAATCCACCAATTCCTTGGTCAGTTGTTTGCCCTTAATATGTTTGGCTTGTCATGAGTGTTATATGTCAGGTAATAAGTCTTTTGATTCTATATAACCAATCCCAATTATTAGGCCTTATATGATTGATGTGAAATGACATTGTTTTGAATGGATATATGGAAAGTAAACAATTTTTTCTACTTTTCTTACACATGAACAGCCTGCTAATGGTGATGTGCTGGCGTGCCCCTAGCAGTAAATGCTTTCCTGTAACATCTTATGCTGTAAGCAGAAAAATGATGAGATGAGAAACACATTTAACATGCGTATACACATATTCAAGAGAAACCATTATCTGTACTTGTCATTTAAGCTTTCTGGCCTTCTACTGTGTTATGGTTATACTTCACGTGTGTCAAACTCTACTTTATTATCTTGGTACTTGCCCACAGAGGATACAGACATGGACACTGACTGATTAGCCACTCCTCAAACTCCATTATTGAGGTATTTAGCAATTACTCTGGGAATCTAAAAAGATATTGCTAACAACTTACCATATTATTTGAGTGACTTTGCAGCCTCTCCATGTGCAAACTTTTTCTAAATTGGACTCAACACAAGCGACAGATGTGATGACTGTTTGGCTTATTTGAACCTGGGTGGAGTCACCTTTCGAAAACATTATCAGTAAGTGGCAGTGTTTGTTTAGCAACGACAGGCTTTTGTGTGGCTACTTAAATTTATTTTGATTTGTGTTAATTCATTTTTCTTGTTTGATCCACAGGTATGACTTATTCTGTTTTCTTGTTTGAAACGACATTACCCATGTTACTATTTTGGACAAGCGCCTTGGGAAAAAAAAAAAAAACCCACACCCAGTACTGTTTTAGTGGCTTTACTGACACAATCTTTGTCAAAACAGTTGAACAACAATAAAAAGACAATCTATATCTGTATAAAGTTTGTTTGTTTTTGGAACACACAATAGTTATTTAAAACCATTAAATATGTACCTAAGCTGGAAGGCACAGGAGGAATTTGGTCTCAACATTTATTTCAAAATATAGCAGCCCCTATAGACCACTAAAGGGCAAAAGCTTTGCAAAGGTTTTACAAAGCATTTGTTGCATGACATTGCTAATGCACCCCAGGATTCATCATGGCCAACTTTACATTAAACAGTATCCAAAAATGTGGCCCTTGCTAAGCTTGTGTTCAAAACAATAATATAACAATCAATATGATTTACAAATGACACTTGCCAATATATGACAATTTGGCCAGTTTAAAAGTATCAACAATATCAGATTAGTGCTGGCCAGAGTGTTGGACACCCAACAATGCAAAGTAACAACCAAGGCTTTGTGCCTTTAAGGCATATCATACACCTTGGACTTGCTATTTAATAAGCACAGGTGGAGGAGGAGGAGGAGGTAGTAGGCGTTAGCACCTATTATGAGTGCTGGGTAGCCAAAGTAGGCTAGAAGTAGCCAACATAACTTTCTTGTGCAAAGTAACAACCATTTGTGCCTTTAAGGCATATCATACACCTTGGACTTGCTATTTAATGAGCACAGGTGGAGGAGGAGGAGGTAGTAGGTGTTAGCACCTATTATGAGTGCTGGGTAGCCAAAGTAGGCCATTGGTAGCCAACATAACTTTCTTGTGCAAAGTAACAACCATTTGTGCCTTTAAGGCATATCATACACCTTGGACTTTCTATTTAATGAGCACAGGTGGAGGAGGAGGAGGTAGTAGGCATTAGCACCTATTATGAGTGCTGGGTAGCCAAAGTAGGCTAGAAGTAGCCAACATAACTTTCTTGTGCAAAGTAACAACCATTTGTGCCTTTAAGGCATATCATACACCTTGGACTTGCTATTTAATGAGCACAGGTGGAGGAGGAGGAGGTAGTAGGTGTTAGCACCTATTATGAGTGCTGGGTAGCCAAAGTAGGCCAGAAGTAGCCAACATAACTTTCTTGTGCAAATTAACAACCATTTGTGCCTTTAAGGCATATCATACACCTTGGACTTGCTATTTAATGAGCACAGGTGGAGGAGGAGGAGGAGGTAGTAGGCATTAGCACCTATTATGAGTGCTGGGTAGCCAAAGTAGGCTAGAAGTAGCCAACATAACTTTCTTGTGCAAAGTAACAACTATTTGTGCCTTTAAGGCATATCATACACCTTGGACTTGCTATTTAATGAGCACAGGTGGAGGAGGAGGAGGTAGTAGGTGTTAGCACCTATTATGAGTGCTGGGTAGCCAAAGTAGGCCAGAAGTAGCCAACATAACTTTCTTGTGCAAAGTAACAACCATTTGTGCCTTTAAGGCATATCATACACCTTGGACTTGCTATTTAATGAGCACAGGTGGAGGAGGAGGAGGTAGTAGGCGTTAGCACCTATTATGAGTGCTGGGTAGCCAAAGTAGGCTAGAGGTAGCCAACATAACTTTCTTGTACAAAGTAACAACCATTTGTGTCTTTAAGGCATATCATACACCTTGGACTTGCTATTTAATGAGCACAGGTCGAGGAGGAGGAGGAGGAGGTAGTAGGCGTTAGCACCTATTATCAGTGCTGGGTAGCCAAAGTAGGCCAGAGGTAGCATATGTTAACATATGTTAGGTTTGAAGTAATTACGGAAAAATACACAAGCAAAAGTGTAGTATTTCAATTAAATGTAACATTTTGGGGCCAAGTGAATGTTTTGGGAAACACTGCAGCATTACTATAGAAATATGTTAGAGCAAATGCACTTTGAAGTTTGTAAGTGCTTTTCCAGATCTTATTGGAAAGGCCGTCAATGGATGGTAGATATGGCACACCTTGGTGCTGATAACACCATAAATAGACAAACATGTTAGAGCAAATGCACTTTGATGTTTTAAGTGCTTTTCCAGGTGTTATTGGAAAGGGTGCCAATAGATATTAAAATGGCACCCCTCAGTCAAGAGAATGCAGCATGGTCTAAACAATGGGATATGTTGTTTGGAAGTCAGTCCCATTGCTGGGTAACGGACAAAGTCACACCTGAAGCGTGAATTGGGCGAAGTTCTTTGCCAGGATAAAATGGGCAAAGAGGCCAGTGTCAGTTGGAGAAGTGACACAGACTGGAGCTATCGACATTTGCCCTTGTCCCCTCGGACAGGACCTTGTCCCCTTCCACGCCCCCTTCCTCTGTGCTGTTGAGTAGATGCAGGGGGTGGAGGGGGAGCAGCAGCAGGACCAGGGACTGGACCCTCAGCAGAACCCCCGGCTGGTCTCTAATAGCTGCCACCAGGTCCTGGATGCTTCGTTGGATGGTTTGCTCCATGTTCCGCATGCCGTCACGTAAGGTGGCATGCATGAGAGCAAACCATCTTCGCATCCAGAGATCCTGTCGGCGGTGCTGGTGACCCAGCATCGTCAGAAGCCCCATAAAGTCCCGACGTCTCTCACCCAGTTGCCGTTGTTCCTCCTGTGGTGGTCCCCCAATTGCTGCAGCTGGAGCAGCGGTGGCAGGAGCAGCAGCACCCACTTCGGCAGCAGAAGCAGCAGCACCCGCAGCAGCATCACCTACAACAAAAATCTTATATAAATATAGATACATTTATTGGACATGTGCATAACCCATAACAAAAAAACAAAGGTGGGAAAGGAAGCTCACAAAGCTAATCTTAGAAGATAAATTGGTGGTGAGTGTTTCCATGTTTGGGTGTTGTGGGGGCTAAATCATTCCAATACTGGAGTTGAAATGGAACATTAATCTGTATATTGGCAAAATATATGTGTTTTTTGTTTGCCTTGTTTGTCATCAGCTGCAAGTTAAGGAGATTGTATGACACACACAATGAGAGTAGTGATTGAACCTGGGAGAGGGGAGTGAAACTTGACAGAGTGGTGGTAAAGGAGGTGGGAGCAAGATGGGAGAGGGACCCTGCAAGTGGAGAGGAAGACCAGAGAGACAGCATGGAGGGAGGAAACTACTATGAGGCATGAGGAGCCAGAGTAAAACTTGAGACGGTGGGTTGCTTGGAGTGAGAGCAAGAAGGACCATGCGAAAGGAAAAGTAAAAGTGTAGAGTCAGCATGTGAGAATGTATGCTGAGTAGAGCCAACAGTCAAGGGCAGGCACAAAGACATCAGTAGGATTTTAAAGTGGGCCTGAGAGAGAGAGTGAAATAGCAGTATGGTGATTTGAGGCTGCCAGTCAGAATGGGAGGGGCACAGGAAGCGGAAGGGAGAGCTGCAGAGCCAGAGCAGCAGAAGAATCTGATCTAATTTACACTTTGGTCCCATAGGGAAATGCTAAAAATGTATATTCTATCCAAAATCTGGCTTTAACAACCTACTGCATCTCATTAACACTGAAGAGGCACATAAAGTAGACTGCATAAGGGACTCAGACAAATAAAGGAAGGGCTTATTAGGTAAAACATTGCTCTTACGTCTGGGGGGCACCACAGGTATCACGGCTGGTGACTGGGCACGCCGGGGAGCTTGGTGTTCTGTAATGTGAAATAGGACATTAGTAATGTTGCAAATAATTTGAGGAAGCAACTACATTGGCCACAAACACAAACATGTCTGTACATTGAGCTTGTGGGGCTCTAGGGCTATCTGCAACCTCACCCTCTTCCTGGGGCTGCTAAGGATCAAGGTCCTGGTCACTGTCCGTGGCTTGGGGCGCTGTCCACGGTGGTGCTGCAATTGTTAAGAAATTTTTTTTAAAAAAATTGTCAATCATAAGCTACTACAATTGTACTTGTTTATTAGGCTGATGGACAGACTTACAACATGTTTCTGAAATATTTAAGTTGTCCTTTAAAATATTAACTGAAATGTATTGGGCCAGGAAGGGAGATGGTAAAGTCCAAGTGGAGTCTATCAGGGCACTGCAAGGGAGATGCTAAGGTTGAAAAGTTAAATACATGACACAAAGGCACTGTTTGCAATGATGTGAGCAGCACAGAGTGTAATAGATGACAATACAGCTGCTGTAGGCTCTACATGTGTTGCTTCACACTTCACTTTTACACACTGAAGTTAAAGGGGTTGTTAACCTTAAAGTAATGTTTTCCAATGTGCACAGTATTATGTTTTGTTTTTTTTTATCAGCTCTACAGTAGACAATTTCTAAAATGTGGTTGCTAGGATGTAAATTACCATAGCAACCATGCATTCCTAGAAATAGGAGACTGGAATAGAATGATATGATAGTATAAAATGATAACATAACATACTTCAAAAGTTAACTTCAAGGTCAACCACCCTTTTAATCCACTTTTTAAACATTTCTGCTCTAGTGGGGAAATGGTTAATAAACGTTTGCCTTTTTGGCAATGTTACAGCTGCACGTAAGTAACTACTACAAAAACAAACAACAATCCTGGAAACATAAAATCCTCTAATGGCAAATTGGAGCAATATTTAAGCAAAGAAGCTAAATGCTAAAATGAGCTATTTAGGCAAATGATAAGAATGTGGATAAAAGCAGTAAGAATGTTGTGTATTAAAATGTACTTACTTCTCTAGTCTGTGTCCTGGAATGGCCCTTCACAGACCTCTCTGCCCATAATGTCCAGAAGCCGGCGTCCAAAAGGCTGGAGCCTCAAAGCTGGTAAAGTGCCCCCGCCGGTCTTCTGGGCCTTTGCTCTCCTGGCAGCAAACTTCGCCCATATCCAACGCTTCAGGTCACTGAAGCGCTTGTACACAGTGTTGCAATCTCTGTGTACAGCGCCTACAGCGTTGACTTTGTCCGTTACCAGCTGCCAGATTTTTTTCCGTCTGGCAGCATTGATGAGCTGGGAGCAACATCCAAACAACTCATCCCATTGCGCGATGACTTCATCAACCAGTGCTGCATTATCTTGACTGGTGAATCTTCGGCCCATTCGCCCACTGGGGCCCTCATCTCTGTCATCATCATCCTCCTCCTCCTCTGTGAGGCAGGTGTGGGTTCCTCCTCCTCTTGCCTCCTCCTGGCAATGGTAGCTGTACTTCCAGCCCTGGATGAGGTGAAGGACCTGCAATGTGTCCCCGATGTTGGGGGGGACATGTGACATGGCCTGGGGGAGGCCCTACTTCCCCTGGCTGGGGTGCCAGACCTGCCACATGTCCCTGATGCGGGGGGGACACGTGGCGTGCCCTGGGGGAGGCCCTACTTCCCCTGGCTGGGGTGCGGGACCTTCCACGTGTCCCCGATGTTGGGGGGGCACATGGCATGTGCTGGGGGAGGCCCTACTTTCCCTGGCTGGGGTGCGGGACCTTCAACGTATCTCCGGGGGGGACGTGGTGTGAGCTGGGGGAGCTCCTACCCCTGCCACTCCCAGACCTCTCCTCTCCCCCTCTATGGGACCCTCCAGCTAACAGGCTCCCCCTCTCTCCCCCTCCTGTGGTGACTTACATCCACCGTAGTGTGGGATGTAGCCACCTGGGCACCTCATCAGGACTGGAAGCACATTCTCCTTCCTCCTCCTTACTCCTTCTTTGCATTTTTGATGCAGCAGTTTTAGCACACCAATTCGATGGTCGAATATCGAAGTATTTAAAATTCGATATTCAACCCTCAGTAAATGTGCCCCATGGTGTCACAAGACTTGTAGGTAGATGACAAGTAAAATAAAATTCCTGAAAAGGTGAAAACCATATATCAAGCCGAATTACTATAATTCTATTTTAAAGCACCAGTAACAAAAAAAAATGAAAGTGTTATAAAGTAATGAGAATATAATGTAATGTCGTGCTGCAATGGTACAACTGTTGTGTTTGTTTCCGAAACTCTACTACTATTCAAGCTGCTATGTAGCCATGGGGCAGCCATTCAAAGCTGACAAAGGAGAAAAGCCACAGGATAAACAGCAGATAACACATAAGCTCTGTACTATACAAGGGGATTCTTCAGAACTTTTCTGTTTTCTACCATTTCCTCTCTGTTTTCTACGTGTATCCTGCGCTTGAATGGCTGCCCATGGCTACACAGCAGCTTGTTTATATAACTATAGTAGTGTTTCAGAAAACAAACTCACAACATTTACCAGTGCAGGACACAAGATATTATCATTCCTTTAAAACACTTTTATTTTTGGTGTTACTGTTCCTAGCACAGCAATGAACAGCACAACTTTTCTCCACCTTTAACACTCTCCTTTCCCCTTCTCCACGCCCTCCATGCACATCTGTCTCTGCTCAAGATATTGCTGAGCACTTCAAAAACAAAATTGACACTATCAGAAGGGACTACTTGAGTGCCTAGTCTACAATCGACTAACCTCATTCCTCTCTGACAAAAACCTGCTGGACCCCCTACTCCACGGAAACTGCCCTAACTATTGACCTTTTAACCGCTAAAGTCAATAATCACTTCTCACTACTAATACTGCTCAATCTCTCAGCCGCATTTGACACTGTAGATCACCCTCTCCTCCTCCAGTCCCTCCATTCGCTTGGCCTTCGTGACACAACCCTGTCCTGGTTCTCTCCTTACATCACCAATCGTTCCTTCAGTGTCTCCTACAATGGAGTATCATCTTCTCCTCTACCTCTTTCTGTTGGAGTTCCTCAAGGCTCTGTCCTGGGACTTATTAAATCATGTCACTTCCACCTAAGGAACATATCCAAAATATGAACATTTATCACCCAAGATGCTACCAAAATTCTTATTCACTCTCTCATCATATCACGTCTAGACTACTTTAACTCTCTTTTAATTGGCCTTTCCCTCCAGAGACTGTCACCTCTCCAGTCCATAATGAACACTGCTGCGAGGCTCATACACCTCAGCAACCGCTCCTCCTCTGCCTCACCATTCTGTCAATCCCTGCACTGGCTTCCGTTACCTTTCAGAATCAAATTCAAATTAATGACACTGACTTTCAAAGCACTTCATAACTCTGCCCCACCCTACATCTCTGAACTCATCTCTACCGCCTACTACGCTCCTCTACTGACCTGCTACTCAACTCTTCTCTCATTACCTCCTCACATGCTCGCATTCAAGACTTTGCAAGGGCTGCACCCCTCCTCTGGAAATCTCTCCCACGGTCTGTCCGACTTTCTCCCAACCTTTCTGCTTTCAAGAAATCTCTTAAAACGCACTTCTTTCGAGAAGCCTACCCTCACTCTGCTTAACTACCAAACGCAACACCACATACAGTACCACATTTCTCGCCCACTTAATTCGATCTTGCCCACTCCCACACCTTGTGTATTACTGCCTTCCCTTTAGAGTGTATGCCTATGCATATGGTCTTCCTTACCTTTTTGTACCTGTATTGATTGTGATGTATGTAACTCCAAATGTTCTATGAATATAATTCATGTGATTTAGTTGTATAATCACATTTACTTTACAGTGCTACGCAATATGTTGGCGCTATATAAATACATGTTAATAATAATAATAATAAAGGATGATGTTGTATAAGCCCACTAACAAAAAAAAGATAATGGTTAATAGAGGTTTGTTAAGGGCGGGAATCAGTAGGGCCTGGGTGCACCAGAAGATTCTGTGGTGCTAAAACAGATCAACCCAACCCTGTTTTTGTGCCATTGGGTGCACTTTACACTAGGCCCTTTCACTGGTGCTCTGTGCAATACAGTCTACTATCAGGGTGGCTACAATGTACAAGTAAGGGATCGGTTATACAGAAACCCACTACCCAGAAAGATCTGAATTATGGGGAGGTCAACTCTCATAGACTCTATTATAATAAAATATTTCAAAATTTTAGAACGTATTTCCTTTTTCTCTGTAATAATAAAACAGTGCCTTGTATTTGATTCCAGCTAAGATATAATTAATCCTTATTGGAGACAAAGCAATAATATTAGGTTTATTTAATGTTTAAATAATTTTTTTAGAAGACTTAAAGTATAGAGATCCAAATTACAGAAAGACCCCTTATCCAGAAAACTCCAGGTCCCGAGCATTCTGGATAATAGATGCTATACCTGTATTGCTATGGGTTAGTACAGTGAAGTATAAATGACCAATTCTGAATATAAAGGGACATGAACACATATTGATGTGTAAAATGTGGTGTTTATATGCATTTTTTTTATTTCAAATCACATACCAGTTCTGTGTAGAGCTCATGTATGACCCAGGTGCAAGTTTTTTTTTACGGAATGAGCACTAGGTGCTCCTTAGTGTTTTTGCATATCATCCTAGAAGCTTGGTGGCATCTGTACCACAGAAATTAAGCAGACAACGCTTTACCTGGACACGCTGGGGATTAGAGAATAATTGAAAATTACCAAATTGATACATTTTGCATGTGGAGGAATCATTTTTTGGATTAATGAACCAAATATGAACGTTTATTTGGATGCAGTTTAGCTAAGAACTGCTTTACAGATACTTTAAAAAGAGAGTTACATTCCTGTAAGTTTTGATGTTCCATGATATTTGCTTATAGTGGTGGTTGGGGTTAGAGGATATCTGGCCTACCCAGTGTAAATATGAGTGCAAGTGGGTTTGCTGGTATTACTCAGTGTGTGTCTTGTCACATGTATGTGGTGTTAGAGCAGCAGTTCCATGGAGTATTTACATGTGAGAGATGTCGGTGGGTTTTCATCTTGGAATCTGAATTGCAGACTCTAATGGGTGAACTTGCAGCACTGAGAGCAGTGGCAAATGAGGGGTAGGAAAGGAGGCTCGCAGAGCAACCACTGGCAGGGGCTAGTGGAGTGGGGGGAGGAGAAAGGGCAGTGGAGGCTAATGAGGGAGGAAGGTTTGTGACAGTCAGGAGGGGAAGTAGAGGACAGAAGGGTAGGGGGGCTGGTCCACAGCTTGTCCAAAACAGCAAATTTGCCATCTTGGCTGAAGATGCTGGGTAGGAAAACTCTGAACTGGCATGTATGGAGCAGACTGACTCTCAGAGCACCCTGGGAGGCAGTGGTTCTAATACGGGTGGTGGGGGGAGAGCAAGGAAGGAAAGGCTGGTTATAGTTATAGGTGATTCAATTATTAGAAAGGTGGATAGGGTAATCTGTCGTAAGGCCCCTACATGCTGAACAGTCTGCTGCTTGCCTGGTGCTAGGGTTCGGCATGTGGTGGAACGAGTGGACAGATTATTGGGAGGGGTTGGGGAAGACCCAGCAGTCAATAACCCAGAAGTCCTCAAGAACGATTTAAAAAAACTAGGTGTAAAGTTTAGGGCGAGGACTTCGGAGGTAATTTTCTCAGAAATATTACCTGAATTACCATGAATTTTGGAAATGCTAATTTTAGTGCATTGAGGGCTGCCCTACAGAGCATTGATTGGGGCATTAAGTTTTCAGCTAAAAACAAAGATCAGACATGGTTGTCATTTAAAATTATATCAAATCATTACTGTTCTCAATTTATTCCCTTAAGGAGTAAATGGAGAAGCTCTAAGAATCATCCTATGTGGCTTAATACAGAAGTAAAAAAGTTAATAGGAAAGAAGAGTAAGGCATTTAAAAACTACAAATCTGTTGGGACAGAAGCTGCATTTAATGAATATAAACACTGTAATAAATGTTGTAAATTAGCAATCCGGAAGGTAAAGAAAGGAAATGAAGAGTTAATTGCGGTGGAGGTGAAAACTAACCCTAAAAAGTTTTTTTTTTTTTTTTTTATAAATTCTTTATTTAAGTGTTTCGTAAAGTATCAAAAGTACAATAGCATGAGAATCCTGCAATCAAAAAATTCAAGTATAAGAAAAGATACAGTGTTTGAACATAGGGTATCCCAAGAAAAAATTATCAAAAGACACCAGCAGGTTACATATCACGTAGGCGTACTTTGTGAGTAAGAAACTATTAAACAAAGAGAAAAAAAACCCAGAAAAATAAACTATGTTGGGCACATCTACAATCCAGAAGATAGTAGCAAAACGGTGGGTGGAGGAGTAAGCACAGAAAGGAAAGACTGGGAAGCACTATACATTAACTGAGTATCGTGATCATATATCAGTGACATATCAATTGGATACCAGGGGTCTCAGGGACTGAAAAGTTTTTTAAATATATTAATAGTAAAAAGATGCAGGTTCAGTGTGTTGCTCCATTAAATAACGGTACCAGTATGGCTCTAACAGATACAGAAAAGGCAAATGTGCTAATGGCTCAGCTTAATCTAGTCAGTGGCTGACTCAGGATATGATTCAAAAAGCTTTAATACAAATTAATGTAAACAAGACTCCTAGGCCTGATGGCATACACCCCTGGGTTCTAAGAGAGCTTAGTTCAGTTTTAGACCAGCCCCTATTTCTGATTTTCTCATATTCACTTTCATCTGGTATGGTGCCTTTGGATTGGAGAAAAGCTGACGATATTCCAATATTTAAAAAGGGATTACGATATCAGCCTGGCAATTATAGGCCAGTAAATTTGACATCTGTGGTGGACAAATTATTTGAAGGCTTGTTAAGGGATCACATTCAAAATGTTGTCCTAGTCAATGGCATTATGAGCAGCAATCAGAATGGCTTTATGAAGGATAGGTCATTTCAGACAAATTCTACTTGGAGTAAGGTTCTTAGTGGGGGCTCTGTATTGGGTCCACTTTTATTTAACTTGTTCATTAATGACTTAGGGGAGGGTATTGTAAGTAATGTATCAGTGTTTGCAGATGACACAAAACTATCCAGCCCAATTAATTCCATCCAGGATGTGGCATCCTTGCAACACGATCTTGACAAACTGGCAATCTGGGCAGCTAAGTGGAAAATGAGATTCAATGTTGATAAATGTAAAGTCATGCACCTGGGATGTAAGAATATCCAAGCCACTTAATGGGACTGCACTAGGCAAATCCATTATGGAAAAGGACCTTGGAGTCCTTGTAGATGATAAACTTGGCTGTAGCAAGCAATACCAGTCAACAGCATCAAGGGCAAATAAGGTCTTGAGCTGTATTAAAAGGGGCATAGGGGCGTGGCTAACCACGATGGAGAGCGCATGCTAAATTCAGGAGCTCCGTGAAGAGAATTAGCAAATCCCTCAGAACTTAAGCAATCAGTGCCAAATAATTCTCTCTGGGTGGTAATTGTAGAACACTTAAGGAAGCCTATGATGGGTAAAAAAAGCCAAAGGATCAGTTCATAACCATGTCGCCCTACCTGCACAAGACCGCTACTGAATGAAGCGCATGAGACCAAGATGACGGATTGCTGCCGGAGGACTCATCGGACCCAAACATGTCTGCATCTTCACCAGATTCTGTCCAGAGTGGGCAGGAGGCTCTGATGCAGCTGCAATCAGGTCAGTTGGCCCCTATAGCCAACACTGGGCAGTGTCCTTCTGTGGCTACTAAAGCAAATAAAGTACTCATAAGTACTCATAAACTCAAGGGATGGAAGCATAATTTTGCTTCTTTATAGGTCCCTGGTAAGGCCTCATCTGGAGTATGCAGTGCAGTGTTGAACTCCAGCCCTTAAAAGGGATATAAATGAGCTAGAAATAGTACAGACATGCAACTAAATCGTTCAGAGGGATGGAAGGCTTAAATAATGAGGTTGGAGTTGCTTGCAAAAAAAAAAGATTAAACTTTACAAGTACATTAGAGGACATTATAGATAAATGCCAGGGGATCACTGCACCAGAGGCCATCCCTTCAGACTAGAGGAAAAGAACTTTTGAAGCAGCGTAGGTGGTCCTTCACAGTGATAACAGTGAGATTGTGGAATGTCCTGCCGAATATTGTTGTGATGGCTGATTCTGTTAATGCTTTTAAGAGTGGGTTGGTTGATTTCCTGGACAAGCATAATTTCCAAGGCTATTGTGCTATAGATATGGGTATATATAGTTTATGTGAGTGTATAAAAGGGTCGGTGTGTGTATGTATGGATGCTGGATTTCATTTGATAGACTAAATATCAACAAATTTTGATTACCACTGTAAAACAATCAACCAATAAACTGAAACTGAAAAGGCAATGGCCACCATGAACTACCTGAAGAAAAGATTTGGAATGGTCCACACAGTCCCCTAACTTAGAGCCCTTAAAATTTGTGTGTAGATTTTTAAAATATGATCTCAGAATTAAAAGTCAAGAAGAGTAGGCAAAAATCCATACAACAAGAAGACTCTTAGCTGCTAAATTGGTACTAAATATTGACTCACTAGGGTGTCCACATGCCTCAATTACCATTTTCTCAGATCATCTGTTTTAACGTTCATAAAATAAAATGTAACTGTACAATAACATTGGCATAAGATTAATAGTAATGTTATTCTGTAACACAAACTTTTGCACTCAACTGTAAGTATGATGAAACACACAAATTACAATAATTTGTATCCTTTCTTTTTTCAATATCAATTTACAAGTATACAAGTATATTTCAAGTTATGATAGCCAATTTACAAGTATATTCACCCCATTTTGGCCAGAGGTTTAAAAACTAGTAGGCAAAAAAGAAAAATGTTTTCTGCCAGTCATACAAAATTCTCCCTTTGTAAATGAACCCCATAGTTACATGCACAGAAATTTGATGATTGGAATGCACCACATCGCATGAGAGGTATGCACACTAATCTTCCTTTTTATGATTTATTACCTGCAGAAGAATGTAGGACAAACTGAATTTCTGCTTTGTAGCGTACCAATATAAAATGTTTCTTGGCATGCTGCCAGGGAGTCTGAATTCCAACAGATTAACTAATTATCTGTTTGGAAAAGAGATGTTCCTGTAATTATTATACAAAGCAAAAAAGAAAAGCTAATGATGCTGTTGACAGTAATGATAGGAAACAGCAATGAATACAATGTCAAGTCTCCACTACAAACATTCCTACTCTACCTTATAATTACAGTACACTGCATCAGAAAAGGCTTCTGTGAGATTATCTGTAATGAGTCTCAGTGATAAGTGGAGAAATGAAAAAAATTATACTCCATGAAAAATTAGGAATTATTGTCTTGATTTTTGTCCTTAAATTTTATGCTTTAAAGATCCTGGTTTATTACTTGTGTTGTCTGCCTGTGACTTCACCAAGTCAGTAATAGTCAAGTGATGCTACATTTGGGATAGTATTGAGAATATTGAATCAAATGTCCTGCAGCATTGGTCACGTCCCACACATGTGGTCCTTTAAGAAACATTCTGAAGGTGCCTCATATTGTTGTATTATTTTCTGTCTTGACAAACTGAAAGCAATCCAATAGGCTTGTAGTACAATTTAGTCCAAATTGCCTCCACCATGCAACAGATTTAGGCAATTTAGCTAAGCCTAACCTATTGCTTTAACCTATATAGCAGATCATTTTGATTTATATAGTATTTGCTAATTGTGATGCTGGTGATCCTGGAATTCTTTACTTCATTAAGCTAGAGCAGGGCTGTCCAACTGGTGGCCCGCGACCCCCCTTTATGTGGCCCTCCACATCAAAGTCTGACTGCTGTGTCTGTTTACCATTTGTAAAATTTAAAAGGCATCACTACAGAGATTAACTGGCCCCTGCATTGTTTAGAGATCCAATTCAAACTAATCCCCGGTATTGTTCACACCTGTGATCCTCCTCCATTTTTCACACATGTGACACCTCTATTGTTTATATCCTAAAGCCCTGTACTGTTCTCACCTGAGACCCAGACTGAAACTGCCCACATTGTTCACCTGTTCACATCTTATACAAAATGCTAATGAGGTACTGTATTATACACAGGGGAGGAGGAGGCATATGAATTTAAGGGTATGTCTTAATATGACAATTTTTTTCACATATGAGTGGCATGTACCTGTGCCAGCTCCCTGCCTAGCAGTAACAGCAAACATATGGCCCGGCCCAAATCTGTACCTGGCTGTGCCAGCAGGAAGCTTCACATTTTCACAGTAATAGAAAGAATGTCTTCAGTTCAGTGCAACTATGCAAAGCTGAGAGCAGCAAGCGCGAGCCATACCAAGCAGGCCGCCAGCTCTCTGCCTATTCCTGCCACCCAACTGCATCAGTGACGTAATTGAAGCGTATACGCACGTCACGCTGCACTGCCGCACCACACAGAAGGAGCTATTACTTGCTGGCAAGAGGGAGAAGGTGAAGGAGGGGGATTCCATCCGACTGAGTGACCATGATTACGGAAACAAATTATTAAATAAACGCTAGAAAAGAAAAAAAAACCATTAAAAGTGTTCCCCTCAATTATGGCGTCCTAGACAGCCGCCTACTCTGCCTACCCCTAGCTGGCCCTGATCCCTGCAGTGAGCACCAAACATCTGTTTTTTTGGTGTGCTATTAATGTGGACATGGTCTTGCGGTAACATGGGTGTGGTTTAAAGTGGGTGTGGTCTAAAACAGGGAGTGGCTAACTGGCACTCCACCAAGTAGATTAGAAAATTTCCAGCCCTCTGTACCATATATGTCTGACAGCACTGACCTAGAGTATGAATTAGGATGCAGTTTATTTGATATATCCCTTTAACTCTTTGGGGCAAAGGTGTGTGCTGTTTGGGCATGGATTGAAGCACAGGCTTGTACTGCGGTAATGTGGGACACAGACTTCTTTTAGGTAGGGCCTGCTTTATTTGTGGTTTGGTCTGTGGCAAAACAGAACTTGGGGCCTATTGAGTATATATAACAGGGCTGTCCAATTTATGGCGCTTCAACTGAAAATCTATTTGCACATGCCCAAAGACTGCCCTCATTTTACTCTCCTACAATTCTAATGGCACTTCTCACACACATGCACTCATACTTACATATAATTTTACTGTGGAACCCTACCTGTCATTCTGTCTATTATCTCTATCATTTATAGACTGTATATGTATAAGTGTATGCTCTGCCAAGCTTGTATACTGTTACAAATCAATCAACTGCAAGGTCGGAACTAGGGATAGGCAGAAGAGGCCATCACCATATTGTTTTTAGGGTAGGCATTCAATGAGCAATACTCCAGGCAGTTGTAGTTAGATTGGAGACTTTAATGAATGCAAAGAAGCATTTTCACTGGGAAAGAAAACTTTAAATGCCATAGTTTCTGACAAATTTGCAAGAATGTGATATAGCTGGGATTAGCTGGGATTAGAGAAAGAGAAAATGTACTGTAGGTCAACCCCAGTGATCTTGAGATGTGACCATTTATCAAATGTTGTAGATTTCTGTTGGACAACTGTTTCTGCACATAAAATAGATTAATAGTAGTCTCATTGTTCACATTAAGATGATATATTGTTGCTGGATCAGTTCAATAACAACCACTATAATACAAGCTGTACTCATTTGAAATGTTAAGGCAACATTAAATTAAATATTGTTGCAAGTGAGGGTTGAACTAATCAAATCATGGTAGAAAGATGCCTAAACATAATCAGATAAGAAAATAATAATTTTCCTCCCAGATTACTTCAAGTGGGTTCATATGCAATGAAAACTCATTTATTTATCCCCAATTTTCTGAGATGTATTTGCGATTAAGGGTAGCTGTGCCCAAAGTATTGTCAGCATCTCAGCAGGAATGACATACATTAACCAAAGTACAATAAAGCAGCTATAAATTCCCACCAGAGGAACATGAAGTAAACATTTGGAATATTAGATTTTAAGATCGCCAGTGCAAACGAGGTTAAACACTTTGTGTGACTCTTTACAAACCTCACACAAACACACACATATATATATATTGGATGCTGGCTATTTCGGATTTCAACTAAAAATAAATGTTTTTTTCTCCCAAAAATGCATTGTCTGCAATATCATGACTAAATCTAGTCAACATTTGCCAAAATCCATCCATCTCGAATCTACTCTACAAATTCTATGTTTTATATCTGTCATTGTTTTATATAAAACGTATTGCTGTTCATATGCAGTATACCTCCTTCTTCAACATTAGTTTAGGGATTATCAGTGGACACATTTCGTAAAAACAATGAAGTTTGCTTGTGGTACCCAAGAGTGCTGGAATCTCACAGTGTTCCAAAGTTTTTGGGACACCATCTCTACAGCATTGTTCTTGTTCCTGGGGTAACCATTCCAAAAACAATCCCAGGCCCTAGTAAATCAGTTATTCACTGCTGTCAGATTGTCAATTGCTACCAGATGGAAATCTCCGGAACCTCTGGGGCAAATTCACTAACCTCCGTAAATTCGCCAGCGACGGCTTTGCTCACATCACAACACTTTGCCAGGCATAGATTCACCAGGACAATGCTAATTCACGAAAATCCGAAGCTGCGTCCAGGGTGATGAACTCTGGCGAAGTTGCGCTAGCATTACTGTGCTAAGTGAAGTTGCGCTAGTGTTGGCTAATTTGCATACGGTGGGAAGTTAAAATTGAATGGTCGTTTATGTTGCAGCACATACATTACACTACACAAGCTCAGGGAAACGTTAATAAAATGAAACACAGTTGTTATAATGCCCTACACATGTGCCCAGTGTATAGTTTATGTGCCATTTGGTAGGAAATGTATGGGGGAGCCCGAGTACCCAAAAAAAAATTTACGGACTTTTGCAGCCTGAGAAAACTAAAAGACGCCAGCGTTTTTAGAGACTCAGAACCCTATACATTCCACTGCACTTCGAACAGGTAACGTTCAGTAAAATGCGCATCTTTGTGAAATTGGAAGTAACGCTCTTTCGCCAGAGAGAAACTTCGCCTGGCGTAAGAGTGCGAAGTAGCGCTAGAGACTATTTCCTTCGCTAGCGAAGTTACGCCAGTGCCCGTTTATGTCACTCTGTCGAATTTTCGCTAACGTTAGTCACTTCGCCCTCTGACTCTGACAGAGGTACTGCAATTAGCAAAATTAGCAACAGAATATTTGAAGCCAGAATTGCGACAATTGAAAATCGGACTCAACAACACCTGGAAATATGGGCTACTAGGGATGTCTGTGGCCTTTTGAACCCATAGCCAACACTGGACTTTCTATTGTACAGAGAGATTAACCTTGGAACCCATCTACCTAGAAAGTCTACAGCTTTATGGCTTGTATGCTTTTTTATGTCACATATCAATATACTGTATGTCTGCTGTCCCCTCCATTTTTCTTCGCTACTATCTTCCTTTAACCTGACTGAACTTTGGCTCAGTTCTTTACTCTTTCTCCTATACTAATCTATGCTGCAAACAGAGGTCAAAAATAAAAATCTAAAACCTGAAGATTTTAGAAATCACAGAAAAAAATACAATTTAACAAAACTCAAAACACACAAACCGCATCCTCAAAAATAATATATCCATAAGTTTGTGTTGTAGTTTGGCAGGTAAGCATGGAAATGAAAGAAAAAAATATTATAATGTGTTTTGTTAATGCATTTTCTTACATTCCCCAAATATCTTGCTACCCAACAGATACAAAAGCACCAACCTTCTAAGAAATAAGCACAATGGAAGAGAATGTCTTTGCTTTCTAAGCTAGAGACTTTCTGCACAGGTAATGACCAAGAGAGGGCTACTTATAAGTGGTTTTGCAGGTTTCTCTAAATTGCAGTAGAAAACACAGGTTTTACTTTCCAATCACCCTGACAAAGGGTGCATTTACATTACTACCTAGTATGTCCTCGTTAGACCATTAGATGTCACCATAGTCTCAAAGGCTCACATTGCACAGACTATCTGTAGTCATGCATCGTTGACTTTAATTGTTATGGTCCTTGCAAGTAATGAAAACACTTTTTCCCACTAACCATTGCTTCTAATCCATGTGAATTAGGGATAAAGATGATTCTGCTGGTAAGTGGGCATTGTCAACAACTGTGTAAAGTGCATTTCCTGTTTAAATATGAAAAGCAACACAAGGGGTGTTACAAGGCTATGTCTGCTTATGATAATAAAGTGAAACAAGATTCCGGAATCTCAGGACCAACCTTAGTTCATAACAAGGTTATTTATATAAAAAAGTATTGGTGTATCTGCCATTCAGCTCATAGTTCAGAAATCTTATTCGGCAATCAGGTTGAGCCCTCAGGCCACTACTCCAAGCTACCCCCTGTCACCCAAACCCAAAACAATGAAATGAAATTATATTCATTCAAAGAAGTTCAACAAAAAATATTCTGTTTGAACTCTCAGCTGTCAGCATTTTATGGCAATTATTAAAGTTCCATCCCACCTATAAATAATGGTCACACTATAATTTATTTTATGTTTTCTTTGTATTTGTGGAAGGAAATAGTAATGAAAAGAATATTTATTTTCTGTTGCGTTTCTCAAGCTTTTCACAGAGGTGACCATGCTTGCACTTTATTCAGGAGGTGCAAGAAGGGGTGCCTCTGTAACGTTCATCTGTAATTAATGTGTGCTGAGTGATACTGACACTAAAAAATATCTTTTAAAAATATGACTTTACATTACAAGTTACCCATAGGTCATGTTGATAATTTTTCGCTAATAGTTCTGCTTTTATAAGTAATTGTTAGTTTTTGCCAACCTGACTGTCTCTTCTCAGCCTGTCAGTTAGAGTTTCTAATACCAACGGACTACTGCTGCACAAATATGGCAGCCCCCTCATAGAGGAACAATGGGATATGGAAGGCATTTTAAAAGCATCAAGCAAAATAATAAATAGCATTCAAAGCTAATGTTATGATAGATGTAAAAAAAGTTTCATGTCTAGTGTCAGTATCTCTTTAAGAACAAAGAGCACTTTTTACTGTGAAAGTGCTTGCAAAAATCTTGGTGCAAATGATTACTATAAGGCTATCTAGTTCAGTGCACAAGCACTTAGTATTTGCCCCACACTTCCCTCAAACCCTATAATATGTGCAAATATTAAAAAGACACGGAGAGGCTAACAATAATCATAAATAGATCCCACTGTTTTCCAAAGAGAGCAGGTTTATTTGATGCACCTGGTACACACAGATATACCACTTTTTCTGTATTAATGCATGATTGCATTGTGCACCAATGTACACCTTTAAGTCATAATGACATGTTTCTGTTAAAATCTGGACTTTAATCTTTGAAACTTTAGGGATAATTTACAGTACATACAAGTGCAGTCAGAAAAGTGCAGTTTGGAGAGCAACTGCCATTTCCTCCATCCTCAATGCAGCATCTATACAAATTTGGACTTTCCAACCTGTAGCCCTCCATCTCCCAGGGTTCCTGGCCAAGCTTTTGGCCACAAAGGGAATTGTGAGTTGCAGCTGGAATGCTATGTATAAATAATCAGCCAACCATTATTAGTGTAATATGTAATTTGAAATTTTACTGAAAGACATTTTTCTTTCCAAGGGGCCAGCAGCAAATTCCCTATTTACCCTACTGCAAAACTATAAGCAAACTAACCAGTGGAGACATAGTATGGCAGCATATATTTTAATTATTACTGTGCTTTTAACCTGCATTCTATGTAATCTAGCAATATTATACGCCTTCATCAAAAAAGGGAGTTGTGGAGTGGGCACGAGGATCACTGCTTTATATTAAGTTGTTGTGCTTATGAGAATTTACCTATATGATATTTTACCTCATGGTTAACAATGGGGCAACTCCCATTGCTTGTCTTTTCTGAAATTCAGACTGAAGAAAAGGCAGCCAGAGGGGCATAAGTTCTGTTACATGGATCCAGTGCAGGGCTTAATTCCCAGAGAAACAGAAAAGAGAAGAAATGAATGATCCCAAACCCAGGTTCAGCCAGAGCATATTCTGCCTGCAGAAGTCTGACCCTCTCCCTAAACCCACAGGAAAGCCGAGTAGCAAGCCAGTAAAAGCAGCCAGAGGGCGAGACGAGATGTCTATACAAAAGCGGCCAGACAAAAGCCAGCTGCGGATACCTTGCTGCTGGAAAAAAAAATCTTTCAAGGCCAAGGTGTCAGAGCCAGGACAGATTTTAAATGGTCTTCTGGGGTTAGCAGGAACTTTGATCCTCATATACAGTTAAGAGGTAATTAATGGATACACTATACAGTTGTAATGTTGCATAATAAATCAAGAGTGGGGGCGTGGCTGAATGGCTGGGTGAACAGACGCACATACCTATAGCTCCTCGCACCGGGACCCGGGAACCTTGCTTAACTGCTTCGAAAAGCTGGGAATATGGGCAAATCGACTAAAATAGCTAATACTCCACTCAGCCAAAAAACCCCGGCGCCCAAAAAGGCAAAAGAAATAGCAGATTTCTTCGAAAAACAGCCAGATACATCAGAGAACAGTCGTAGCAGCGGGAGGGCTACCGGAGATAATAGCCGCATTGCCTACGAAAGAGGACCTTATCCAGCTCCTGGAAAGTATTAAGTCCTCTCAGCGTACTGAAACTGAGATTATTAAAACGGATTGAATTGAAGCGCGCCAAACAGAGATGGAATCTAATCTTACCCAACACGAGTCGGCCATTTCAACGCAAGCTAGGCAAATCTATCTGCTCCGGAGGGGCTTAGAGGACGCAGAGAACCGCAGTAGATGGAACAACATCCGGATAAGAGGTATACCGGAGGAAGCTAAGCAACTACTCATAGAGCTGTTCAACAATCTACTGGGCCAGGACAAAGATCAAGACATCCCTATTGACCGGTTCCATAGAGTAGCTGGAGGAAGGCCGGACAAACCTTGTGATATCCTATGCTGTATCCACAAATTCACTGCCAAGGAGCAAAGAGGACAGCATTGAATTGTACCAAGACCTAGCACTGACTTCCATCACGCAGAGACGGCTGCTACGGGAGACTACAGGCAAACTGCGGGAACAAAACATCCAATACAAATGGGGTTTCCCATTCGCCTTGATAGCCCGTCACAATGGCAAGAATTTCATCATGAAGGAACCAGACGATGGGGAACAATTTTTTCGCAATCTCGGCGTTCCACCACCAGACCTATCCGATTGGGCGAGATTTGTGCACGGCCCCTCACCAGAAGATCCACAGCATGATCCTGTTCAACAGGCATAACTCCCACTGCTGTTGACAGGCCAACCCTTACCACATACAGCAACAACCGTTGGGTAATATTTCTATGTTTAAGCGGCCATTTAGGCCTTGATATGTTAATATCTTTGCTGAACCTGAACTAACTGTTCATAACCAAAGGCCTGCATTTAAAATTTATACACCTCTACATATAGAGGCAACTATATTATGGCATGCCCGGATGCTTACCTACTATCTCCCTGGATCGGGGACCTTCCCTTCTCCTCCCCCCCCCCCTTTTTTTTTTTCTCCTCATTGCATGACCTGCTAAGGGGCACTACATGGTTTATTGGAGTCTTCTATTGTTGTGCAGAACATTTTCAAGTTACAATTACATACGATTGGCAATACCCATTTTTTATGTCCAAGTTCATCACGGACTGGAGCGCAAGACTGTTTGATAGAGTATCATTAGATGACTACCGTAAATAAATACATACAGAAATGCCATGGACAAACATGTTTTTGATGATTGGTACCATTGTGAATCAGACTGTACTGTATAATGCCTTCCTTTACAGTTACACGAAGGATATCCCTTTCCTATTTATGTACGAACACTGTACGATGTAACGAGGGCAGTGAGCAATGTTGTTGACCTGCCTATCACTTATCTTTAATTTACTAGTCGTATAACTAAACAGGGAAAAGAGAACGAAAGAGACGAGATAGACACTCAACAACATGACAGTGCTAAGTTATATTAACATTCTGTTCCTCATAGGATCTACCTTATGACCCCTGAGACATGGTTATCAGCACAATGACAAATGTTTTGTGGGAGTGGTGACCTTGCTGGTATGTCCGTGGCTCTCAGGAAGGACAATCAGGAAGGGGGGAAGGGGAAGGAGGAGGAGAAGAGCAGAAGAGAAGGAGGAAGGAGAGAGAGGAGAGGGAAGATATCTCAATAATTTTGTACGATTGTACATGTTTATGGCAGTCTCGCCTTTCAGTTACATTGGGACAATGCTGGAGACTCGGACATGTCAGAAATGGTCATACGGCAGATGTTTTAATTCATTGTGTTGTAACATTTTTGTAATGCATGTTTTTCTAGAAAGATTGTTAAGTGGGAGGAGTAGGGATAGAGGTGAAGTAGTGAGATTAGAAGGGAGGAAAAGTAAACTAACCTGTTGTAGTGACCTTTACTGGTTTGACGTGATGGCCCATCATAGGAGAGGTGTCCGGGCCCCGGGGGCGAGGTTATCGCTCAAGACACCTACCACACACCACCTTCCCTCCTAAATACTCATATATACAACTAATACTACCCTGGAGTTAGTTTAACCCAGTAGGTAGCAGAGTAACTCACCCCCCTCCACAGAAGGTGAGTGTAAATACTTACTTTGGTTATTTACCAAATTTCAATTGTTACCCCCCCTTCCCTACTCATACCCAGTTACTCTTGAAGTAATACATTTTGGTAGCATGACACCATCTAAGGCATTTAACGCACACAACTCATTTAATCTCATTTCAATTAATGCTAACGGACTGAACTCCCCACAAAAGCGGATCCTTCTTTCAGCTGAACTAAAGAGACATAAAACTCAAATTGCCTTTATTCAGGAAACACATTTTAAGAGGGGACACATGCCCAGGTGGAACAATCCTTTCTTCCCAGACATTTATACCAGTTCCCCACAGGATACAAAAACGAAAGGAGTGGCAATACTCATCTCAGGACTCTGAATTTTGCTATTGATGCTACTAAAAGTGATGACAAAGGACGATATGTGTTTATTAAAGGTAGAATTGGACAGCAAACATACACGTTTGCTAACATATACTTACCTAACACAGACCAAGGGAAAGAATTCTCTAGAATAACCCAAAAGTTGGAACATTTTATGTCAGGAATTCTTATTTTAGGGGGAGATCTTAATGTGCCATTAGAACCACATTTAGACTGCTCCACAGGGAAGTCAAGCTCCCCACCCACAACAAGTACTAAAATTAGAAAACTATTGCACAAATTACAATTGGTTGATGTCTGGCGTACCCATCACACCAAAGACAAAGATTTCACATTCTACTCGGCAAGACATGACATATATACGCGTATAGATTACATATTTCTTTCACAACATGCATTGGCAGAAGCTCAAGACTCACGAATTCACGTGCGAACTTTTTCCGATCATTCAGCTATTTCTGTCAGTATATTCCTTCCGAATTTAAACAAACGCAACAAAACCTGGAGATTTAACGAATCCCTTTTAAAAGACCCAGAGTTTGTCAAAGAATTGGGTATTAACCTGCAGAACTATTTTAAAGAAAACTCGACACCGGAGACCTCATCGGTAACTTGTTGGGAAGCTCACAAGTGCGTGATCAGAGGCACTCTGATAGAAATAGGTGCCAGGAAGAAAAAATCTCACAAACAGCATATACAAACTTTGCTGACAAAAATTAAATCCTTAGAATTACTGCACCAGCAGTCCACTGTACAACAAACTGCGCAGGAACTCCCTGAGGCTAGGCAGGAACTAAACGTTAGACTTAACACATACGCTAACCGAATACACACATTAATTAAACATAAATTTTACGAACATGGCAACAAATGCAGTCGGCTACTGGCCAACGCCTTGAAACAAAAACTTGCCAAAAATTACATTCCTAAAATTAGGAATTACCTCACTGACAAAATAGCAGCAGAATTCGAGAAATTTTTTACAAAAGTATACCAGACAGATAACCCCTCTTTGAACGATGAGAACACATATAAACGTGTTGCTGCACAATTCCTTATTCAACAGAATATACCTAGACTCTCACAGGCCTCAAGTGCAAAATTAGATCTTGACATATCGGTAGAAGAGATTGTAACAGCAATCTCCGCAACGCCAGCAGGTAAAAGCCCTGGCCCAGATGGATTTCCCATGTCCTACTATAAAGAATTCCAGCACTTGTTGTCCCCACATTTATGCAGGGCCTATAATGCGCTACAGACGGGAAGCACACTCTCACCCCAATCCTTGGAAGCCCAAATTACTCTCTTGCTGAAACCAAACAAAGACCCTACTGACCCAGGTAGTTACAGACCCATTTCATTGATTTACAATGATATAAAGCTACTGGCCAAAATTATTATGAAACGAATACAACATATACTTGAACAGTTGATAGATCAGAACAGGTTGGCTTTGTCCCAAATAGAGAGGCAAGAGACAATACGAACCGATTAATAAATTTACTGTTCCATGCTCGAACCAGATCTAAGCAAATGCTTCTGCTGTCAACTGACGCGGAAAAAGCGTTTGACAGGGTTAAATGGAGGTTCATGTTTGAATGCTTAGAAAAGTATGGATTTGGTCCTAGGTTATGTGAATGGATATATGCTTTATATAATAACCCTACTGCTAAAGTTAAAGTGAACGACTTACGTTCTAATCCTATCTTCATAAAGAACGGTACCCGCCAAGGTTGCCCTCTCTCCCCTACCCTATTTACATTGACACTGGAGCCACTCTTAATTGCTGTACGCAACAATCCGGATATTTGGGGGCTTGAAATTGGTAGCAGACATCATAAAACTGCAGCCTATGCAGATCACCTCTTGTTCTTCGTAACAAACCCTATCATATCAATACCAAATCTAAACAATCTTCTGTCAGGGTACGGGACTGCCAGCAACTTCAAGATAAACCAGAACAAATCCTACGTGCTCAATATCTCTTTACCGGCACGAAGCATACGAGGTCTCTCCCAAAACTTTCCATACAAATGGGCGTCTAACGAAATAACTTATTTGGGCATAAAATTAAAAAAGGACTACAATACGTGGGGGGAACTCAACAATACGTATCTCTATAAAAAACTAGAGTCAGACTTAAAGAGATGGAGTTCTTCTACATTTTCCTGGTTCGGAAGGATAAACATAGTAAGATGAATGTGCTCCCAAGAGTATTTTACTTATTTCAGGCTCTCCCACTCAAACACCCTAAAAGTTGGATGGACAAATTTCAAGCAGCCATTACCAAATTTGTCTGGCTAGATAAACAACCCAGGCTTAGAAAACACATTTTAACCAGACCCAAAGTTCTGGGTGGAACTGCGTTACCTGAACTTTGCAAATACTACAAGGAGACCATCCTCAACAGGATACTGGACTGGTCGCATCACTTAGATAACAAGGTATGGATAGAGGTGGAACAGCAGGTAACTTCAATACACCTTTTGCATCTCCCTTGGATCAATAAAATTCATAGAAGGCTACTGACTAAAGCACATCCTTTGCTTAATAACACTTTAGAAATCTGGGACAGCCTCAAACAAATGAAACTAAATATCCATCACCATTATTGCCAATTACGAACAACCCTGACTTCCTACCAGCACTACGCAAGAACAGTTTAAATCTTGGCTCATCGACGATCAGCTGCAAATTATTAATTTACAAGACAAATGCAAACTGGTAACTAAAGATAAGTTAGAGCAGCAACGTCCTTTCACACCCCTTATGCACTTACAGTATATAGGGATGTAGCGAACGTCGCAAACCCCATAGACTTCAATGGGAAGGCGAATTTTAAAAGCTAGAAAAGACATTTCTGGCCAGAAAAATGATTTTAAAGTTGTTTAAAGGGTGCAACGACCTGGACAGTGGCATGCCAGAGGGGATCAAGGGCAAAAATGTATCTGAAAAATACATTGTTGACACAGCGCTGCGCTTTGTGCTGTAAAGGGCAGAAATCACACTACGTCACTCAGGTGATGTTTCTGGACACGGAATGTGAAAAAGCTCACACAGCTAGGTGGCACTTGGTTAAAGACTGGGCAAACAATGCCTGCAAGGGCAACATATACAGTAGTGGGTACGGAATATATTATTGCTGCTGTAAAAACATCACTCAGGTGATGTTTACGGACACGGAATTATTATTGTTATTTAGACAGAATGTGAAAAAGCTCACACAGCTAGGTGGCACTTGCATACCTCCCAACTGTCCCTCTTTTGACCACTCAACCCCCTGTCCCTCTTTTGTACTGGAAAGTCCCTCTTTTCTCTGCACTGAACAGCCAGAAAAAAAACAGTTTCTAACTTAATTAGCTTTTGGCAGAGAGCTCAGAACAGCTAACAGGTGCAAATAAGATACTTTGTAACAATTTTGACTCTGGTTGATGCTGGTGGTGGTGAACTACTAGGAGGAGCAGCACACCAGTCCCTCTTTTCTCTGAACTGAACAGCCAGAAAAAAAACAGTTTCTAACTTAATTAGCTTTTGGCAGAGAGCTCAGAACAGCTAACAGGTGCAAATAAGATACTTTGTAACAATTTTGACTCTGGTTGGTGCTGGTAGTGGTGAACTACTAGGAGGAGCAGCACACCAGTACCACTCCCCAACACAGCTAGACTAATAGCACTGGGCTCTTACAGTAGCAAAGTAAAAAAAACAAAAAAGAAAATAAAAGCAGTCCTTACAAGGACTATTGGGTTACAGGCAGCAGTCAGCAGATGAGAGATCAGAAGCAGTGCCCACAGCAGCTACATACAGAGCACTGCAGTAGAAGGTAGATTACTAGCCAGCAAAGCTACCTAACCTAAAATGTCCCTCAAATCCCTGCAGAGTTCTGTCCCTACAATACAGAGCAGTATCAAGTAGATTACTAGCCAGCAAAGTTACTATCAACTGTCCCTCAAATCACTCAACAGCTCTCTCCCTACACTAGCTCTTCCAAGCACACACAGGCAGAATGAAAAAACGCTGCAGGGCTTCAGTTTATATATGGAAGGGGAGTGGTCCAGGGGGTGTGGGGGTGGTCCAGGAGGGAGAGCTTCCTGATTGGCTGCCATGTATCTGCTGCTCTGGGGTGAGAGGGCAAAAATAAGCGCCAGCTAAGGCGAACCCAAATTGGCGAACGTCGCGCGACGTTCGCGAACATTCGGTGGACACGAACAGTCGATGTTCGCGCGAATTAGTTCGCGGGCGAACAGTCCGCGACATCCCTAACAGTATAACCAACTCAAAATTTTTTATAACAAACAAGGGGGAGACTGTACCTTTGGCAGGACTCTTACCAAATTTGAAGCTTTATGCAATGTTAGAGAACCTCCCAAACATACCCTTTCCAGTATCTATAAGAACCTTTTGGACCTTGGCAGCTTACTTGATCTACCTTTCTTTAAAGCATGGAGCAGAGACTTAAATATCAACCTCACAGAAGATGAGGCTAAAGATATAATATGCACACTGATGAGAAGCTCCAGATGCAGCAGGATTCAGGAGCTGAATTACAAAATCTTAACCAAATGGTATCATACGCCCTCAAGGCTACATAAAATGTTCCCAAACACAACGCGCACTTGTTGGAGGTGTAAGGGGGGAGAGGGCACCTTACTCCATATTTTTTGGGCTTGCCCCTTGATTGTACCGTACTGGAATTCAGTCCTTCACCTTTGTTCCCATATTGCAAATGGAAGAATCCTTGATGATCCTGCCTATTCACTTTTATTTCATTTGTCGCAAGAAGATAGATCTCACTTTCACAACTCAGCTCTCCCACATCTACTAAACTCTGCTAAGCTATTGATTCCTCTGTTTTGGAAATCGTCACAAGTGCCTTCAGTTAAGGATTGGCTATTGAAAGTGGATGAAATACAAAATTTCGAAGAACGCTCCGCTTTCACAACAAAACAGCTTATACGGCTCAATGGGCCACATGGTTATTGTTTAAGGGAGGAATATAAAGATTGTATGATTTGATTTAATGCAAAAGTGTGTGCCGGACATGGGAATGCAGGCTACTGTGGTTAGACTTCTGACACTCACAATGTATCCACCCTCCCCCTACCTCTTACCCTACCTTCACCTTGGTTGGAAACACAGTTCTTCGGCTTTATAACTGTGGCAGCCTTATATGTTATATGTAGAAATGCGATTTTGAATGCTTGCAATAGCTGTCAAAACTGTTGGCCTATAAAGTCTGTGTAAGATTTAAAATCAATAAAGACAAGATAAAATAAATCAAGAGTATGCTAAAATACAGTACAAAAACCCCCACCTGCTTACATTTCAATAGAGAGGGCATTCGAGGGGCATTATATGAATGTGAAGGTTAGCTCAAAATAGTAGACAAATACAAAATCATGCAGCCATGCCCAGTTGGAGGTATAGATTTATTTTTGACAAAGATGGAACACCCCCGGGAAATGAAATCTGTGTGACACATGGTACCCCACCCCCCCTTTTTGCCTATAATGAGTACAAGCAATCCTATGCATTACACTGATCATTATTTTACATCCGTTTTCAACTATGCAGAAGAGGAAGTGAGATGTATTGTAACTTTACTTCACCCAGTTCACCAAGAACCACCACTTCCGCTTCCAAATCCAAATGTGTTTGTTAATTTAGGAAACATAATAAAATCTGTGACTGCTTTAAAGCTACAGAAAGGTTCTTTCATATACTGTAGTGGAAATAGTGCCCCAAAGCAGAATGTGTGAGGGGAGCAAGAACACAGGGAAAGTGAAGCTGGAGGTAACTGGGGTGAAAGTTATGGGGAAAATAGGTGGGCAGGGAGAGATTAAAAAAGCAGAAGTGGGAAAAAAGGGTTGAACAGTGAGGATTAACGATACAGGCATTGTGACAACAACCACCTTGCAGATCCTAAGGCCTGCCCTTGAGCCACATTAGATTTCTCACCAAAGAAGGGGCGAATTTACAATCATTAAATGGGTGGTTCACCTTTACGTTAACTTTTAGTATGTTATAGAATGACAAATTCAAAGCAACTTTTCAATTGGTCTTCATTATTTAATTTGTATAATTTTTTCATGATTTGCTTTTTTTCCCGACTCTTTCCAGCTTTCAAAAAACTGACCCCATCTGAATATACATGCTGTGTAAGGCTACAAATGTATTGATATTGCTACTTTTTATTATTCATCTTTCTATTCCCACCATCTCCTATTCATATTGCAGTCTTGTATTCAAATCAATGCATGATTGCTAGGGATATTTGGACCCTAGCAACCAGACTGCTAAAACTGCAAACTGGAGAGCTGCTGAATAAAAAGCAAAATAAAAACCACAAATAATAAAGAATGAAAACCAATTAAAAATTGCCTCAGAATATCACTCTCTACATCACACTAAAAGTTACCGTATATACTCGAGTATAAGCCGACCCAAGTATAAGCTGAGGTACCTAATTTTACCTACGAAAACTAGGAAAACTTATTGACTCAAGTATAAGCCTAGACACAACTACAGCCCTGTCTCCCAGCAGCGCACATTCTGCCAAAGCAACCCCCCCCAGCGATCAACCAGACTTCTTTGCAAAGTTGATGGTGACAGAGAATTGCCAAACGGATTACTGTGTGCATTGTCCCACTGTCCCACTACCATGTGCAGAGGGTGCTGTGTGATATTGCCATCACTGTTAATCTTTCCTATAACCAACAGAGGGCGCTGTGTGATATTGCAGTCACTGTTATTCTTTCATATAACCAACAGATGGCGCTGTGTGATATTGCAGTCACTGTTATTCTTTCATATAACCAACAGATGGTGCACTGTTATTCTTTCATATAACCAACAGAGGGTGCTGTGTGATATTGCAGTCACTATTATTCTTTCATATAACCAACAGATGGCGCTGTGTGATATTGAAGTCACTGTTATTCTTTCATATAACCAACAGAGGGCGCACTGTTATTCTTTCATATAACCAACAGAGGGCGCTGTGTGATATTGCAGCCTCTCCCCAAGCGAACTGTTGGTATAGGAATGATTAAAAGTGACTGCAATCTCAGATACTGCCCACTGACTCGAGTATAAGCCGAGGTAGACTTTTTCAGCATATTTTGGATGCTGAAAAACTCGGCTTATACTCGAGTATATACAGTAATTTAAAATTGAACTCCTTTAATGCTGGGAATGAGGTGTAGAATGTGATATAGAAACTGTTTATCAGTATGGACATACTGTAGGTTTAGGTACAAGACTCTTTAACTGTAGTTAAGGCCCTGGAGCTGTCCTTCCACAACAATGCAAGGGCTGCATGGTGAGCAACACTGACAGGCAGCACTGATTGAATTGTTACTGTAACCCCATCTTGTTAATCTTACACCATCTAGATCAGGGTCGCCAACCCTTTTTACAGCCTGCTCTTCTACCTCTTCAGCAGCCTGCACCTTTTCTTCCAAACCCTGGTAAGCCTAGCATACCTTTTACTGCTTGGATCCGTATGTTTGAAAACTACATTATTGCTGTTGACCAAGGGGAGATTTCTGCTGCTAGAAAGCATGCTTTACTTATTCACTGCCTGGGAGCAGAGGGACAACGTATATTCTATACATTACCATTACCTGATGATACTTATGAAACTGCTCTTACTGCTATAAAGAACTTTTTCATGGCAAGAGTAAATGTGGTTGCAGAAATTTATAAATTCAGCCAACGTGGACAACATAATGGCGAATACAAAGAACAATTTGTAGCAGCTTTGAGAGAGCTGGTTGTTACCTGTGACTTTAGGAATCGAGACCAAATAGTGGAAAAAACAAACTCACCTCGCATTAGAGAGACTGCTCCTAGAGCAGGATTTAACCCTTGCAAAGGCTATTACAGTTGCTAGCCAAATTGAAACAGCAGTGGCAGAGGCTAAAACTCTCAGTCAGGGAACTTCTGGAAATGTACAGATTGTGAATTCAGCACTGTGGTCTATTAATGCACAGTCACAGGCAAAATACAGTGTTAAAGGGATACTGTCATCAGAAAACATGTTTTTTTCAAAACGCATCAGTTAATAGTGCTACTCCAGCAGAATTCTGCACTGAAATCCATTTCTCAAAAGATCAAACAGATTTTTTTATTTTCAATTTTGAAATCTGACATGGGGCTAGACATTTTGTCAATTTCCCAGCTGCCCCTGGTCATGTGACTTGTGCCTGCACTTTAGGAGAGAAATGCTTTCTGGCAGGCTGCTGTTTTTCCTTCTCAATGTAACTGAATGTGTCTCAGTGGGACATGGGTTTTTACTATTGAGTGTTGTTCTTAGATCTACCAGGCATCTGTTATCTTGTGTTAGGGAGCTGTTATCTGGTTACCTTCCCATTGTTCTTTTGTTAGGATGCTGGGGGGGGAAGGGAGGGAGTGATATCACTCTAACTTGCAGTACAGCAGTAAAGAGTGATTGAGGTTTATCAGAGCACAAGTCACATGACTTGGGGCAGCTGGGAAACTGACAATATGTCTAGCCCCATGTCATATTGCAAAATTGAATATAAAAAAATCTGTTTGCTCTTTTGAGAAATGGATTTCAATGCAGAATTCTGCTGGAGCAGCACTATTAACTGACTCATTTTGAATTTTTTTTTTTTTCCCATGACAGTATCCCTTTAAGGAAAGGGATTCACCTACACTGCAAAACCGTGCAACAAATACAAATTGAAAATACTGCTTCTGCTGTGGTTCAACACAACACACTGCAAATCATGTTACATGTCCTGCAAAAGCTAAACGGTGCCGCAAATGCACAAAAGTAGGACCTTTTGCTAAGATCTGCCATAGTTATGCTAAAGATGTTCATGAAGTCACTACAACAAATGTTACAGTATTAAGTGTAGATAAAGCTGGTACATTTATTCCAGACAAGTTTAGATGCACTGTCAGTGTCAGTACTGCTTCTGCTGACAAGGGACACTCCATCAGTGTCGGACTGGGCCGGCGGGACACCGGGAAAAACCCCGGTGGGCCCCGGGCTCTTGTGGGCCCCGCCGGCCCAGATCCGCTACTTAGTGGGGCGGCGCGACCCCACTTTGTTTGGGGTCGCGGTAGAATACAATGGCTGCGCATGCGCACAAACGCGGCGCCGCGCGCATGCGCACAAACGCGGCGCCGCGCGCATGCGCACAAACGCGGCACCGCGTTTGTGCGCATGCGCACTAGCCCCCCTGCAGCACTCCGGAGCGGCAGTGGCGGTTGGAGGGGGCCCTGGGGCAGTAGCCCCGGTGGGCCCCATGCCTCCCAGTCCGACCCTGCACTCCATTAACCTGATTCTTGATACAGGTTCAGCAGTTTCTATACTACCAAAGGATATTTTCTTGAAATACTTTGCAAAAGATCCGCTTGTTGCACCTGCCCTGAGACTGGTCAATTACTTAAAGGATCCAATCCCTGTGCTTGGTTGCTTGCCAGTGACTGTACAATTTGAATCAAATACTGCAAAATCTGACTTTTACATTGTGAATAAAGGTACTGCTATACTTGGAAGGGATCTCTTTGCTGCATTAAACCTACAACTTGATGGTCTCATTACTACAGCACCAGTGCCTGCCACACAGCCACCACAAAGCAACACTTCACTGGGCTGTGCAAAGAACTTTGTACACAAAGTTAAGTTGAGACCAGATGTAAAATCAGTACCATTTCCTGATTCAGCATGGGAAAAACTTGCTATTGATATTGTTGGTCCTTTTACCGATGCTCCTATAGACTGTAGATTTGATATAACTTTGATAGACTATTAAAGTAAATCGCTTGAAATTGCATTTGTTTCTCATATAACATCAGCTACAGTAATAGCATTTCTGTCTACAGTCGTCCACAGAAAAGTAATCCAAAGGAGTTAATATCAGACAATGGATCACAGTTTGTCTCATCTGAGTTTCTTAGAGAGAGGAATATTGTGCATAGGAAATCTTCAGTGTATTACCCACAAGCAAATGGAGACATCGAGCGATTCAACAGAAGTCTGAAAGAAGCACTACAGACAGCAAATCTTACTGGGAAATCTTGGAAAGTATTTACAACAGAGTTCCTACATAACTACAGAGCAACAACCCAATCATCTCCAGATGAATTATTACATGGCAGACACATGCGCACTAAGTTAAATGTTACAGACATCGAACTTCCACAAAATACTGTGCTTACAAAATCATCTACTGCTGACATTGTGAAACATCAACAAGCCAAATGCAAGGCTTATAAAGACAGAAAATGTGGTGTCAGCCTGGATCTTTAGTCAGAATTAAGAAACCAGGAATACAGAAACAAGGACAATCTAAATTTACTACACCACTTGAATTGAGATGCCAGAGAGGACCATACACATATGAACTGTCTGATGGACACATATGGAATGCAAGTCATCTTGCTCCTGTTAGATATTGTAATAAAGACTCACCCTGGTGGTCTAGTGGGAGGACGGCAAGAACGCCTGGCGTCCCCTCGGCGGGGATGCCCGCCGCACAAATCTTCGGTGCCTCAGACGCCAGTACTTTAGGGAGCGCACTACGTGCCTCCTTTGGATTTAAAGGCGCAGGCGTGCTGGCGTGAAATTTAAATGTACATTTTCTTTTTACACATTGACCGTTATAGGAGTTTGTTCCTGCTGCTTTCTGAGCGTTTGCTATCCTGTTTTGAACCTGTTTTGATTCCTGTTGTGCCTACTGGCTTTTGACTATTCTGACCTCTGGATCCTAACCTTTGCCTGAATACAGACTACCTCATCTGCTTAACCCTTCTGATTGACTTCCTGGTTTGACCCTTGCCTGCCTGACTACGTTTATTCTCTGTCTGCCCCGACCCGGCCTGATCTGACTACTCTATTGCCTAACGCCTTGTACTACGACCTTCTGCCCAAAGACTCTCGCTAATAGTCGTGCCCCTCTGCCTATCCAGAACATCTGGCCTTGCACCTCTAATTTAAGTCCTGGTGGTATCCAAGTAGCTGAGGGCTCCTCCCGAGGCCAAAGGCGGTCACCCTACAGGTGAAGCACGAGCCGAGACCAGAGTGCTTGGCATTTGTTCTGGTGTTGGGTTCCGACCGTGACATTATAACGGGCCAAAGATGGACGAAGAAGGTCACGCCGCTGCCGCTGCCCCTTTCCCCACTGATGCACTACTCACCACACTGTTACAGCGCCTGGAAGAACATGAGCAGAGGCAAGCAAATTATACTTCAGCTTTTTCCCCCACTCTTTCGCTACTGGTGAAGAAAAACTGAGGTTCGTAATGACCCTATTACAGGGTGATCCCCAAATTTGCCCCTCTCAGATCCTGCCTGTTTTTCCCTTGATACATTCTTTAAAACCATGGCTGTACTTTATGATGACCCGGATCGTGCATCTTCTGCCGACTCCGCGATTCGTAAATTGCACCAGGGGAAACGGGATGCGGAGGTGTATTGCACCGAATTCCGCCGGTGGGCAGTGGAAACTGGGTGGAACGACATGGCGCTTCGCAGCCAGTTCCGTATTGGGCTTTCTGAGTCAGTCAAAGACAGCCTAGTTAACTACCCTCTATCTACTAATCTGGATGATCTTATGTCTCTTGCTATCCAAGTCGTTAGAAGACAGAGGGAGTGAAGGGGTGAGAAGGGTACTACCTCTCATTTTGGTGTTACCAATGTTAAATCTTTTTTCCTGAATGTGGTTACCAATGTCAAGTCTCCTAATCCCTCTGTGCCTTCGCCTCAGGAAGAACCCATGCAACTGGGCATATCCCAGCTATCTCCTGAGGAAAAGGCCCGCAGGCGATCTTTGCATTTACTGTGGGGAGAAGGGTCATTTTCTGAATCAATGTCCTAAGAGGCCGGGAAACTTCCAAGCCTAAATGGAGAAGGGGAGCTCCATTTGGGTAAAGAAGTTTCCTCTCCCCAGCCTACCTCTAGAATTTTGATACCGGTTAAGTTAACTTGGCCTACGGGCTCTGTCAAGGTGTCCGCTTTTGTGGATTCAGGGACGGAGGGGAATTTTTTGGATGCTGCCTTCACGGAAAAATTTTGTGTTCCCCTAACCCCTTTAAATCCTCCTATGAGGATATTAGCGGTCGATAAAAAACCTTTAGGGTCAGGTCTAAAGACTAAAAAGACTGAAGTCTTGTCTTTGTGTGCAAATAACTTGCACTGTGAGGAACTAACCTTTTATATTATTGAGGGTGCTTCCTCTCCTCTAATTTAGGGTTTACCTTGGTTGCAAACACACAACCCACTTATTGACTGGGTAACAGGGGAGGTTCTTTGTTGGGGTTTAAAATGCCAGGGGTTCTGCATTCCTCCGGTGGTAGCAACTACATCTTTAGAGGGTCTACCTGCAGCTTACACAGATTTTGCAGATGTCTTTTCTAAGAGAGCTACAGAGACCTTACCCCCACATAGGCAGTATGACTGTCGAATTGACCTCATCCCTGGGTCTACTCCCCCCCCAATTTTTCACCCGGTTTCATTTTTCCCTTACCTACAGGCCTGGGTCCAAGAACACTAAGGCGGATGCAGTCTCTAGGAGTTTTGAATCTAATTCATCCAAATCTAGTGAATGCATTCCCATCATTCCTAATGAAATAATTGTGGCATCTCTGGGAACAGACCTCGCCACACTATTATTCTCAGCTCAGTCTTCCACTCCTGTAGATACCCCCCCTGGGAGATTTTTTGTGCCTGAGGTTCTTAGGGAACAGGTTCTGGATGAGGCTCACAATTCCAAAATGGCAGGACACCCTGGCATCGACAAAACTGTGTCTCTTTTATCCCGCAATGTTTGGTGGTTTTTATTTAAGCAATACGTTAAAAATGTTGTTAGTTCTTGCCCAGTCTGTCAAAGGTCTAAAACCTATAGGAATTTGTCACAAGGCCACTACCTATCCCTGGTAGACCCTGGTCCCATCTTTTGATAGATTTCATTGTTGATCTTCCCCCTTCTCAAGGGAAAGCTGTGATTTGGGTGGTGGTGGATAGGTGTCACGGCCGGCACCCAATACCAGAACTAGAGCCAAGCACCGTGGTCAGAGCTCTCTTCACCAGTATGTGTGACCACTTTTGGGCTTCGGGAAGGCCCTCCGCCTACTGGGGTGCCACCTGGACTTATGAGTGGGCAAGGCTAGAGTTCTGGCAGGCAATGGGGCAAGGCAGGTATCTAGAGTCTTTTGGGCCGAGGATCACGGTTACAGGCAAGGATGAGGCAGAGAGGATAGTCAGACAGGCTGGGTCGAGGCAGGCAGATAGCAAGGATCGTCAGGCAGGCAAGGGTCAAAACCGGGTATCAAGCAGAAAGGGTTCAGGCAGTAGAGTAGTCGGGTAACAGGCACAGGTCAGGATTCAGATGGGAGCGTCGTCAGGAAACAGGCAGAGGTCAAAAACCGGATAACTAGCAGAATAAACACGGACAAACAGAACAAGGCTTCAGGCAAAACCACAGGATAAATCCTATCACGGGCAACCAGCAGTATCAATGAATGGCTTAAATACAGTTTGAATTTCGCGCCATTGCGCGCTGACATCATTACGCCAGCGCGCCTGCGCCTTTAAATAATGCGCATGAGCGCCGCGCGCGCACTAGGACCCGGAAGCCGACGGAGAAGGAGCGCGGCGGCGTGGCGGCCGTCCACGCCGCCGCGACTCAGGTAATTTACTTACATTACCCCCCTCTCTAGGGGGGGCCACTGGACCCCCAGGCTTCCCAGGAAACTTAATATGAAATTGCCTCCTGAGGCGGTCAGCCTTGATGTCATCAACTGAGACCCATTTTGCTAAATCTGTCCACGACCACCCAAATTACTGTTTTCCCCTGGGACGATGGTAAGTCCACTATAAAATCCATCGAAAGATGGGTCCACGGTCTCTCAGGAATAGGCAGGGGAATGAGTAATCCCTGGGACAAATTTTTAGAAGATTTAGAGCGTTGGCAAACAGGGCAAGAGTCTACAAACGATTTTACATCTTACACCACACACTTCTGGACAACAAAGATGTAGTTTTACTTACACCGGGGTGTCCTGCCATTTTGGAATCATGAACCTCTCTTAACACCTGTTCTCTGAGATTTTCAGGAACAAAAAGCCTCCCCTCAGGAGTGTTGGAGGGAGCATCAGTTTGAACAGAGGACAATAAGGAAGAGAGGTCAGATTCCAATGTGGCTACAATACATTCACTTGGGATAATAGAAGAATTATCATCTGAGTCAGAACAGATTGAGTCGAAGCTCCTAGAGAGAGCATCTGCCTTGATGTTCTTTGTACCAGGTCTAAAGGTTAAAGAAAAATCAAACCTGGTGAAGAACAGAGCCCACCTAGCCTGTCTAGGGTTTAATCGCTTAGCTGACTCAATATAGAGCAAATTCTTATGGTCAGTATAGACCGTAATCTGGTGTTTAGCCCCCTCCAGTAGGTGCCGCCATTCCTCAAAGGCCCACTTGACTGCCAACAATTCACGATTCCCTATATCATAGTTTACCTCAGCGGGCAGGAACTTCCTAGAGAAGAACGCACAGGGATGCAATTTGTTGGTAGTCGGGTGCCTTTGGGAAAGAACCGCCCCTGCTCCTACCTCAGAAGCATCTACCTCCACAATGAAAGGTAAAGCAGTATCAGGATGGCGTAGAATTGGGGCGGAACTGAATTCCCTCTTGAGGGTTTCAAAAGCTTGAATAGCTTCAGGGGGCCACATGCTGGGATCAGCACCTTTTTTGGTTAAATTAGTGATGGGCGCCACTATGACAGAAAAGTTTTTGATGAATTGCCTGTAATAATTTGCGAACCCCAAGAATCTCTGGGTTGCACGCAGTGAAAGGGGTTGAGTCCAATCCAGGACAGCTCTCACCTTGCCCGGATCCATTTCAAGACCCTTAAAAGAAATGTTGAACCCCAGAAATTGGACAGAGGTTACCTCGAATGTGCATTTCTCCAACTTAGCATACAGACAATTCACCCTTAACCTACGTAATACCTCACAGACATGAATGCGATGTTCGCAAAGGTTTGCAGAAAAAATTAGTATGTCGTCAAGATAAACCACAACATATACCCCCAACAGTTCCCGGAAGATGTCATTGACAAATTCCTGAAACACTGCTGGGGCGTTACATAGGCCAAAGGGCATTACGAGGTACTCATAGTGGCCATCCCTGGTATTGAAAGCAGTTTTCCACTCGTCCCCCTCCCTGATCCGTATGAGATTGTAAGCTCCCCTCAGGTCTAATTTGGAGAAGATTTTAGCATCCTTGACCTGGTCAAACAATTCAGAGATAAGGGGTAAGGGATAGCGGTTTTTCACAGTGATCTTGTTCAAGCCCCTATAATCAATACAGGGGCGTAAACCACCGTCTTTCTTGCCTACAAAGAAAAACCCTGCCCCCGCAGGGGAACTGGAAGGCCTAATAAACCCTCTATCAAGGTTCTCTTGAATATACTCTCTCATTGCCTGGGCCTCAGGCAATGAAAGGGGAAAGGTTCTGCCTCGAGGGGGAGATGATCCCGGAAGCAGATCAATAGGGCAGTCATACTGCCGATGTGGGGGTAGTGTCTCAGCTGCCTTTTTGGAAAATACGTCAGAATAGGCAGTGTAGGCAGATGGTAACCCTCAAGGATGGTATTACCCACTACAGATGGAGTACACACCCCACTACAACCAGAACCCCACTGAATAACCTCCCTAGAAACCCAATCTATCAGAGGGTTATGCCTCTGGAGCCAGGGTAAACCCAGAATGAGAGGACAGGAAGCTCCCTCAATGAGGTACAAAGCTATTTCTTCAGAATGCAGATTACTTATACACAAGGACAGGTTGATGGTCTTTTGGGAAACCACCCCAGACCCCAAGGGTCTTTTGTCTACAGCAAGGATTCTCATGGGTGGACTAAGGGCAACCAGTGGAATTTTGAATTTTGCAGCAAAAGCCGCGTCCAAGAAATTACCCTCTGCCCCAGAATCAATGAAAGCCGACACTTTGATAGTGCCCGTAGGCCAGGTCAATTTAACTGGTAATAGAACCTTAGAGGCAGATTGGGGAGAGGAAACGCCTGCACCCAAATGGAGCTCCCCTTCTCCATTTAGGCTTGGGCGTTTCCCGGCCTCTTGGTGCATTGATTGAGAAAGTGACCCTTCTCCCCACAATAAATACACAGCCCAAGGGACCGCCTGCGTGCCTTTTCCTCAGGAGTAAGGTGTGAGATGCCTAGCTGCATAGGCTCCTCCTGAGGTTGAGACACAGAGGGGTTTGAAAACTTAGCACTATGAACATGTTTATACCCAACATAAGTATCCTGTTCATCCCTATTCACCCTTTGTCTCCTATCTATCTGGATGGCCAAAGACATAAGGTCATCCAGACTAGAAGATAGGGGATAGTTAACAAGGCTGTCTTTGACAGATTTGGCCAGACCAATGCGAAACTGACTCCGTAGAGCCGTATCATTCCACCCCGTTTCCACCGCCCACCTACGAAACTCAGTACAATAAGTTTCCACCTCCCGTTTACCTTGGCGTAATTTACGAATCGCGGAGTCGGCCGAAGAGTGCGATCCGGGTCATCGTATAGAATAGCCATAGAACGGAAGAACTGGTCTAAAGAAAAACGGGCAGGATCGGTGGCTGGCAGTCTAAGTGCCCAGATTTGGGGGTCACCCACTAATAGGGTCATAATGAATCTGACCTTTTCCTCATCAGAGGGAAAAGAATGGGGGAAAAAGCTGAGGTACAGCTTGCAGGCTTCTTGAAAAACAAAAAACTGGGTTCTGTCCCCACCGAACTTGGCAGGAAATGCGATCTTGGGTTCCTGGGGTCTGGATGTAGAACCCCTATCTGACGGGGAACCCACAGAGGATGTAGGAACAGAACTAGCTGACTGCTGCGAGGGTCCCAGCTGGCGGGTTAGATTATGGAACCCCTGGAGCAGATAATTTTGCTTTTGCTCCTGGTCCTCCATTCGTTGCAGCAAAGTAGTAAGCAACAGATCAGTGGATGTTGGGAGAGGAGCAGCAGCAGCAGCAGCAGCTTCAATGTGATCGTCGTCCTCCATGGCCCGTGATAATGTCACGGCCGGCACCCAATACCAGAACTAGAGCCAAGCACCGTGGTCAGAGCTCTCTTCACCAGTATGTGTGACCACTTTTGCGCTTCGGGAAGGCCCTCCGCCTACTGGGGTGCCACCTGGACTTATGAGTGGGCAAGGCTAGAGTTTTGGCAGGCAATGGGGCACGGCAGGTATCTAGAGTCTTTTGGGCCGAGGATCACGGTTACAGGCAAGGATGAGGCAGAGAGGATAGTCAGACAGGCTGGGTCGAGGCAGGCAGATAGCAAGGATCGTCAGGCAGGCAAGGGTCAAAACCGGGTATCAAGCAGAAAGGGTTCAGGCAGTAGAGTAGTCGGGTAACAGGTCAGGATTCAGATGGGAGCGTCGTCAGGAAACAGGCAGAGGTCAAAAACCGGATAACTAGCAGAATAAACACGGACAAACAGCACAAGGCTTCAGGCAAAACCACAGGATAAATCCTATCACGGGCAACCAGCAGTATCAATGAATGGCTTAAATACAGTTTGAATTTCGTGCCATTGCGCGCTGACGTCATTACGCCAGCGCGCCTGCGCCTTTAAATAATGCGCATGCGCACCGTGCGCGCACTAGGACCCGGAAGCCGCCGGAGAAGGAGCGCGGCGGCGTGGCGGCCGTCCACGCCGCCGCGACTCAGGTAATTTACTTACAATAGGTTCAGCAAAATGAGTCACTTAATTTCCCTCCCACACCTCCCTTCTGCCAAAACTTTAGCTGTGTTATTCATTTCTAATATTTTTAAGTTACATGGTTTTCCGATTAATATTGTTTCTGACAAAGAGTACAGTTTGTTTCGAAATTTTGGCGAGCATTCTGCTCTCTGGTGGGGATTGAGTTGTCTTTTTCCACCGCATATTACCCTCAAACCAATGGTCAAACCAAAAGTGTTAATCAGTCCCTTGAACAGTTTTTGAGGTGTTATGTGTCTGACAACCAGTCCTTATGGACTGAACTATTACCCTGGGCAGAATTTGCTTACAATAATGCAACTCATTCTTCATCTGGTGAATCTCCATTCTTTATTGTTTGGTTTACATCTAAAAACATTTTCTTTTACTGGTTCATCGTCCCCTGTGCCCTCTTTTAATTCTGCTGTCAAACAGTTTGCAAAAATTTGGTCTGGGGTGCATGACTCTCTTTCTGCAGCTACAGCCGCTCAGAAAAAAAGCAGCAGATAGGTCTCGTAGAGAGGCACCCAAATATCAGGTAGGAGACTCTGTATGGTTATCTAGTAAGAACATTAAGCTTAAAGTCCCCTCTCTCAAGTTGGGTCCCAGATTTATTGGTCCATACCCCATCATTGAAATAATTAACCCTTCTTCTGTTCGTCTTAAACTACCTGATAACTTTAAAATTTCTAATTCCTTTCATGTATCCCTTTTGAAACCAGCCACACAGGTGCATCAACAGTCTTTTCCTTCTCCAGTGTTGGTAGAAGGTCAGCCTGAATTTGAAATCCAGGTACTCCTTGACTCTCGCCTTGTGCGAGGTAAATTACAATATCCTTATTCTTGTAATTCTGCTTATCCATATACTGCTATATCCATATACTGCTACATATCTATTGCAACTCCTTATTCTGGTAATTCTGCTTATCCATATACTGCTATATCCATATACTGCTACATATCTATTGCAACTCCTTATTCTGGTAATTCTGCTTATCCATATACTGCTATATCCATATACTGCTACATATCTATTGCAACTCCTTATTCTGGTAATTCTGCTTATCCATATACTGCTATATCCATATACTGCTACATATCTATTGCAACTCCTTATTCTGGTAATTCTGCTATATCCATATACTGCTACATATCTATTGCAACTCCTTATTCTGGTAATTCTGCTTATATCCCTACTTGTATCTGTTAACCCCAATTCTACTTTATTTCTTTGATAAATATCTCAAGCACACATCTGTGTCCACTCCTCCGTGAACAAGAGATATTTTTATAGCCCCAAACCTGGTTCTGGTGTCTGTAAAACTCTGCCCTTTGTTAGCTGTTTAATTGGTTAATTGAATAATTAGGCTCTGGTTTTCCCAATCAGTTAAATTCAGGCCCAGTATTGGGGATGGCACTCGTGTTTTGGGCATGGCACGAGTGCTAATTTTTCCTAAGTGCTTAGAAATGACAGTTAAACAAGGCAGCTGGACAAGGCATTGACAAGGCAAAAGGAACCGGATTCCCCTGCAATACACAGTGAACCATCTGGGATAAGAAGAAAACAGATTTGTTTGTACCTGCTAGTTTGTTACTTCTTACTCCAAACATGCTTTATCCTGCATTTCTCCTCCTTTCACTCTCATGCTTCATAAAACATTTTCACTACCTCCCCCACCAAATCCCAGTTCTATACAAATATCAGCTTCTCTGCTCTCCTCTCCTTCCCTCTCCACACATATAAAGTACTCTGTTTAGCTACTCCACAAAACTCCTCTTTTTCGTACAAACTAAGAACTTACAAATCCTGCTCTCACTTAGTCTATCTTTCCTTTCTATTGCTGGCAGCTGGGGACATTTCCCCAAACCCTGGCCCTTACCCCATCCCAGTTATATCACGGCCACAAGCTCCTTCTCTTCGGTGCAAATTCAAACAGTACAGGACTCTTACTCCTATACCCAAAAACCCAGTTAATCTTTTCCTGTGCTCTCTGGAATGCCAGATCTGTCTGCAACAAGCTCACCACTATACATGACCATTTCATTGCAAATTCCTTTAACCTACTCGCACTTACTGAAACCTGGCTTTCTCCTACTGACACTGCCTCACCTGCTGCCCTGTCCGATGGGGGCCTATACCTTACTCATACTCCCGGACCTGGTAACAGACCAGGAGGTGGGGTAGGTTTACTTCTCTCTCCCTGCTCTACTTTTAAAGTTCTTCCACCTGTTCCCTCTCTATCATTCTCCTCATTTGAGGCTCACTGCATTAGGCTCTTTTCTCCTGTTTCACTCTGCATTGCTGTTATATATCAAACACCAGGGACCAACTGCACAATTTCTGGACAACTTTGTTGCCTGGCTTCCTTACTTTCTTTCATCTAACATCCCATCCATCATTTAGGGGCATGTTTACGAACATTGGAGATAAATATCTGGTGAGATTTCTGGAAATGTTGCCCATCAATCAGATATTTGCTTTTGTTTTCTAACAAAGATTGCTGATTGGTTGCCATGGGCAACATCTCCAGAAATATCTCCAGATATTTATCTCCATTGTTAGTAAACACTCCCCTAGGTGACTTTAATATACCCGTTAACAACTCTTCTGTCTCTAAACTTCTTTCACTAACCTCCTCCCTAGGCTCATCTTTGTGCTCAGACTCCCCCTCTCACTCCAATGGTAATGCTCTGGATCTCATATTTACCAGACTCTGCTCAACCACCAATTTTACTAACTCACCATTTCCCCTCTCTGATCACAATATGCTTACATTTCAACTCTCACCCCCTACTATTCCCAAAACACGTACTTACCGTGACTTGCAAGCTGTAGACGTCACATCTCTCTTCTTCCTTTGACTCTCTTCACTCTAATATCTCAGCCATCTCATGTCCTAATGTGGCTATCTCTGTCTACTATAGTACTCTCACCACTGCCCTAAATGAGCTTGCTCCTATAAAAACTAAATGTTCTAGACCCAAACCACTTCAACCATGGAATACTGCTCATACAAAAGCGCTCCAGAGACACTCACGTGCACTTGAGCGTCGCTGGTGCAAATCCCGTTCAGAATTGACTTTTTGGAGGTACAAATCTGCCCTGCGCTCCTATAACACCAGCCTCTTCCAAGCCAAACAAACATACTTTACTTCACTCATTAACTCCCTTTCTAAAAACCAGCACAACTTTTCTCCACCTTTAACACTCTCCTTTCCCCTTCTCCACCCCCCTATACACATCTGTCTATGCTCAAGATATTGCTGAGCACTTCAAAAACAAAATTGACACTATCAGAAGGAACATTACACTACTCAACCCCCCTAGACTTCCACCACCCTCCCCAGTCTCTCCTGTGCTCCTTCACCCCTGTCACTGATGAGGAAGTCTCAAAGCTTTTGGCCTCTTCTCACCTTACCACCTGCCAGCTTGATCCTGCTGGACCCCCTACAATCTGGGTTTAAGCCACAACACTCCACGGAAACTGCCCTGACTCGACTAACTAATGACCTTTTCACCTCTAAAGCCAATAATCATTTCTTACTACTAATACTGCTTGATCTCTCAGCCACATTTGATACTGTAGATCACCGTCTCCTCCTCCAGTCCCTCCATTCGCTTGGCCTTCATGACTGGAGGGAAATTGATAATTTTCTTACTGACTGGTCTAAGCTTCACATCTCATGTTTTGGCCCCATAAATGTGATTAAGATGATGAAAAAGTCTTGCCTGTCATTTAAAACTTTGGCCGCCCCTAAACAAAAAGAAGGCCTCAATGTCCCTAATCTATATAACTACTACCAAGCCTCCCAGATCATGCCACTAATACATTTTTTCCGCCCAATTCCCCCATTATGGGCCCAAATTGAAAATGAATGGATAAAAACAATCAATCCCGCAGTCTTACCTTGGATATCAAAACGTGATAGACCCATATCTTCACCTCCAGTAATGAAACTGGCATTAGCTACTTGGGATATAGTTACACAAAAAACGATATTGAACTCTCCACATTCCCGGCCATGCCTATAATAGGGAATCCCACTTTTCAACCAGGCCTTAATCATAGGGCATTTCTTTGGTGGACTGCTTATAACATGATATATATATATATACAATTTTTTGGGATTGGATGGAATCAAAGACTGGGAGACATTATCCGCTCAATATAATCTTCCCGATCTTGAACACTTCCGATTTCTACAAATTCAACATTATCTTGCACGTAGATTGAGAGATTGTAACACTACCTTGACTCTGACGTTTTGGGAACATCTCTGTATAAAATTTCCACATAGTAAAGTAGTAATATCTATGTTATATAAGGAAATTATTAATGCTGTAACTCCTCCATCCCCTCAATATATCAAATATTGGGAAAAAGAATTGAATATATCACTAGATTAACCTACATGCCAACAAATATAGTAAAATACTGCTAAAAGCTCAATAAATGTTTTGGCACAAGAAATATTATTTACGTACACCAGAATTCATAATGAATAGATAAGTAAGCCAAACCTATGACCATGTAACCTAGAGATACTACAAAGTATTCCCAATATTGCTTTAAACATAGATTTGGAGATTTGAGACCTAAATTTTATGTTACTTCTGTTGTATGGAAAACGTAAGTACATATGAAATGGAGACACTTGTTACTACAAGATTTTACTATGTTGACTATTAAAGGAAACTACAGAGACGGTTAGTTTGGTTGAAATATTACTTTCTTTTTATTTTTTCAGTCCTTTCTTTTTTAACATTTTCTTACTAAATTGTTTGACATTTCCATACCAATATTGTACCTTAAAACTTCCTATATGCACACAATATAGACTGTTGTACAAATAACTTCTTCATGATACCAATACAGTACTTCTGCATGTTTTGTAACCACCTCCCTCTGTGTAGGAGGGCATCTACCTACATAGAAAAAGTGAAAAATACGTAAATGATTATGCTTTTTGTACTGTATGTAGAGACCAGTTTCTCTAGTAGTGGTGGGGAGGAGAGTAGAGTCAGGCCTAAGCAGATTGTGGTTGTAGGGGACTCAATTATTAGGAAAGTGGATAGAGTAATTTGTCGTCCGGATCGCTACAACCGAACAGTTTCCTGTCTACCTGGTGGCAGGGTTCGGCATGTGGTTGATCGGATAGACAAATTATTGGGTGGGGCTGGGCATGATCCAGCTGTCTTAGTGCATATCGGTACTAATGACAAAATAAATGGTAGATGGAAGACCTTAAAGAATGATTTCAGGGATCTAGGCTCTAAGATCAAGGAAAGGTCTTCCAATGTCATCTTTTCTGAAATTTTGCCTGTGCCACGTGCAAGTTTAGGAAAACAGCGGGAGTTTAGGGAGCTAAATGCGTGGCTCAAGTCTTGGGGCAGGAAGGAAGGGTTTGGGTTCCTAGAGCACTGGGCTGATTTTTCGTTGGGGTACAATCTATACAGCCGTGACGGTTTGCACCTCAATGGAAGGGGGTCCGCGGTGCTAGGGGAAAGAATGGCTAAGAGGTTGGAGGAGTGTTTAAACTAGGCAAGGGGGTGGTGGGTGAGATAAAGGATTATGGGGAAGCTAGTGTAGATGGGGCAGTGGGGTTAGTAAGGGGTCATAGGGGAGGAGTGAGGGGGGCATACAGTTTACCAGCTAAGGAGGTCCCTCTGTTACAAGGAAAACAGAATAATACTAACTTAACGTATAATTCTTCACTAAGTAATGCACATTTCAAAAGTAAAAGTAGTAACCTCCGCTGTATGCTGGCAAATGCACGGAGTTTGTCAGGTAAAATGGGAGACCTATAATTAATTGCATGCTCTAAAAATTATGATATAATTGGTATCACTGAGACCTGGTGGGATGAAACATGTGACTGGATTGTGAATTTAAATGGTTACACCCTTTTTAGGAGGGACAGAGGGATTAAAAGGGGTGGAGGAGTGTGTTTGTATGTAAAGCCTGAATTAAAGCCATGCGCTAAAGAAATAAAAATAGCTGGCACTGGTGAGGGTGTAGAATCACTCTGGGTAGAGATTTTGACTGGGCAAAAGGTAACAAAAAGAATTATCATTGGTGTATGCTATAAACCACCTCGTATAAGTGTCGAGTATGAAGCCCAGCTACTCTTGAAGATACAAGCGGCTTCACAGCTGGGTCAAGTTGTTGCTATGGGTGACTTCAATTATCCAGACATTGACTGGGGTAATGGGGTTGCTAAGACAGAAAAAGCTAGTAGGTTTGTAAATATGCTGAATGACAACTTTTTATTCCAGCTCGTTCAAGAACCTACTAGGAATAACTCTCTTTTGGACCTTGTAATAACTAACAATACTGAACTCATCTCTAACATTTGTGTGGGTGAGCATTTAGGGAATAGTGATCATAACATGGTCTCCTTTGAGATTCTGTTGCAGAAGCAATTCTATAAGGGAGTAACTAAAACACTAAATTTCAGAAGTGCAAACTTTGAGAGTATAAGGGCATCTCTGCAACATATTAAGTGGGAAATGCTTTTCACAGGGTTAAACACAGAACAAAAATGGGAAGTCTTTAAAATGCTGCTTAATAAATATACTTGTCAGTATATTCCACTTGTAAGCAAGGAACGTCGTTGCAAAGCAATACCTTTTTGGTTCAATAGAAGCGTTGGTGTTGAGGTGGGTAAGAAAAGACGTGCTTTTAAGGCTTTCAAGTTAGCTGGTACAGCCGAAACATTTATAAGGTACAAGGAGGCCAATAAATCATGCAAAGAAGCTATAAGGCAAGCTAATAGAGAATTTTACTTACCTACTTGACGTAAATTCCTTTTCTTCTAGTCCCGACATGTCAGTACACATGGGCATTGCCCCTCCCAGACCTGGAGGTAGGACCTATAACATAGCCAATCAAAATGAATCATGACCTATAAGACCACATGACTTCCTCCTCACCACAGTTATACTTTTGCCATAGCAGTACAGTAACCAAAATAAATAATTGGGATGGGAAACCCTGTACTGACATGTCGGGACTAGAAGAAAAGGAATTTACGTCAAGTAGGTAAGTAAAATTCTCTATTTCTTCTACGTCCCTCCATGTCAGTACACATGGGATCTACCAAGCCATGCACCGAAAACAAGGGGTGGGAATAACCAACATAATGCAAAAACCAAACTGATGCTAAGGAGGCCCTGAGAAAAGGCCAGCATCACATCCATCCAACAGGGGAGCTGATAAAATGCATATCTCCTGAAAAGGGTAGATAAAAGGCACAAGAACATGTCCTAGGACATGGTAAACGATTAACAAGAGCTACAAAATCAACCACAAAATTACAGAGACCGGTACTTGAGGATCAAGCATTGCAGATTAAGAATAAACATATTCTGTTTAAAAAGGTTCCCTCAGTGACTAGAGGGATACCTGCAATATGGTTATCTGACAAAACCCCACCTGGGGAAGAACAAAAATCCTGCAACTGTTAAAACAAAAAAGGTGCCTTAGGACAAAACCAGAATGATGGCAATAGCCATCTCAGAACTAAAACACCCTAGAAACCACCAGGAAATCAATTAGATCAGAAACTAAACACAACTTGAATGCATCTATCACCAGTGCTGGAGAATACACGATCCTCAGCAATAGCAAGTGGCCCTAAAAAGACTTGGCCCACATTAGCCTGGTCCTGCATCTTAATGGAAGCAGCTCAAACCAGTGCTGACCGGAGTCACCTCTACACCAGAGATCAGTCCAAGATCCACTAACTCCAGGCTAATAATACCTAATGAAGACTTAACTAAATGAACACCAACTCTGGGTTATCATAAATCAGCATATCATTGTAACCATTGTAGAGCCATGCTGGTACAGCCCAGTAGCTCCACCAACCACCAAATCTAAACTGGGTATACAACAGCACAAGGATAAGCTGCTGAACCAACCAATGTGACTTAAAGCCATCTACCAGTAAGCTATGCTGTTGCCCCAGCCAACTGCTACACAAGCAAGCAATGGGACCCAAGCCAATTACAGTTCTAGAAAACACCCACAAAAGCAGAGGCCACTACAGCTCAAGCTGCACAATGCTACAGTTTATGCAAAAACTGAACCAAACCTGTGACCATACATAGAAGCTACTGAACCAGCCAACAGCTGGGATCACAATCCAAAATCAGGCATGCCAGAAGCTTATAGAAAATATTTTCAAATGGAGGGCACTCTAGTAAAAGATATATACAATATAGTTAGCATATGGGTGCAAACAAAGCCCTTACAAAGCCCCCATATAAGGCCAAACACAGAACAATGTTAACCAAAAAGGGCCTGCACACCAAATAAACAGCAAGACCAGGTGGTATTTGAATAGTCATATTTAGATATATTTAAAAAGAAAAGAATGTACATACATAATACAGGGCAAAAATATGTCAAAAGATATCACAAGAGATCAATTATACATACCACTTAAATATGGTCAAACAGCAATAGGAGCTTATAGCCTACAAAAACTGGTACCAACCAGCAATGATGCACAATCCACTGGCAGAGAGCCAGCCACCATACATGCAACCAGTGGTGGACCAGCCAGCTATTATGTATTCCAACATAGATGTGCAAGGCCATTGTCACACTAGCAGGCCAAGATGCCCGTCAGCTGAAGTGTTTGCAAAAAACCAGAGTGGAATTCGAATACACAAGCAATAGTAAATAAGCCAGCTATTGTTAATGCCACCCTTAGGGACAAGGTAACCAACTGCACTGGCACCTGACACAAAAGTCAATTTCCATACATGCAACAACGGAGCACGTCAGTTGTTGAACTTGCAAAACCCTGGTCCACAAGCCAGCCTTATTGATAATAAGCAGTGGCATACAAGACCAAAAACAATGCATGTAAGGCAGAAGAAAAGGTTAGCTGTAAGCCAACATATGACCAACATCAGCTGCTGAATACCAATCAGCAACAAAATTAGCTATGGGCTGTGAAACTCAGAGCAAACACCAGCTGATGGTACAACCCATGCTAGATCCAACCAAATAGTCAATCATGCCTACTGCTGGTGTAACCAGAACCATACCTGCAAGGATTGCAGACAAGACAAAACCAATGGCTGTTGTCCTGCCAAGGATTGCCGCAAGGCAAACAGACATGCCCACCAAGGGCCACAGCAAGAATCGTAACCATGCCTATCAGCCGCCACAGCCTGGCTGGTGACCTATGCACCATAGGTGACAGCCAAGACTGGCAGCCACAAGCCCACAAGGACTATAATAAAAACTAGCGGCCACCTTAGCCAGGGGCCACAGAAAAGGCCAACAGCCCAAGAACCCTGGTAAAAGGCAAGCAAGCACCTAAGTTAAGGGCCATGAGAACAGGCCCGCAGCCATAATAACCCAGGTAAAAGGACAACCAAACAAATGTGCCACGGGTAAAAGACCACATGAGCCAAAGGCTCATGCAACAGGCCAGCAGAACAAGGGCCCTTGTAAAAGGCCAGCAGACCCAGGAGCCGAGGACCATGGTAAAAAGCCATGGACCAAAACAAGGGCTCTAACCCAAGCCAAGGGCCATAATGAAAGCCAGAGGCCACACAAAGGGCCATAGACTACAAGTTGGCTTCAAGCATGTTAAGGTGCCAATAGACATAACAGTAAGTGCCCTTTAATCTACCAACAATTAAAGAAGGGAAACCTACAGTCACAAAAACTCAGTAGATGTAGTATAACTACAACTGAGCTCCCAACAAAAGCCACCAGATGGGAATAGAATATCTAAGAGAAGGCCTACATCACACAAAAAGACACCATATAACTCGGAACACTGCCTGTTAAGTGTGGAAACATCATAGGAAAAAATGGGGTACAATGCTGCTACAGCCGAACAAACCCCTAGCCGGTCCTGGAAATACCAGGTGTAATAAGAGCACACTTGCCTACTGTGTCTGCGCAGAGAACTCGGGCTCACAAACCTAAGACCTCAGATGACAACTATACAAGAAGTCAGAGGAATACAGGCACCTAACCAGATAATATGCGCTAGACAGTAGGAATAATCCAGACAGATCCTTGGTGGCAGACTGCTTCTAAGGAGCAGACTCAGGGGCATAACTAAAGAGGAAGCAGACCCTGCGGCTGCAGGTGGGCCCAAAAGGTATAGGGACCCATGAGGCCCAAATAAAGAGCAATTTCAATACGTATTGGTAAAAAAGCACAACCTCTGGATATGTTAGGGGCCCTAAAATGAATTTGCTGTGGGGCCCAATGACATCAGGTTACAGCACTGAGCAGACTCAATGTAAGGAAGGGGCTACCATACTGCTTCAGCAGTGCAAGCCTCCAGCCAACCCTGCAAGCACCCAGTGTAATAAAAAGCAAATATAACCTCTGTGTCTGCACAGAGGACAATAGAAACAACAGTAGCAAACTGAGGAGTATCTGCACATTACCTGATAGCAATGAAAAGTCTGCAGGTTGGAAACTTCAGATAGAACACGGATAGCTTTCAGCTGAGGGACATAATTAGCTTATTAACATGCAGACTTAGTACCTTGTGTAACTGCATTTTGCTCAGAGGACTCCAGCTCACAACATACAACTTCATATAATATAAGAAGGAACACAGGCAGCTTACCAGATAGCTCAGACTTGTCAGCAGGAATATCCAGTCCAGTGGAACACTGCTTGTTAAGAGCAGACTCATAAGAAAGGAAGGAGGTGCCATACTGCTTGAGCACATGAGCCAATATAACCACTGTGTCAGCCAAGAGGATGCAGGTTCACCCATACAAAACTTAAATATTAAACAGCAATAGCAAAGGGGCCAAAGGAACACCTGCACCTTACCAGATAGTGACTAGTTAGCTTGATGGAAACTCCAGCCAAAGCCCTGATAGCTTTCAGCTGAGGGACATATTAAGCATATTAACATGCAGACTTCCCAGTGAAATTAATGTTTCAAATACACAATGGAAACTGAGAAATCAAAATCTCTGGATTCAGGTACCACACTGCTTAGGCAGAGGGATTCACCAGCCAGTACTTAAAGTGTAGCAAGAGCCAATACTGTATTTTGCACAGAGGACGCCAGCTCACAACATAAGACTTCAGATAATACAAGAAGTCAGGGGAACACAGGCACCTTACCAGATAGCTCAGGCTTGTCAGCAGGAATATCCAGGTGGAACACTGCTTGTTAAGAGGAGACTCATAAGAAGGAAGGAGGTGCCATATTGCTTGACCAGTGCAACCTCTAGCCCTTCCTGGAGGTGCCTTAGTAACATGAGCCAATATAACTTCTGTGTCTGCACAGAGAATGCAGGTTCACTCATACAAGGCTTAAAATATAAAAGCAATAGCAACGGGGCGAGGCACACCTGCACCTTATCAGATAGTGACTAATTAGCTGGATAGAAACTCCAGCCAAAGCCCCAATAGCTCTCAGCTGAGGGACATAATTAGCCAATTAGCATGCAGACTTCCCAGTGCACTACACACAGTAGATAATGAAGAATCATACTCACCAGCTTCAGGCAGTTATAACTAGCCCATATGCATACCCACGGCCCTTTTGCAGAAGTTCTGTAGAGTTCTGTAAAGTCTCACATAACTCAAAAGAAAAGGGGAGTCCAAAAAGCTTACAGGTAACAATGTGGGAAGCCCACACCTGTGTCTGTTCCCAAAAAAGCACTAGATTGAATCTTGTGCCTCGCTGGGCATATAGCAGGGGGGCTGTTTAGCACAGGGCTAGGACCATGGGTATGCCCACACCTGCACTTCTTCCCAATAAGCGATAATTTACAGATTATGCGTCTTGAGGCATCAGGTAAATTCTTCTCCATTACCTGGGAATCATCCCTCTGTGTCCACACAGAGGTAAAAAATAAGCAAAAATACATAAATAAATAAATAAAAATACAGAAGAAAAAACAAAAGGCTCACAGGTAATAATGTGGGAAGCCCACAACTGTGTCTCTTCCCAAAAAGCACTATATTGAATCTTGTGCCTCGCTGGGCATATAGCAGGGGGGCTATTTTAGCACAGTTCTAGGACCATGGATATGCCCACACCTGCATTTCCTCCCAACAAGCGATAATTTACAGATTATGCGTCTTGAGGCATCAGGTAAAATCTTCTCCATTACCTGGGAATCATCCCTCTGTGTCTACACAGAGGTAAAAAATAAATAAATAAATAAACAAAAAGAAAATACAAAAGAAAAACAAAAAACAAAAACTGTGTTTGATTTCTCTCAAAATTCAACAAAAAATAAAAAGTGAGGAGGGAGATCCTACCTCCCTGTCCAGTAGGACAAAAAATAACTGTGGTGAGGAGGAAGTCATGTGGTCTTATAGGTCATGATTCATTTTGATTGGCTATGTTATAGGTCCTACCTCCAGGTCTGGGAGGGGCAATGCCCATGTGTACTGACATGGAGGGACGTAGAAGAAAAATTGCTATAGAAAAGGATATTGCAGCAAGCAGTAAAAAAAATCCCAAATTATTTTTTAAATATGTTAATAGTAAAAAAATAAAGCAGGAAGGGGTGGGACCCTTACTATCAGAGGGGGGTCAGCTGGTTGATGAAAACAAAATAAAAGCGCAGATTCTGAACTCATATTTTTCATCTGTCTACACAAATGAGGAATCAGTAAGTGAAGGTTTCCTTCTTAACAGTCCCAATTCTAGTAATACAACTAATGATGCATGGTTCACACATGAAGAAATTCAAAAGAGACTTGAACATGTTAAGATTAACAAAGGTCCAGGGCCAGATGGTATTCATCCCAGGGTAATTAGCGAGCTTAGCTCTGTGATTGCCAAACCTCTTTACTTAATTTTTCAGGATTCATTGAGATCTGGCATAGTGCCGAGAGACTGGCGAATTGCTAATGTGGTGCCTCTATTCAAAAAAGGATCCCTCAAAACTATAGGCCAGTTAGTCTGACGTCAGTGGTAGGAAAGCTTTTCGAAGGGTTAATAAAGGATAAGATACTGGACTTCATAGCAAATCATAATACTATGAGTTTGTGCCAGCATGGTTTTATGCGTAATAGATCTTGCCAGACTAACTTAATTTCTTTTTACGAGAATGTAAGTAGAGACCTCAATTCTGGGATGGCAGTGGATGTGATTTACTTAGACTTTGCTAAAGCATTTGATACAGTGCCACACAAAAGGTTACTGGTTAAATTAAGGAATGTTGGCCTGGAACATAGTATTTGTACCTGGATAGAGAACTGGCTAAAAGATAGACTACAAAGAGTGGTGGTAAATGGAACATTTTCTAATTGGACCAGTGTTGTTAGTGGAGTACCGCAGGGCTCTGTACTAGGTCCCTTGCTTTTCAACTCGTTTATTAATGACCTGGAGGTGGGCATTGAAAGTACTGTTTCTATTTTTGCAGATGATACTAAATTGTGCAGAACTATAGGTTCCATGCAGGATGCTGCCACTTTGCAAAGTGATTTGTCTAAACTGGAAAACTGGGCAGCAAACTGGAAAATGAGGTTCAATATTGATAAATGCAAGGTTATGCACTTTGGCAAAAATAAAATAAATGCAAGTTATACACTAAGGGGCAGATTTACTAAGGGTCGAATATCGAGGGTTAATTAACCCTCAATATTCGACCAGGAACTAAAATCGTTCGACTTCGAATATCGAAGTCGAACGATTTAGCGCTAATACTTCGATCGAACGATTAAATCCTTCGAATCGAACGATTCGAAGGATTTTAATTCATCGATCGAACGAATATCCTTCGATCCAAAAAACATAGGCAAGCCTATGGGGACCTTCCCCATAGGCTAACATTGAGTTCGGTAGCTTTTAGCTGCCGAACTAGGGGGTCGAAGTTTTTCTTAAAGAGATAGTACTTCGATTATCGAACGATCGAATAGTCGAACGATTTTTAGTTCGAATCGTTCGATTCGAAGTCGAAGTCGTAGTCGAAGGTCGAACTAGCCCATTCGATGGTCGAAGTAGCCAAAAAAACACTTCGAAATTCGAAGTTTTTTTTATTCGAATCCTTCACTCGAGCTTTGTAAATGTGCCCCCAAATGGCAATGTGTTGGGAGTTTCCTTAAATGAAAAGGATCTAGGGGTCTTTGTAGATAACACGTTGTCTAATTCTGGGCAGTGTCATTCTGTGGCTACTAAAGCAAATAAAGTTCTGTCTTGCATAAAAAAGGGCATTAACTCAAGGGATGAAAACATAATTATGCCTCTTTATAGGTCCCTGGTAAGGCCTCATCTGGAGTATGCAGTTCAGTTTTGGACTCCAGTCCTTAAGAGGGATATAAATGAGCTGGAGAGAGTGCAGGGACGTGCAACTAAATTGGTTAGAGGGACGGAAGACTTAAATTATGAGGGTAGACTGTCAAGGTTGGGGTTGTTTTCTCGGGGAAAAAAGGCACTTGCGAGGGGACATGATTTCACTTTACAAGTACATTAGAGGACATTATAGACAAATGGCAGGGGAACTTTTTACCCATAAAGAGGATCACCGTACCAGAGGCCACCCCTTTAGACTAGAAGAAAATAACTTTCATTTGAAGCAACGTAGAGGGTTCTTCACAGTCAGGACAGTGAGGTTGTGGAATGCACTGCTGGGTGATGTTGTGATGGCTGATTCAGTTAATGCGTTTAAGAATGGCTTGGAGGATTTTTTGGACAGACATAATATCAAAGGCTATTGTGATACTAAACTCTATAGATAGGTATGGGTATATAGAATTTTAATTAAAAGTAGGGAGGGGCAGTGGCGTAACTAGTTGTTACTGGGCCCCATAGCAAATTCAATTTAGGGCCCCAAAATATTTATAAGTTGGCCTATTTTACCAAGATATATTAAAATTGCTCATTAATTAGGGTCTCACTGGGCCCCCTACACTCCTGGGCCCCCCTGCAACCGAGGGTCTGCTTCCTCTATAGTTACGCCCCTGGGGAGGGGTGTGTGTATGGATGCTGGGTTTTCATTTGGAGGGGTTGAACTTGATGGACTTTGTCTTTTTTCAACTCAATTTAACTATGTAACTAACTAACTATGTATACTCAATAAAAAATGTTGAATGTTGGGAAAAAAAGTGAAAGTTACTGTTGTGTATTGGCTGCTAATAAAGCATTGTTATACTCTACTCATCCTCGGCTACCCAAAACATAACACAATACCAGACTGAAAAAAAGTACTTGGGTGTCAGAAACATATTGCTCGCAAGCCACTGGTTGGGGATCTATGTACCTTTTGTCCCCTACTCTTAATACCTACAGCTGCTGATCTGTGGCCCCCCAGGGCTCAGAGTTTTATAAAACAGTTTTGCTAATTTGTTTGTCGCACCCTGTGATTTAAAATGAACTGATTAAGCACCTTGCTATTGGTATTTGTGTGTGTGGCTCCTACTTGTACACTTTATTAGCCAGTGTTGTCACTCCTGTTTGCATGTCCTCAATAAACTCTCTCCACATTTTGCCTTATGCACTGTGTATTTCTGACATCACAAATGAGACTAAGGGATGAAAATACTCATGTATTGTTGTGTGATAAGCATGTGTATGGCAGCCCTGTATACTTGTCTCTCCTCAGTGGTGTTCTGCGCAAGGAGGGGGAGGAGTCCCCTTTCCTGTTAGCTGACAGGAAGGAGGAAGTTGTAAGGCCCGAGGGCCCCGAGGTAGTAAGGACCAAGGAGGAGGTAGCAAAAGTCTGAGTTCGCAGTACAAAGGGAGTAGGCAATAGAATAGTCGTAAACAGGCAGTAGAATCAGTTCAGGCAGACGAGGTTCAAATACGAGAGTTCAGGCAAGGTCGGTACACAAGATATTCAACAAGAAGCACACCCAGGAATCAGCAAGTGAAAACCTATAATTGGGCATTGAGGACAGTCTGAAGTTGCTTTAAATAGACCTGGGTTTGGCGCCAAATTTGGACGCCCTGACGTCATGACGCGGACGCCGACGCACTGACGCCGACGTCCTGACACCGGCGCACATTCTGACGCCGGCGTCCGTTCCGACGCCGGCGACCAATCCGGGAGCGAGAAGACGCTGACGTCATAATGTTGTGCCCAGCAGGATCCAGGTGGTCGCCATCTTGGACGCCATCTTGGGAAGAATCACCGATTTCCATTACAGTACCCCCCTCCTTAGGGGGGGCCTCAGGACCACCTGGGTTGGAAGGGAATAGTCGATGGAATTTTTGGACCAAGCGAGGAGCATGGACATCGGAACCTTTTACCCATGAGCACTCTTCAGGACCGAATCCCTTCCATTCAATGAGGTACTGCAGGGTGCCTCTAGAAATCCGAGAGTCCAAAATCTTTTTTACTTCAAACTCACGATGCCCATCCACGATGACAGGAGCTGGGGAAGAAGAAGAAGAAGAAACTGCAGGTTTGAGCAAAGAAACATGAAAGGCATTAGGGATCCGCATCTCAGGAGGAAGTTGCAACCGCACCGCCACAGGATTGATGATCTCGGTGATAGGGAAGGGACCAATAAACTTAGGAAGGAACTTTGAGGCGAATATTGCGAGTGGACAGCCAGACCTTGTCACCGGGAACATACAGAGGGGAAGAAACTCTTCTCTTGTCAGCAAACTTCTTCTGTGTAAGGGAACTCTTCTCTAAGTTGACAGCAGTAGCCTGCCAGATGGCCAACATGTGGGCAGCTTGATCGTTGGCGGCAGGAACATTAGTGAGTAGAAGATCCTGCGGAAAAGCCAAGGGATTAACACCATAAACACAAAAAAAAGGAGACTTTTCAGAAGAAGAGTGCAGGGCATTATTATGTGCAAACTCGGCCCAAGGAAGAAGGTCAGCCCAATCATCCTGACACAGGGATACATGACACCGGAGGAATTGTTCAAGGGCCTGGTTAACTCTTTCTGCTGCTCCATTAGACTGGGGATGGTAAGAAGAAGAAAACTGAAGAGAGATATTAAGGGCTTTACAAAGGGACCTCCAAAACTTCGAAACAAATTGGGATCCACGGTCAGAGACAATCTCAGCAGGAAAACCATGGAGACGAAAAATATGTTTAATAAATAATGAAGAAAGTTCTGGAGCTGAAGGAAGTTTCCGAAGAGGGATGAAGTGTGCCATCTTACTAAATCTGTCAATCACCACCCATATGACAGTGTAGCCAGAGGAAGGAGGAAGATCCACGATGAAATCCATTGCCAAATGGGTCCAAGGGCGGGAGGGAACAGGCAAAGGTAAAAGTAGGCCTTTAGGAGGAGAATGTCCAGACTTGGATACAGCACAAGTGGAGCAAGAAGAAACAAAGTCTTTAACATCTTTTCTTAACGAAGGCCACCAGACAAGACGAGATAAAAGTTCAATTGTTTTCTTTACTCCAGGATGACCGGCCTGCTTTGAATTGTGGGATTGGACCAGAATGGATTGACGAAGCTCAGGAGGAACAAAGGCTACGCCTACAGGAGTTTCCACAGGAGCATAAGATTGACTAGACAAAAGATGAGAAGCAATGGAAGGAAACAGGGCGGCAATGATCTTTGTGGGAGGCACAATGGGTTCAGAGTCTTCAGAGATGGGATCTTCAGGTAAAAAACTTCTGGAAAGGGCATCCGCTTTCTTGTTCCTTGAACCAGGGCGAAAAGTTAAGATGAAGTTAAAACGTGAGAAGAACAGTGCCCATCTGGCTTGTCGGGGATTGAGGCGTTTAAGGGTCTGGATATACTCTAGGTTTTTGTGGTCGGTGAAGATAGTTACAGGGACCGATGACCCTTCAAGTAAATGTCTCCACTCTTCTAGAGCAAGTTTGACAGCCAGTAACTCACGGTTCCCTACGTCATAATTTCTTTCAGAGGAGGAAAACTTTTTGGAAAAGAAGGCACACGGATGAAGTTTCCCATCAGAAGAGGATCTTTGGGATAATATTGCTCCTGCTCTGATATCCGAGGCATCTACTTCGATGAAGAAAGGTTGGAGATGTTCGGGGTGCCTAAGGATTGGGGCAGACGAAAAGGATTCCTTAAGAGTCTTGAAGGCTTCTAAGGCTAGGGGAGACCAATGTTGAGGTTTACCCCCTTTACGTATGAGAGCAAGAATTGGAGCAATCTTGGAAGAAAAACCTTTAATGAACTGTCTATAATAGTTAGCAAAGCCGATGAATCTTTGAATAGCCTTGACACTGGTGGGAAGAGGCCAATCTTGAATTGCCGAAACCTTGGTTGGATCCATCTTAAAGCCTTGTTGGGAAATGATGTATCCAAGGAAGGAAATGGATGATACTTCAAAGGAACATTTCTCCAACTTGGCAAACAGATTGTTGTTTCGTAGCCGAGAAAGGACTTCTAGAACCTGAAGACGATGTTCTTGGAGGTTTTTGGAAAAAATAAGAATATCGTCCAAATAAACGACTACAAATCGCCCCAGCAGATCCCGGAAGATATCATTAACGAATTCTTGAAAGACCGCAGGAGCATTGCAAAGGCCGAAGGGCATAACCAAATACTCATAATGCCCGTCACGAGTATTGAATGCGGTCTTCCATTCGTCTCCTTCTCTGATCCGGATAAGATTGTAGGCCCCACGCAGGTCTAATTTGGTGAAGAGGCTTGCACCCTTGAGCTGGTCAAACAATTCAGAGATGAGAGGAAGAGGGTAACGGTTTTTCACCGTGATTTTGTTCAGACCCCTGTAGTCAATGCAGGGCCGCAAACCGCCGTCATTCTTTTCCACAAAGAAGAATCCAGCCCCGGCCGGAGAGGAGGAAGGACGAATAAAACCCCTTTGAAGATTCTCCTGGATGTATTCCTTCATAGCAGAGGTTTCGGAAGGCGAAAGCACGTAAGTGCGGCCCCTAGGAGGCATGGACCCAGGAAGCAGTTCAACAGGACAATCATAGGGACGATGAGGGGATAAGGTTTCAGCAGACTTTTTATTGAAAATGTCAGAGAAGGCTTGGTAAACTGGAGGCAAAGAAGAATTCGGGGTTACAGAAGAAATTTTGATAATAGATTTGACAGGCAGACAGTTCTGTTGGCAAAAAGAACTCCATCGGGAGATCTGAGCTGAAGACCAATCAATGACTGGATTGTGAACACTCAGCCAGGGTAGACCAAGCACAATGGGAGTTGAAGGGCAGTCAATTAAGAGGAAAGACAGTCTTTCAAGATGCATCGTTCCCACAGTGAAAGAAAGTTCCAGGGTTGACTGTGAAATAACAGCAGAGGATAATGGACGATCATCTATGGCTAGGACTCGAAGGGGAACAGCCAAGGGTTGAAGAGGGATGGAATGTCTTCCAGAAAACTCTCTGTCCATAAAATTCCCTGCTGCGCCAGAATCGAGAAAAGCTTGAGAGGAAATCTTTTGGGTTCCAAACTGGATCTGTACAGGAAGAAGAAAACGTAGTGTAGAAGAATGGGGAGAAGGACCAATTCCACCCAGGTAGGTCTCCCCAAACCTACCTAGGTGTTGGCGTTTCCCGGCTTCACAGGGCATTCATAGGTGAAGTGGGCCTTGCCCCCACAATAAAGGCAAAGACCAGCAGCCCTTCTCCGAATCTTCTCCTGTTCGGAAAGGCGAGCGCGTCCTATCTGCATCGGCTCTTCGGCCGGAGAAGAAGAACTTGCAGGAGCCGCAGGAGAAGAAGGAGGAGTAGTATGCGAAGCCAAACTGGGAAGAAATGGTCTCTGAAAGCGGGGAGCCAGTACTGGTTGAAATCTCTGGAATTTCCTTGCCCGTTCACGATCAACTTGATGCTCCCTTTGCCGGGTATCCACTTTCACTGCCAGGGCAACAAGGTCTTCCCAGCGTGGAGGCATTTCACGGGACACCAGATCGTCCTTTATACGCATTGCCAGACCATTATAGAAGGCAGCATGATAGCTATCGTTGTTCCACGAAGTTTCAGCCACCAGGGTACGAAATTCAATAGCATACTCAGGGACTGTACAAGTGCCTTGCTGTAACTGGAACAAGCGAGCAGAAGCAGAAGTGGAACGACCAGGGGGGTCGAACACCGTGCGAAGATCACGGATGAAGGCCTTGGCATCGTCAATGACCGGATCCTCCTTCTCCCAGAGAGGAGAAGCCCACTCCAGAGCTTTCCCTTGCAGGCGGGTGATGATATAGCCCACCTTTGCTCGCTCCGAGACAAACTGACCAGGAAGCAGGGTGAACTGGATCTCACACTGATTAATGAAACCACGGCATGATTCCGGATCACCACTGAACAGAGGAGGTGCAGGGATGCGAGGTTCGGAAATCTGGAGCGGGGTAGCTGGAACAGGTGGACGAGCCGAAACCGCTGGAGACAAGGCAGACAATTTCTCCAGGATTGCTTCTAGTGCCTGGCCGAAGTGGGTTTGTTGGGCTTCGTAGGTCTGCATGCGGGAAGCCAAACCACAAACGGCTCTGCCGACATCCGTAGGAACTTGAGGCTCCTCAGAAGGGTCCATGGCCCAATTATAATGTAAGGCCCGAGGGCCCCGAGGTAGTAAGGACCAAGGAGGAGGTAGCAAAAGTCCGAGTTCACAGTACAAAGGGAGTAGGCAATAGAATAGTCGTAAACAGGCAGTAGAATCAGTTCAGGCAGACGAGGTTCAAATACGAGAGTTCAGGCAAGGTCGGTACACAAGATATTCAACAAGAAGCACACCCAGGAATCAGCAAGTGAAAACCTATAATTGTGCATTGAGGACAGTCATTCAGACGCCGGCGACCAATCCGGGAGCGAGAAGACGCTGACGTCATAATGTTGTGCCCAGCAGGATCCAGGCGGTCGCCATCTTGGACGCCATCTTGGGAAGAATCACCGATTTCCATTACAGAAGTACTGAGTCAGCATACCTCCCAACTGTCCCTTTTTTGGAGGGACAGTCCCTCTTTTGACAGCTCAACCCGCAGTCCCTCATTTGTACTGGAATGTCCCTACTTTCTCTGCACTGAATAGCCAGAAAAAGAAACAAAGTTTCTAACTTAATTGGCTTTTAGCAGAGAGCCCAGAACACCTAACCGGGCACAAATAAGATACTTTGTAACAATTTTGAGACACAAAAAAAACTGTTTAGATAAGCAGAAATATTTTCAAACTTTCATAACCTGCCAAATTTTGTAAAACGAACATGGTAATTAGGGGGTGTGGTCAAGGAAAGGGGCGTGGCCAAAAGTTTGCTGCACTACGTGCGAAAAAACATTTTTGTCCCTCTTTTTACTTTCAAAATGTTGGGAGGTATGAGTACTGCACAGGAAGTGCTGGGAGAGAAAAGCAACAGAGTGAAAGCAAGGGGTTACAAGGTCCTAGTCCCAGATATTACTGTGTGTGAAATGAAAGTGGGGAACCGCAGTGGCAGAAAAGCACACTCAATTTAGGGTCAGGGCAATGAAGAGCAAAGCATGCTCTTCTCAGGGCACGCAAAGCCAAAGGGAGTCTTTCTCATGACACTGAAGAAACTGCCACATAATTGGGGACTCCCCCTCAGTAGCTCAGAGTTAAAACCATTAAAACCATTGAGTCCTGCATGGGTCCTGTACCCTACCCCTACCCACAACCTTAACCCGCAACCTGCAATTTTTATCCAAGTGTAACCGCTACCCGCACCCGATCGGCGTAATTGCTTCCTGGACTCGGACCCGCAACCAGCAATTTGACCCACACAGCAGCCACGTCTGAAGCAGTCAGAGTGCGGCACTGCGGCAGTTGGTATGGTGGTAGTGGTGCTAGGCGGGGAGCCTGCCCGGGAGAATGGCTGGTGTGGCTTCTGGCTGCAAGGTTGTGCTGCCTTGTGCAGATTTGTGTGAGCGTGGCACACTAGTCACACACTACAGCCCAGTGCAGAGACCATGAGGAATTAGTAGCATTCGTTGTGACGTCACAATGCACTCTCACAAGGCTCACAAGAAGTAACGGCTGGCATGCCTACCCTGCGGCATTACCACAAGAAGTCAGCCAGGGCAGAAATTTGAATGAAAAATCACTTCCACATGACAGGACCCGATCTAGGAGGCACACAGAACAGAGGTTGTCACCCAAAAACCGACCCACATTAAGGTTAAGTTATGATTTTCCACCCACAATCCTGCCAATGCAGGACTCTAGTATGCATCATAGTTATTTAAAGGTACAATGTCCTGCAAATAAACCCATCAGCCTTTTCTGTGTGTTTGTGATTGGAGGGGAGGCACAGGACACCTGTAGCACCAAAAAGAAGGAAAACAGGGCTAGATTCTCTGCAGTAGCAGAATAGGACTACAAATGCCTGTGTTTACCTGCATAATTTTCCAATCACATCAAAGGGAATTGCCTTCTTGAGAGTAGTGGGAATTATGATCAGTTCCCATTACACAAGTTAATTTAACTTCAGTTTTTCAGAAACTACTGAAACTACTAGGCAAAAATATGCCATAACTGGTACAAATACTGATAACATAAATAGCAAGAGCTTAACCTAACTAGAAAGGTGGTAGATTCAAGGTGGCATATAGCTCAATAAATATCCTCTGCTTTACGTGAGGCACATATGGGAGGTGAACAGTTTGTTTATGGCATTCTCAAGTAAAAAAAACCCCACAAATTCAAATGAGATAAAATTTCACTTCAAAACAAGGGATAAATTCACTAGTGTTTAAAGGGAAGGGGTTCGACCCTTGGAAAAATAGCACAGACAGCAGCAATCTGATCGAAGTCTTTGGGATTTTAGTGTGACTGTAAGGATCATGAAATACTGTGACAGTGCAGGAAGATCTTTGTGTCTGATTGCTCATTTATTAATTACAAACCCAGGGCAAGGCCCCAACTGTAGAATGCAAAAGGGCTAAAGGCTTATCAGTATGTAGGTGATGGGTGAGCTTTAGCATGGCCTGTAAGCCTAATGACATGATCTGGGCAAACAGGAAGAATGGCCAAAAGCTTCTCAAATTTTGTTTCAGGGATGTTGGCAAATACTGTTGTACATATTATCCAGCATTTTACAATTGCTTAGGATCCCTAGTCACGATATTACGGTGGAGAACATTTAGCCAGTTGCAGGCAGTGTCAGCAATCAGGTTTTGAAGGTCTTCTGCTCTAATTCCATGACTTCTCCACTAACAAGACCTTAAAAAAAGATCCACAGAAAATGGACAAAATCATGAATGCTTTTTTTTATACCTGGGAGGGGTCATGTTGCAGCACCTATCATCTACAAACTAAATGATCTGTGCCTTTCCAAGGAGAACAAATTAAGGCAAACAATAGTAGCGCCCACTCATTGCTAGTATTGTAAATATACAGACTCCACAATAAAAACTGGAAGTATTCATTTTGTAAGACTTCCATGTATGAAAATAAAATAAAAAATGCAATAAAATATCAGACAATATGGTGGATCTCAATAACTCCACATGGGGTCCCTCAAAGCAAGGAATTTTGACAGATGGTCATTCGGTTTCAAGAGACTGCAGTCAATTCGTATAACAATGATTCATAAGCTAACCTGGCATGTGCTATCATCTTATTCTGCCCATGAAGGAGCAAGGGGAGATGGGCCTGAAATATACAAACCAATGGGGGGGCATTGGGATCTTTGCACTGGAAGAACTATTATCTAACATTGTCCTGGATTATTGAATATTGGCCATTTACCCAAGCCATGGTTTACACAGTGCCCCCCTTTTATTTATAATTCATAAAAAATCTCTATAGCTGTTAATGACCAAAATATTCTGTATTTAGCTTTCAGTGGATGCTGAGAGTTGTGCTGTGTCAAAAACTGGAAGTTCATATTTGACTGGAAGTTCAGTATAGTGTTACTGACTCTATGTTACCATACGCATACTATCCTACTGAAAACAACTGCAGCTCACTTAATTTGGATCCCCCAGGCATCTTTTCTGCCACTGATACATTGTAAACCCTGTCTTCAGTAGGGATGTAGCGAACTGCCGATTTGGTGAACAGTTCGCGAACTTCGAACACCGCTAAAATTGTTCGATTCGAACGATCGAAGGATTTTAATCGTTCGATCGAAGGATTTTCATTCGAATCGAACGATCGAAGCCATTCGATCGAATGCTTTTCATTCGATCGAATGCTTACAATCGTTCGAACAAATGGAAATCGTTCGATTTTTAGCGGTCGAAGGAATTCGAATGGTCGAATGGTCGAACGATCGAACGCGAGCTCAAAATGCGAACGTTCCCAAACGTTCGCGAACGGTCGAAGTTCGCGCAAACTAGTTCGCGGGCGAACAGTTCGCTACATCCCTAGTCTTCAGCAGATCTAGAAGATCACCAAAAGAATAGAATGGAATCATATATGAATACTCTGTATTTTCAAGATAGCAATTAAATATTTGCATGGCAGCAACAACAACCACAGTAATTATTTTCCACTTAAATTAAAAGCTGAAGTATTTCACGGTTCTGATCGGCAAAACAACTTTTTTTATTAGAGTATTTATTCTTGCGAGTGGGAGACCCACTGGATGTAAAAAAGAAAATGCCTGCCAAAAAACGAGCAAGTCTAACTCCAGACTATTTGAGGCTTGATAGGCCTGGGTTGTTGCTGAAACATCCCAGAATACAGAGCAGACAGACTGGGAGAGAATCTTTCCACACAGCCTTCTGCAATATTAGTAAGCAAGTTTTTCAGTATCAACGTTCCAATAAAGATTGTTTTAAATTACTCTGGGAGCAGTCTGGTCTGCTGAATGGCAGACCAAATTAAAATATACCGAAAGCCAAGACTAGGCCTAATTCAAGCACGCTGAATTCTGGCAGATAAACTGCGTGCACCCAAGGATATTGTCACGAACGGCACCCTAAATCCAGCCAGCACAAGCAGAGTAGAGAATATTCAGACAGGCCGGGACCAGGATTGGAGAACGTAGAATAGTCAGCGGACAGGCAAAAGTTCCGATTGGAGAGTTTGGAGTAATCAGGTAGGCTAGGATCAGGATTGGAGAGGTAAGAGTAGTCAAGCAGGCAGGCCAGGATCAATAACAATAGATCAAGTAGGGTTCACAAGGAATAAACACCCAGGAACAAGCTGTATTGAATCTAACAATGGGCAACAACTATAGCACAGAATTCCCCTTAAGTACATTTAAATTTTGCACCATTGGGTGATGACGTCATCACGCCGGTGTCATTGTGCCTATGAATCCTGGAAGTGCACGCCGCGCGCACCATAGAGGAAACTGGCACACAGAGGAGAAGGACGCATGCGGCGATCGTCCCCGTCGGCCACTAGAGCACCAGGACAAGCCACTGGACCACCAGGGTAACTTATCGATACATTACCCCCCTCGAGGAGGGGCCACTGGCCCCTCAAGCTTACCAGGAGACCTGGGATGGGACTGTCTCCTAAGGTCAGCCCTCATCAGATTTGGCCAGACTCTTTACCAACACTGGAGGAGGACATGATTGCTGGTTGACCTGTATAACTGGTTTTAACATAGAAACATGAAACAAGTTAGATAACTTAAACATATTAGGTAACTTAAAACAGACAGAGGTTGGATTCACAATCTCCACAATAGGATATGGACCAATATATCTGGACCCCTGCTTAAGAAATGTGATTTTAAGCTTGATATTCCCTGTCGATAGCCAAACCAAGTCCCCAACCTGATATTTGGGTACCTCCCTATTGGTCTTATTGGCTGCTCTTTTCTGAGCAGATGTAATGGCCAAAAGGGAACTATGTACCCCAGAACGAGTCTTAGAACAATGCTCAACAGTAGGGAGTTTCTCTAGGGAAGCAACAGCCACCATTAGAGTGGAAGCTAGACATGAATCTTTGCACTTGAAACCCCACTGGATAACCTCCCCAGTTACCCAATCAATGTGGGGGTTGTGTACCTGTAGCCAAGGTAACCCCAGAATTAATGGGGACAAAGAACCATCAAGAACGTGAAAAGGGGGGGCGTGGTCTGCATGGAGACCGGATAGGCAGCACAGGCCGCACGCTCCGGTACAAGGGAGCTATAAACTGCTGACAACCTGAGCTCACCTGCGCTATCCACACTCTTACCGGATGGGTGAAGCTCCCTGGATAGCAGCCGCAACCTCCGATGGTGAGGAGAAGCAGGCGCAATCACTCTGTGCGCAACTCAGTGTCTCAGTAACTCAGCTTTATTGGCGTCATGGCCAATAAAGATGGCGCCGAGCGCCATGCGGCGCGCCAAGCCCCAGACGACATGCAGGGCCCTGGAGGAGCTGCTGCAGGGAAGCTGGCTCGTTTTGCTAGGGATCCGCAGCCACAGCCTACATCAGCAGGTATGTCCACCGCTGACAAAATCACAGTGGAGAATACAGCCATAGAGCCAAAAACAGCTGCACTCTCCTCCCCTGTAATCCTACAACCTCTTACTGAGCCTACCCTAACAGAAGTCCTGCATGCTATAACTTCAAACCACACTGCTCTGGTTGGAAAGATAGATGAACTCAGGACAGACTTTGCAATTCTGAAACATGATGTGCAAAAGTTAAGGGAAAGAACAGGGGAGGTGGAACGAAGGGTCAGTGATATGGAGGATTACACAACACCACTGCCTAGCAGGATACTGGCCACAGAAAAGCAAATAGCGTTGTTGGAAAACAAAGCAGATGATTTGGAGAATCGCCTGAGAAGGAATAACATAAGGATACTGGGCCTCCCTGAGAGGGTAGAGGGTGATGCCACAGAAAATTTTGTTGAAAAATGGCTGGCTGACACGTTTACCCGTACCACTTTTTCTTCAGCCTTCACGGTGGAGAGGGCACACAGGGTACCGGGCAGACCACCTCCACCGGGGGCCCCTCCACGAAATACTTTTTGAAAACCACAGAATTTCACTTTATCCAGATTTCTCTTTAGAAATTCGGAAACAGAGAGCTAAGTTCAATGAAGCCAAGTTGCAACTCAGACAAAGGCAAATCCCATACGCCATGATGTTTCCGGCGCGACTGAGAGTAACAGACAAAGGCAAAGCCAGTTTCTTCACTACACCGGAGGAGGTCATCAATTGGCTGGAGATGAGGCCCCGGCAGTCTCCACGGAGAGAGTAAGGAGCTTTGTTATTCTGCTTCGAGTTGGCTCAACACAATTTTACTCTTAGGATTACAACGTCGTTGTGGCTGCTGTGGACTGTATACTGGTTTTCTTTTTCACACTGACTGTATAAGAAGGAATTTTTCTCCGGACAGGTAACGAAATGGTATATTTTGCAAAGCAGGACAGTTATTAAATAATTCTTTCATCCCTGAGCGGAAGCGACAGGCCCAATGACATTTCAGTGCGCCTAGTAAGGTTGAAGTGTGAACACTAACCCCCCCTTCATAGTTCAACTTATTTCAGTTAGGGGTTAAGAACAAACTCACTCTCACAAGGTTATGGAGTGGGTGGGGTGGGAATGGGTAAGGGTTAAAGTTATGGGGAATGATAGTAGTGTTAATTTTTACGGTGTCTTGCGATTCATAACCTATTGTGATTTAATGTCAATGTGCAGTTTTATTTTCACTGTGTCTCCACCCGAATCCGTTACATTTCCTATCTGTAGGACTGATGGCTACCATTAGCGTAATGTCATGGAATGTTAGGGGTATGGGGGATGGGATAAAACGTAGACTGGTTTTCGATTTCGTTAGAAGGTACAAACCTCAGATAATTTTTCTTCAGGAGACCCATCTGGTGGGTACGAAGCTGTTATCCCTGAAAAAACCCTGGGTTGGCTCAATGTTTCACTCGTATTTTTCCAGTTACTCTAGGGGAGTATCTATCTTGTTGGCCAAAACCTGCCCTCTAACGGTAGAAAAAGTAATTTCTGATAAATATGGTAGATTTATCTTCTTACACGGAAATGTATTTGGCAAGAAATTTAACCTAGCGAACATATATGCCCCCCGCACCTACGGAGGAATTTTTTACTGCAGTGACTGACACAATGTTACGTCTGCCCATAGCGCCATTTCTCCTTATGGGTGATTTTAATTCGATAGCCGATGCTGAACTGGACAAACTGCATCCTCCCCGTGTTTCCTCAGGGCATTTCAATAGGTGGGTCTCCTCCATTAGTCTGGTGGATTTATGGAGAGTGCATAATCCCGCGATCAAGCAGTTTACGTGTTACTCCCCTGGCTCCAACAGCATGTCAAGAATAGATCTAGCTCTGGGTTGTCCTGAGATGAATAAATGGGTTAAAATGGTTGAGACATTTACAAGAGGCATCTCAGATCACTCCCCCCTGCTACTTACTTTTACGTACTCACAAGCTCCCATGGATAGAATATGGAGGCTGAGTCCCTATTGGGCAAAGCATACTCATTTAAATGAAATCATTAATACTAGTATATCAAACTTTTTGGCTGTGAATGGTGACGAAACCCCCCCCAAATATAAAATGGGATGCTTTCAAAGCCTATATTAGGGGTGAATTTATCAGCAATATTGCAGCCCTCACGAAAATAGCACAAGCGGATATAGCCCAAAAGACTGTAACGGCTCAGGTTAATGAAGAGTCCTATGTCAATTATCCTACAAACCAATTGTTTCAGAGATGGCAGGCTAGTCAGAATGCCTTGAAACTTGCCCAAGTGGAGCTTACAAAAAAACATATACTATATCAGAAAGGTAATATATTTGAGCACGGGGATAAAAATGGGAAGCTACTAGCGATGATAGCAAAAGAGGACACATCTAACATGGTAATACCAGCTGTACGGCTATCAGATGGTACAATAGTATCTTCAGTAGAAGAAATAAATCAGAGATTTACGGATTTTTATGCTGACTTATATAGCCCCAAAATACACACCACCCCAGAAGAAATAAGGGAGTATTTACGTGACTTATCTATACCAAAACTGACTGAGCAACTTTCTTTGGAGCTAGCTGGGAACATCACGCTAACAGAAGTTGAGACGGCCATAGCTTCATTCCCAGCCAGTAAAACTCCAGGTACTGATGGATTACCAATGGAGTGGTACAAACTGGTCCAAGTCAGTACTCTTTCCTGTAGACCCTCTCCCTCCAGGTAATCCCCAAAGGACTCTGGGACTTAACTGGGTGTCCACCTTTAAATATCTTGGGATTTGGATCCATGCTGATCTAACTAAATACACGGAACTTAATATTATGCCTCAAATAAGATACATGGAACAGAAAAGGAATGCATGGGCGAATCTACCACTATCTCTAATTGGTAGAATAAACCTACTTAAAATGGTAATACTGCCGAAATTAACTTATATATTTCGACAATCTCCCATGAGAATTCCACACACGGTCTTCTCTAAATTGAAAAGCCTCACGCTTATGATGTACTGGAACAATACTATCCCCAGATTAGCTCTCTCCACTTTACAACTTCCAACCTGGCAGGGAGGTTTAGCAGCCCCCAATCTTTTCCTTTATTATTTAGCAACACAGTTGGTGGTTGTGAGGAATTGAGCCATTTCTGATGACTCAAATGCATCCGTCATCCTTGAAGCTAAACTGGCAGGGTCCTTTGAAGGATTAAAGAATCTACCGTATCGTGGTGCCTCTTACAATATTACGATCTCCCCCCTGATGAAAGAAACAATAAAGGCCTGGCAGCTGGCTCTTCGATATTTTCCTAAACTTCAACATCAATGCTCTAGCTTTACCCCACTATGGTGTAACCCCTATTTAAAGCAGCTAGAGTTGATTCCAGACCCTCAGCTCTGGGCAAGATATAATATAAAATACCTGTCTAATGTCATAGCAGACGGTAAACTTCTTGGTTTTCAAGCTCTGAAGGAAATTTATACTTTACCGAATACTATGTTTTTCAGATTTCTGCAATTAAGACATGCTTTTGTAACTCAGTTTCGGAGTGAAACTGTAGACATCTCAATGACTGGCTTGGAGACTGGGATACATAAACAGGTGTTAGGCAAGCCGCTATCGTATTTTTACGCGCAATTGCAGGATGCTAGGAGTGTCCCACTAAACAGACTTCGAACAAAATGGCAACATGACATCCCTGAGCTCACGCAGGAAAACTGGGATGAATCACTTAATTTCATCTTTGAGGGAGTGATTAGCAGTAAAGACAAAATGACACAAATCAATTACCTGCATAGAGTGTACTTTACCCCACATCGTCTGCATACAATAAATCCAGCCATTAGCTCGGAGTGCCCCAGATGTCAGCACTCGCCTGCGGATTTTTTCCATATGGTGTGGGTCTGCCCTGTGATCAAAACGTACTGGAGGGCAGTTGTGCAACTCATTACAGCAAAAACTGATATCTTTGTACCATTTGAGCCCAGAGTACTTTTATTGAGTCAGGTAGAAGACGTATCTCCGAGGAGGGCACACTGTACATTAATTTCTATACTCTGTATGTATGCTAAAAAATTGATTGCGCTAAACTGGAAATCTAGGGGTGGACCCAGGGTTCATGACTGGGAACAGCTAGTGGACAAATCTTTACCAATGTACAAACTTACATATATGAAAAGGGGCTGTCCTGAGAATTTTAATAAGGTGTGGGGATTGTGGATTGAACAGGACCCTGAGCTAGATCCACCTTGACTTACTAACTGAACACACTGTGTTCCCAATGTCCTCTACCTGTATAATAAAATCCGGGGGCAGATGAAAATGTCACGGGACCGACTGCTGGTTTACTATCTTTTCATTGTGTGAAACTTAACAAGTATTGTGGATAATATCACGTGAATAACTGATGGGTTAGGAACAGATTTATATTGTTTTAACGGTGACAAGTTGCGAAGGAATAAAGGTTGTTGTAAGGTAATGGATACACTGTGGTTACCTAGGAATGCTGAGATAGAACTGTATTATAATGACATTCAATGATATGATAAGGATCCGAAGAATCTCACAGACACCATGTTATTGCTTTTGTTGTTTATGTTTTACTTTTAAAACAAAAATGCTTACATGATACAAATAGTATGGAACAAACATTGTATCTATGACTGATGTGTTCACTGACTGTACAATAAGTTTCAATAAAAAGAATTGTTAAAAAAAAGAAAGTGAAAAGCTAATTTTTCAAAATGCATATTGTTTACACACATGGATAATGCCTTGGATTTTTGAGTTACCAGACCCGATCCCAAAGGGCTTTTATCAATTGCAGAAATCCTCATAGGAGGTGTAAGCGGAATAAGGGGAATATTATACCTTTCTGCGAAGGCAGCATCTAAAAAAATTCCCCCAGTCCCAGAATCCACCAAGGCCGAAAATTTAACTGAACCCCCAGGCCAGAACAGAACGACAGGTACTAAGTTTTTTGAGGCGAATTGGAGAAAGGAAATCTCTCTACCCAAATGGAGCTCCCCTTCTCCATTTAGGTCTTGAGGTTTTCCTGGCCTTGGTACAATTTTTAAGGAAATTACCCTTATCCCCACAATATATGCACAGACCCAGGGATCGCCTTCGGACCCTATCCTCAGGAGCCAAGCATGTAGCCCCTAATTGCATGGGTTCCCCCTGAGGGTTAGGAAGCGAGGTAGTTGGTGATTCGTCATTATCACATATAATAGGGAAAAATGTACCCCCTTCAGCTCGCCTTTCTCTTTGCCTCCTATCAGTTTGGATGGCTAACTTCATAAGGTCATCCAAAGTGGATGAAAGAGGGTAATTAACCAGGCTGTCTTTGACAGAGCTAGAAAGCCCCACCCAGAATTGACTATGAAGAACTGTATCATTCCACCCCATCTCAACTGACCAGCAGTGGAATTCTATACAATACTCCTCAATTACTCTATTCCCTTGACGGAGTTTACGAATCGTGGAATCTGCAGAGCTAGCACGATCTGGGTCATCGTATAACATGGACATGGTAGCAAAAAATGCTTTTAGGGAAAGATGAGCAGGGTCAGAGGGGGGTAATCTTAGTGCCCAGACTTGTGGGTCACCTTGTAGTAAGGTCATAACAAACCTTACTTCATACTCACCAGTAGGGAAGTTGAGAGGGAAAAAATTGAGGTATAACTTACATGCCTCTTGAAAAACAAAAAAATTACTCCTATCCCCACTAAACTTATCAGGGAAGGGGATTTTTGGGTCATGGTAAAAACCTCTATTACCCGGAGTAGCTGACGGGGCAGACACCTCAGGAATCACAGTAGAGGATTGCTGAACTGTATCCAGTCTGTCGGAGAGGGAACACAGACCTTGGATAATGTAGTCCTGTTTTCCCTCTTATTCCTCCAGGCGCTGAAGGAGGGTAGAGTAAAGCAGCTCAGCGGTTTGCAGAATAGCAGGAGCTTCTTCCATCTTCTTCCATCTCATGGGCCCGTTGTACTGTCACAAACGGCACCCTAAATCCAGAACCAGTGCTAGGCTCCCTGGTCTCGGCTCTTGCTTCTGCCTATAACAGCCGCCTTTCACCTCGGGAGGAGCCCTCGGCTATTTGGGTGCTGCCAGGTCTAACTAAGAGGGGATCAAAGCCAAAGGTTCTGGACAAGCAAAGGGGCATGATCGTCTCACCAAAAATACTAGGTGGAAGAACGCCACTTGGAAGACAGGCCAGACAACTCAGCATGGAACAGGCAGGCCGGGCCAGCACAAGCAGAGTAGAGAATAGTCAGACAGGCCGGGATCCGGATTGAAGAACGTAGAATAGTCAGCGGACAGGCAAAAGGTCAGATTGGAGAGTTAGGAGTAATCAGGCAAGCTAGGGTCATGATTGGAGAGGTTAGAGTAGTCAAGCAGGCCAGGGACAATAACAATAGATCAAGTAGGATTCACAAGGAATAAACACCCAGGAACAAGCTGAATTGAACCTAACAACGGGCAACATCTATAGCACTGAATTACCCTTAAGTACATTTGAATTATGCAACATTTCGCGATGGCGTTGTTGCGCCTATGAAATCTGGAAGGGCATCCCTGCTGGCCACTAGAGCACCAGGGCAAGCCACTGGACCACCAGGGTAACTTATTACAATTTTGCACCCTTTCAACTCAATTGTGCCAAGCTTTTGATGTTTCTGTATACATTCCTATTTGTTTACATACACATAATTACCAGTGATGAAAGTCCCATCCATTAGCCAAATTACATCATCCTGCATAATAAATGGAACCGTAACCCAACCCTTGGAGACTGAAAATTAGAGATCCTTTTAGTTATCTGGCAGCATATGAAATAAAGTCAAACCTGTTGTTTCCTACCTAATTTTAGGTGGAATGCAAAGAACATGATATAATGCCAGGGGTACATAAATATTTGGTTTCCAACTGTGTCATACCTCTTCAGAGCAGGTTGGAGATTTACAGGGCATATTATTGATCTTTTCATTTTGATGAACTATGGACATATGAAATGCATTATAAATTGGTGTAAAGCACCAAGTGCCAAAACATTACAAAGTTAAAGAATTATTTCCATCTCAGCCAAAGGTACTTATCAGAATAAGATTTTAAGTACAACAGGAAACCATTGCTGCTTGTATAGGAACCTTGGAGATGAACAAATGGAAATTGTTTTAATATAATAAAAAGACATTTGTCATCAAAGCATTTATCATAAAAAATTATACAGTATTCAGGCAGAAAAAAAACTGTCTCTGTTGTGTTTGTTTTTGAAACAGTTGTGAGATCTCCTCTTAGTTCCTCTTTCTTTGGGTAACTGGGGATACAGGGATAGCTGTAGAGCAAGGCAAGGGTATCACTAAAATGTAAATTCTAATATAGGTATGATGAAAGGGGGACTGTAGAGTATGGGGGCGATTCCACACTGAACTGCTTCATATGGCAAGTTCTTATCATCTCTCTCTCTCTCTCTCTCTCTCTCTCTCTCTCTCTCTCTCTCTAAATAACAGAGTGCTATTTAGTCAACTGCCATGAAGTGGAGCATTACCCCAAGTTAAGAGACTGATTGTGCAAGGGGGCAATGTTAGTTTCACAGATAGTGGTCAACTTCTGCCTTTTTTTGCATTTTTTCTGTGGCTTTAAAGACTGCATAATGCAGCATCAGGTTGATTGCATTTTCAGACTACCAAAATGGATCTTTTAAAGTAATGCAGACCACAGATAATTTTTAAATGAGAGTAATGAGTCAACATTGCTGTGTTATTTAAACTGAAAATGAAGAATGAACTCAGAAAGCTCAGTCCTTAATTGTACCCCTGTTGAGAGATAAGAATCAAAGTATGACAAACTTCCCCACTGACTTTTTTTCAAATGGGTGTAATCCTGGATATTTAAAAGACATTCTGAATGCCATTTAGGTATCTGCCATCATAACCTCACCAGGAGGGTATTCCATAATCTTACATTACTGGGATTGTCATTGCTTTTTAATCTAAAATAAAGAGTTTTGTAGTTAATTGGCATTATGAGGCCAAGCAACTGATCAGGGCCCCTTTAGCTAAATATCACCCAAGATCTCAACCTAGTTGTTCAAGCTTCAGGAGTATCTTGGAGAACTGACAAACATTCTTCCTATGTTTAGCCTTACATCAAAACATACCTGTATCAGACATCTCCCAGAATTTCTAGGACTACAACAAGAACCCCCACCCCAAATCTTGTACTAGTTGACCTTGATGCTTGGCTTCTAGGAGTGTCTTAGAGAACAGACAAACATTTCCCCAAATGTCATCCAAGCTGTTCTTCATACTGAGGTTCCCTGTTATTGCCTATGTGGAAACCCCAGGTCCCAAGCAGTACAGATAATAGATCCCATATCTATAAAAAGCTGATGTCATTCAATTTCAGCCTTGAGTGCCAGATCTGTGAGCATCCAACTGGGCAGCGTTGGTGTAAGGTAGGGCTGGGATGATCATGGGGAACATGAATACTTCTATATTTTGCTGTGTTTGAAATGATGCTGTCACAGCTTCTAATTTGCTAGCCCTGTGACATCATGGAAGAAGCAAATAGGGGTAATAGAAAGGGTAAACATGAGGTAGCTATAACAGTCACATAGAGATGGGCGAAGTCTTGTATCTTACAACTGTTCAGTATGTTATTATTACAGTGGAAAAATTGGTGCCCCCCAAGGACTGAAAGAAAAATGCTTTCTTTTATTTCTATCCTGCTGTGAAAACTGTTACATCATTATATATAGCTTGCATTATCCCAATGGAGAACACTGGCTCTCTTATTATTTTTTATTATTATTATATTATTATATTATTATTGATCCTCCACCAAACATTACTGTTTATGTCTTATGCCACCTTCAAGCTTGTCTTAAAAGCTCTTAATGCACAATTAAAATTTACAATTCAATAAAAGACATAAAGAATATTTTTGTTCTTATTTTTTCAAACTGGGCAAAATAGCCCCTTGTCTGAAAAAAAATTAGCTTAAAAAACAAAATGTAGGCACATATTAAAATATGTACATATTTGGTTATCTGTGTAAAAATTCACCTCCATCATTATAAAACCTACTCATAATGTTAAAAAGAGTGTTCCAGGCAAGTTCAACTCTATTTTTTAGTGTTTCAACTCTGTTTCATGTATTTTTTGTAGAAGTCCTTTGAAATGAAAGAGCGGACTGTCAGCCAAGAGTACCTTACTAGTGCAAACATTCTAGAACATTTACAAGATCCATGAGGATCTAAATTATGTTAATTAATTTTCTATTTCCTCTGGCTACTCACATGCTTCTGCTGCATTCCAAAGGCTCAGGTATTATATTAAGGTTCCATGCCAAGGGTTGAGATCATACTTTATTTCTATTCTTGCTTTTTTTTAACTTCAAAAAAGTCAAAATAAACAAATAAGAAGAATGTTAAATACACACAACAGGCACAAAAATCTGTTGCCATGGCTTTGCAACAAAACTGACAAAACAGTTGCTTGAAAGAAAATATGGCATTTGATGCAGTCACAAAGAGGTGAACAAAGATTAAGAGAGGTACAGTTATCTGTGGAAATATGACATTCCTGATGATTCAACCAGTTTAATTTTAAATTGTATATTCTCTGGCAACTGGATTTTTTGTCCTGGGGCAAAATAACAGGACAAACATTGCACTATTATGGCTTTTTCCTCTGATGCATATGTTACAAACAGATTCTTCAGTATTGTATACAATAAAAATAATAAGTATAATTATTCCTAGAAAGACTTATGGCATTCTTAACCCTCTTCATTGAAATAAGCAGCAAAAAAAATTTCCAAAAAATATATGTCCAATATATAGAATTTTGGAAACCTTCATTAAGAAGCGATGTATCGTCACACGCGCAGTTGGAGCAGTCTTCCACTTGTGATAACCGCGCATGCGCCAAAAGTGATGAACATTACCGAAACACCAGAAGACTCGAAGATTACCAAAGTGCCAGAAGATGGCGCCCGTGAGTTCTGCTGCGCTGACCTGCAATGAGTTATTGCAAGCTTAGGGGCATTTACCGATGTTAACACTTGTACAGGGGGACTATGGGGGTAGGGTTTTTTATTAGCAAGGGGGTTTAGTTCTCCTTTAAGACTCTGCAGCATCCGAGTAACAGTGGGCTCCTCATGAAGTCAAAGGTGGCTGTTATAGGAGGAAGAGTGAGCCGCAGCCAAGTCCTTAGAGTTTGTTCTGAGTTTGGGATACCCTGCGTTCAGTGGCGTAACTAGAAGTAACAGGGCCCCCCTGCAAAAGAAAAATTATGGGCCCCCCAAATTTTTATTAGGTATACAGACAGACACAGCCAGCACGACAGTCACACAGTCACTACAAACACTGGGTCAGGGGGGGAAACGTACGGTGCTCGTCTCCACTCTCTGTCTCACATGCACAGCAGCAGCACAGGCAGCTCCGAGTCCAACCAGCCCGCCCCCAGTCCAGCAGTTACGCGGTGCCAGTGCAGACAGCCTAATCTTGCTTCTTCCACTCTCCCTGCCTCACCTGCACCGTCCGTCACGTCACAACGTGCGTCCACACGACGATTACACAAGAGGAAGAGGGAGGGAGGGCGGCGGGAAAGGCTGAGACGGCGAGCGAGACGCGAGTACAGACGAGCAGAGAGAGAGAGGGCAGAAGTAAGAATGAGGAGCGGCGCAGTACGGAGCAGGGAGGGCGGAAGGAAGAGGATCTATTCTCATCATCATGAGAGGGCGGACTCGGGAGTATGCCTGGAGAGGAGGTAGGGCCAGTGCAGTGCAGCAGTGGGGACGGATGTCACGGATGACGGATCAAACACCCGATGCAATGCTGGCTGCATTCATCAGGGTCGGGCCCCCTCTCCTCCCGGGCCCCCCCGCAGCTGCGGGGTCTGCTTCCTCCCTAGTTACGCCACTGCCTGCGTTACACTTACACAGTTATGGCTGGCTCCAAAGTCCATTTCACAGGTCTCTGAGTTCTAAAATGAAGCACAGAGGCATGCAGTCATTTACAGACAGGGAAGTCAGTGTGCAAAGTGCAAAAAAGCCCAATTGCTGTCTTTTTATTACACCTTGCACGGTGCCTTCAGCTTTGCAAATCTTATCTTTCAATGCCACAACCCCATTTGTCTGAAAAGAGTAGCTCTCCTCTTCTTTTGATCATATACATGCACTATATATATATATATATATATATATATATATATATATATATATATATATATATATATATATTATATATATATATATATATATATATATATATATATATATATACACTCACAGTTATGGGAGCTGTTATCCAGGGGGTTTCTGGGTTTAAGCCATAATTTGGTAAAAACATACATTCCTATCATTTATAAAGAAGCTATAGAAATATGCAGTGCCCTATTTTGTGTAAACATGTTATTCATTTTTCAAGTTAAGCAGACAGGCAGAAATATCAGAAGCTGATGCTAATTCCCTTTTTTCCATTAAAAGAGTGCTCATTTTTTTCACCTGGGCTCTTAAACTTTATAGAAAATCCAGTGATAGATTTTGCGTAAGAAAGCACAAAATGAATACATTTATGGGGCCAAATGTTATTTCATATAAAGAGATATGATATTATGAACAGGTGCGTAGTAACTTTTGTGCTTTTTTTCTTTTTTAATATGATTGTTTTTTTGCAGCATTGAAAAGTACTTATAATATTGGCCCCTCTTTATGCATTAGACTTTGTACTCTTGCTGCTGAATCCTTGCTATTTGATTATATCAGATGTAACGTTCACATGAGCAATGTACTTTGTTGGAAATTGTATTCATGGTTAAAACGAATACAAAGGATTTTTTTTCTGTTTTGCAAAAAAAGCTTAGATTTGCTGCAGATTATTTTCCTGAGCCAAATGCTTTAATATTGTACCCAGAAGAATTTTTAGGCTGCCAATCTTCCCTTTCCTCTTTCATGACAATGTACATAAGTATGCAAGATGTCCTAAAACCAATGACTGCTGGGACCTAGTTGTGGCCTCTCGTGTACCAAAAAACAGCAAAACAGCCAAGTAATGTCGCGACTCACTAGGCTCATAGAGGAAGATACAGGAAAGTTAAAGAGAAGATCAAAAAAAATAGATAAAGAATTTATATATTACAGTTCTATACAGAAAGCGGAAAAAAGACATTGATACCAAAAGGGAAGTGCCTTATATATTGTTTATAAAATGGGATTCCATTTGTTCTGTGAGTAGTAAGATTGTCAGGGTGCATCAAGAGCAGAGACATAGGGGGTTATTTATCAAAGTCTGAATTTATCTCAATGAGGTTCAATGTTGATAAATGCAAGGTTATGCACTTTGGCAAAAATAATATAACTGTAAGTTATATACTAAATGGCAGTGTGTTGGGAGTTTCCTTAAATGAGAAGGATCTAGGGATGTTTGTAGATCACAAGTTGTCTAATTCTGGGCAGTGTCATTCTGTGGCTACTAAAGCAAATAAAGTTCTGTCTTGTATAAAAAAGGGCATTAACTCAAGGGATGAAAACATAATTATGCCTCTTTATAGGTCCCTGGTAAGGCCTCATCTGGAGTATGCAGTGCAGTTTTGGACTCCAGTCCTTAAGAGGGATATAAATGAGCTGAAGATAGTGCAGAGACGTGCAACTAAACTGGCTAGGGGTGTGGAAGACTTTTTTTTATGAGGGTAGACTGTCAAGGTTGGGGTTTTTTTCACTGGAAAAAAGGCGCTTGCGAGGGGACATGATTACACTTTACGTAGGGGGTGCTTCACAGTCAGGACTGTGTGGTTGTGGAATGCACTGCCGGGTGATATTGTGATGGCTGATTCAGTTAATGCCTTTAAAAATGGCTTGGATGATTTTTTGGACTGACAGAATATCAAAGGCTATTGTGATACTAAACTCTATCGTTAGTATAGGTATGGGTATATATAATTTGTGTGAAAGTAGGGAGGGGTGTGTGTATGGATGCTGGATTTTAATTTGGAGGGGTTGAACTTGATGGACTTTGTCGTTTTTCAACCTGATTTAACTAATTTAACTATGTAACATACAGCCATCCATGTAAAACAGCCCTAAAAGGGAGTGGATAAAGCATTGTCTCTCTAAAGGCCCTGGGCTTTATATCAAAAATCAATAACACCTGGGGAATAGCGATCATTTTGGCACCAGCACCCCAGTGGTGATAAACCTTGGTGCAGAGAAATTAAACTGAGGCACTGGGAAACCCCTGCTGGAGACCAGCTACCTACAAGGGCAAAGAACAGACAGTAGACGTGGAAATCGTCTAACTCTTTGACCTTTTTCAAAATATAGGAGCCAAACTCCACAGACATTTGGACTCTCTAAAGTCCTTACTGACCTGTGACAACAGGGAACACCACAACTGCTTAACCAAGCACCACTATTCAACTTAACATATCCTCATTACAACCGTGGCCATGCCAATATTTTCTTGCGTCAAGACCATGTAACTAAAGATATAAAACTATGCATGCCGCATTCACACTTGAGGTCAAAATGTTCTAACAAACCAAAACCAAAGAGAAAAAAGAAGGAAAAAAGGGAAGGAAAAGGGGAAAAAAGGAGAGGGCAAATACCTGCCTAAACAATCCCCACACAACAAAAAAAAAATAATACAACTGCAACACTATGAACAAATACATAGGACCTCACACATCACAACCACAATGCTCCACAAAGGTGGACAAAACAAAGACACTAAACAACTGGCCACTGAAACAGCTTCCCCACCAAAACAGGCACCGGCTTCACCAACCAGCCCCACGAGCCAAACAGAGATGGTAGCCACAGCTGACCTGATACAGTTTAAAAGAAACTCTAGATGAACTCCTAGCCGGGCCGGAACTAGGGGTAGGCAGAGTAGGCACTCGCCTAGGGTACAATCATGGGGGGGGCACGCTTTTAAAGGAAATTTTTTGCTTGGCCTTAAATAGTTTTTCAAATTTATAAACCACCTGTTCCAACCCCCCTCTTGTCCGTGATTTGTACTGAGGGCATAAGCAATCCCCACCTCCCTCTTGGCAGCTGCTGGCACAGGTACATATTTGTGGACAATGTATTGGCTGCTGCTTGCACAGGTAAACAGATGATTAGGGGCAATATCATGGATTTTTGGCTGCTGCTGGCACAGGTATAGATTGGGGGCAATATGAGGGATTGACTGCTGCTGGCTCAGATATATGGGGCAATATGGTGTCTACTGGTACAGGTACATAGATGTTTGGGGCAATATGATGGATGTTTGGCTCCTGCTGGCACAGGTACAAATTAGGGCCAATATGATTTTTTTGGCTGCCGCTGGCATAGATACAGATTGGGGTTAATAATACGATGGTCGTTTTGGCTTATGCTGGCACAGATACAGATTGGGAATTTAGAAGCAATCTGAGGGAATGACTGCCATTGGAACAGGTACATGGGGCAATATGATAGGTGCTGGCACATGTACAGAGGGCAATATGAATGGTAAGGTGGGAAATGGTAATGCAGGACCGGGTGGGTGGGGGGCACTGATTGAAGCCCTTACCTAGGGTGACAAGATACCTTGGCCCGGCCCTGTCTTCTACATCAATCCTCTAACCAATCACCATGTCTACAAGAAGCAGAAATCAGGATCTCAACCCTAGAAAATGACCTGACAAAGGCTCAAAACCAAATTGACCTGCAACAGCAGTAAATCTCTATTCTGGCCGATAAAGTAGACTATTTGGAAAATAGAAGTAGAAGAAATAACCTATGGCTAGGGAGTGTTCCTGAAACGGTAAAGGGAAAATAGCTGGATGACCTCCTTCTTAAATAGCTTCCTGAGAGCCTACAAATGAAACCAGACGGCCATTATGAAATAGAGAGATCTCACTGAATTGGCCCCCACCACGAGAAAACTCATCTAAACCTCGTCAAGTAATCTTCAAGATGTTGCATTATGTCGACAAACAGAATATTCTGGAGGCATACAGAAAAACAAGAAATATCACATATGAAGGACACAAATTGCTCCTTTTTCAGGATTTTCCTGTACTGGTCACTTTCAAGTGGAGATACTTTACTGCCATTTGCAGACATCTACATGAAACCGGATACAAATTCTCTCTGTTGTACCCTGCTAAACTCAGAGAACTGGAAAATAGCAAAACAATCTACTTCGAAGACCCCCACAAAGCAATGAGCTATTTCCAAACCCCTAACAACAGTGGCGACTCTAGCAAAAGTCCTAGTCCTTCCCCATAAACATCAATAGATACATTTACAAACTTATGGAGATGCACTAATTGGTGATTGGAACCTGGTTACCTGAGACAACTAACCAAGGGGAGGTGTTAAGAAAGATTACCCATGATAACGTTGATTATTCACATAGTAATGGCTCAGCTCTCACCTTTTGAAAAACTCTCCATAAAGGAAACACTGAAGGTTGCCCCATGACAAAAGAATAATAGACATTGACCCAAAACAAATTAAACACTTATCTTACATTTTTTCTCTGGAGAACTAATATGCAGCATGCACTGCATGTCATTACTTAAAGGGCACGTATCACAGCCAAAATCAAACACACATTAACAATCTGACCAGTACAACCTAAACATGGTTAATCAAACTACATATATAGTTTTTTGAAAAAAAACGGCAGGTTTTAAAAAATCCCTTACTTTGTCAAATGGGTTCTTTCACTGAGTGAGTCCATACAGTGACTATAACATTCAAAGTTCAAGAGCATGCTCATATTGTAGCACAGTGCTGTCCAACTTCTATGGTACCAAGGGCCGGAATTTTTCCAATCTACATGGTGGTGGGCCGATAACGGAAGCCAGTGTTAGCCACTCCCTGTTTTAGACCACACCCATGTTACCACAAGACCATGCCCACATTAATAGCACACCAAAAAAACAAATGGTTGGTGCTCACTGCAGGGATCAGGGCCGGAACTAGGGGTAGGCAGAGTTGGCGGCTGTCTAGGGTGCCATCATTGAGGGGTGCACTTTTTTCAAGCGTTTATTTAATAATTTGGTTCAGTAATCATGGTAACCTAGTTGGGTGGAATCCATCTCCTTCCCCTTCTCCCTCTTGCTGGCAAGTAACAGCTCCTTATGTGCGGTGCACCGCGACGTGCGTACACGCGTCAATGACGTCACTGATGTGTTGGATGACAGAGAGAAGCAGATAGCTGGCAGCCTGCTTGGTGTGGCTCGCTCTCGCTGCTCTCAGCCTTGCACAGTTGCACTGAACTGAAGACATTCTTTCTATTACTGTAAAGTGTGAACTTCCTGCTGGCACAGCCAGGTACAGATTTGGGGCCCATATATTTGCTGTTGCTGCTGGTCGCTGGCACAGGTAAATAAATACTTGGGGGCAATATGATGTGACCAGATTTATTTTTGGCTGCTGCTGACACAGGTAAAGATTGGGGGCAATATGATGGCTGCAGGAGGGCTGTATGATGGATGGCTGGTGAGCTTGCTGGTACAGGTACAGGGGGCAGTTATATAAATGAAAAAGTGTTGTACATTTTCTTGCTCTCTTTATTTAAAATATTTACCATCATGATAAGGAGGGAAATGGTAATACAGGACAGGGGGCACTGAGTGAAGCTCTTGCCTAGGGTGCCAAACTACCTTGTGCCTGCCCTGGCAAGGATGTCACTCATATGGGAAAAAGCTAAGTCATATAAGACATACCCATACCTGTGTATAATACAGTACCCCAGCATATGATTAAACACCTTAAGGGCCACTAACAATAATTTTCAAATGCTAACATACCCCCAGACAAATACCAAAGTATGACACACATAGGGAGCATATAGAAGGCAGAACAGAGCAGGAGACAGGAATCAGGACCACTCTAAAATGTACTACATACAGTGACACAGTGCTGGTGCCTCATTAGCATTTTGAATAAGGTGTGAACAGGTGAACAATGTGGGCAGTTTCAGTCTGGGTGTCAGGTGTGAACAGTACAGGCCTTTAGGATGTGAACAATAGAGGTGTCACAAGTGTGAACAATGCAGGGGGATCACAGGTGTGAACAATGCAGGGGATTAGTCTGAAATTGTGGTTTAGACAATGCAAGGTTTACATATGGTAAACAGACACAGCCCGCAGGCCGCCAGTTGGACAGCCCTGTTGTAGCAGATTGTAGAGTACTCTACCCAGAATACCTAGTTTTAGTAAACTCCTCCACTAGAAGTATTATGAGATTTCCCTTTCTTGTCCACTGCTGGTGATGTCATTATGCAAATGAAGGGCACACACTAACTTCCAGACAGGTGGCAGCACTACTGAACAGCAGCTAACGCAGGCATTTGTCTGATTTGAAAATAGCTTAGAATGATTACTAGGCAACCAAGGAATTTCAACTGAGCATGTGCGAGATTTCAGAGCTGTGAAGATGTAGGTAGGAGGAGACAGTGAAATCCAAGATGCCTGCCTCAGCTAGGACTGCAGTGGAGATAGGGGAGATTTTGCAGAAGGTATAGTGAGCTGATGATTTACATTATACAAACATTTCTAACTGTTTTAAAAATGGGATTTCTTGAACTTTCATATAGTGTCTTTATTTAGTAATGATTCTATTTATGATTGGTGCCCTTTAAACATGTTATTGTTACGTTAATATATTTTTAACTTTCTCTTTCAGCCTAACATGGGCTTTTATCTATGGGCCAAGCATCTGGATGCTGCTCGATGGGACAGATCCAGTTGCACTTTTATACAGATCTTTATCATCCTCAAACCAGGAAAGTTGGTATAAGGAGATTTACTTACCAGGTAAATATCTTTTGCATATGCTCGTACTGTCAATGCAGGGCGTATGGGGTTAAGTTCTCCTCTCTGGAGGCAGGACAAACATTAATTGAATCTTTAGGCTCCTCCTCTTCCTCTGTGTCCCTCTATCCTCAGTTGTTTGTAAAGTCTGTGAGGAGACACATAGGGTTCATAGAACATAATTACCAGCTAAGTATATCTCCTTTTATGCATACGGCGCTACTTGTCAGTGCAGAACATATGGGGATGTCCCAAAGCCGTCCAAAAAAGGTTAGGGAAAAAAACAGAGAATGTGTAATGTGTAAAAAAAATCAGAGTATAATTCTGAACTATCAGGAAGCTATATACGTGCTACCGTTGCTTGTAGCACCTTCCTGACAAAATCAGACTGCTGAGCATGAAAAACATCAAACTTATAGAACTTTCAAAATGCATGAGGGGATGCCCAGGTGGCTGCTTGACATATTGCTTCTAACAAAGCTTCTTGGTGGTAGGCCCAGAAGGCACTGACCTTCCTTGTGGAATGGGCCCTGAGTGACAAGGGAGGTGGCATTCCTGCCTCGGTATAAGCAAAGAAAATGGAATATACTATCCAGATAACCCGATCTATGATCCCCAAACAGGACAAATAATTGTTTGTCTAATGGATTGTGATCTCTTCATGTATGTCTTTAGGGCTTTAACTGGATCTAAAGTACTATCTGTTGTCAAGGATTAGGTAGGGGCGCTGTGGAGACTGATGTGGAAAGGGCGAGTCCTTGAGGCAGGAGCTGTATGTGCCTAGGGAACACGTAAAGGGAAGGCAGGAGCAGGTTGATGAGGGCGAAAATTCAGACTGGATCAGGTGCAGAGCAGAACAGAATGGAGAGGGCGAAGATCAGGATTGGACTAGGCAGGATGAAGAGGGCAACGACTCAGGACAGGAACAGACTGGAGTTGTTACAGTCACTGTATTAAGACACGGCAGAAGCCCACTCCTAGGGGCACAGGACAAGGCAGAAGCCCCCCTCCTGGGGGCACAGGACATCAAAGAAGCCCCCCTCCTGGAGGCACAGGACACGGCAGAAGCCCTCCTCCTGGGGGCACATGACACGGCAGAAGCCCCTCACCTGGGGGCAGCAACTGCAGAGCTGGCACAGATACAGGAGGCAGCTGCTAGGGAGCCGGCATGGGTACAGGAGGCAGCACGTGTACAGGGGGCAGCTGCTGGGAAACCGGCACAGGTACTGGGGCAGCTGCTGGGAAGCCGACACAGGTACATGAGGCAGCCAGTGGGGAGCCAGTCACCGGGGAAGCCTAGCTGGAGCTGTGGACAGCGGAGGCTGCTGGGGAACTGGAGCTGTGGGAAGCAGAGGCTGCTGGGGAACTGGCTCTGGAGCTGAAGGCAGTGACGGCTGCAGGGAAGGCCCCACTGGAGCTGTAGGCAGCGGCGGCTGCTGGGAAGGCCCCTCTGGAGCTGTAGGCAGTGGTGGCTGCTGGGAAGGCCCCTCTAGAGCTGTAGGCAGCGGCGGCTGCTGGGAAGGCCCCTCTGGAGCTGTAGGCAGTGGTGGCTGCTGGGAAGGCCCCTCTAGAGCTGTAGGCAGTGGCGGCTGCTGGGAAGGCCCCACTGGAACTGTAGGCAGAGGCGGCTGCTGGGAAGGCCACTCTGGAGCTATAGGCAGTGGCGGCTGCTGGGATGGCTCCTCTGGAGCTGTAGGCAGTGGCGGCTGCTGGGAAGGCCCCTCTGGAGCTGTAGGCAGTGGCGGCTGCTGGGAAGGCCCCTCTGGAGCTGTAGGCAGTAGCGGCTGTTGGGAAGGCCCCTCTGGAGCAGTAGGCAGTGGAGGCTGCTGGGGAAGCCCCACTGGAAAAGTAGGCAGTGGAGGCTGCTGGGAAACCACCTTTGAAGCTGTAGGCAGTGGATGCTGCTGGGGAAGCCCCACTAGAGCTGTGGCCAGAAGCTGCTGCTAAGGAACCAGTTGCTAAGGGGTAACAGGCCCAGGAACAGAGGCAGGCTGCGGAGGGATAGCTGGCCCTGGAACTGGAGCAGACTGCGGAGGGATAGCCAGTCCTGGAACTGGAGCTGACTGTGGAGGGATAGCTGGCCCTGGAACTGGAGCAGACTGTGGAGGGATAGCCGGCCTTGGAACTGGAGCAGACTGCGGAGGGATAGCTGGCCCTAGAAAAAATTCATCTAGAAATGCCAGCAGAAACTGAGCAGTATTGTAGATTAAAGGGGATTTACTGCACAGTAAATTCTAGGCCCAGGAACAAGCTTTACCTTCTAGCAGGAAGAAAATGATCTCAGAAACTTGCTCGACTGGAGTAGCACTCAAAAAGTGTTCTCTCTCTGTAAGGAGCAGGACTTCCTCTAGAAAGATTAGAATTTTACTTGGGGAGCCATCACAGTATCTGCCGGTCAAAACAGAGTATTTAGTATTTTTGGGAATCAGGTCAGAAGACACAGGAACAGCCCTTGCGGAATCTTGTGGCCAGAGCATTCTGTCAAGGATTAGGTAGGGGGCGCTGTGGAGACTGATGGGGAAAGGGCGAGTCCTATAGGCAGGAGCTGTATGTGCCTAGGGAACACGTAAAGGGAAGGCAAGAACAGGTGAGGTAAGTGAGGTATGTCCGCCTCTGAGCAGGACAAAAAAAAACTCAGGATAGAGGGACACACAGGAAGAGGAGGAGCCTAAAGATTCAATTAATGTTTGTCCTGCCTCCAGAGAAGATAACTTAACCCCATACATCCTGCACTGACAGGTAGGGCTGTATGCATAAAGGTTAATGCCTTGGCACAATCTATCGCAACTATAAATTATATAAAAATCCTAACATGGAATATGGAAGGTTTAAACTCACCCATTAAAAGGAAAAAAGTTCTTGGGATGCTAAAAAGAGAGAATGCTCATATAATATTACAGCAGGAAACACATTGACGAGCGGGAGATAGTAACAGTCTCAAAGTAAATTGGTTAAACCAAAGAAATCTAGGGGAGTTGTTACGGCATTTAACAAATCACTTAACCTGCATGTTATAAAAACATTCAGGGAAAACAAGGCAGATACCTACTATTGCTAATAGAAATCTTGAATGTTCGTTATATTATAGCAAATATATATGCTCCCAATGATGCTAATCAAACTGGCTCCTGAGAGGCAGCACATGTGATCATGGCGGGAGACATGAACACAACTTGGGACACAGATACACTCTTTCCAAACCAACAACAGACAGAGCTAAGTACCTTAACTATGCACTTACTGTACCTACAAATACAAGACTCCTTTCGATATATGCATCCAAAATCTACCACCTACTCTGGAGTCCACAAGACATTCTTTCGCATAGACTACATCTTCATCTCCCAAACACTCCTCTATACTATACAATTATCTGAAATAAAATACATAATAATCTCAGACTATGCCCCAGTAACACTACACAGGGCCGGACCAAGGTAGTTTGGCACCCTTGGAAAGAGCTTCAATCAGCGCGCCCAACCCATGCTGCATTATCATTTCCTGCCTTACCATTTCATTTTTTAAATAAAGAAAGCAAGAAACACATTAACGAATGAAATGATTCATTTATATAAATATAAATATGTAATGGTAAACTGAAAAATGTCGCAAAAACAAAACAGTAGGATAATTTGATCCATCATACAGCCCCTTGTACCTGTGCCAGCATGCCCAGCAGCGACCCATCATACAGCCCCTGTACCCGTGCCAACATGCCCAGCAGCCACTCATCATATAGCCCCCATACCCGTTGCAGCATGCCCAGCAGCCACCCATCATACAGCCCCCATACCTGTGCCAGCATGCTCAGCAGCCATCATACAGCCCTCCTGCACCTATGCCAGCATGCCCAGCAGCCACCCATCATACAGCCCCAGTACCTATGCCAGCATGCCCAGCAGCCACTCATCATACATCCCCCCATCCCTATACCAGCATGCCCAGCAGCCATCAATTATACAGCCCCCGTACCTGTACCAGCATGCCCAGCAGCCACCCATCATACAACCCCCATACCTGTGCCTGCATATCCACAGCAATCCATCATACAGTCCCTGTACCTGTGCCAGCATGCCCAGCAGCCATCAGCATACAGCCTTCCTGCACCTGTGCCAGCATGCCCAGCAGCCATCCATCATACAGCCCTCCTGCACCTGGCACACAAGCCCAGCAGCCAGCATATTGCCCCCAATCTATACCTGTGCCAGCAGCAGCCAAAAATAAATCAGATCACAATTATTGCCCACAGCAATCCATCATACAGTCCCTGTACCTGTGCCAGCATGCCCAGCAGCCATCAGCATACAGCCTTCCTGCACCTGTGCCAGCATGCCCAGCAGCCACCCATCATACAGCCCCCCATACCTGTGCCTGCATGTCCAGCAGCCATCCATCATACAGCCCTCCTGCACCTGGCACACAAGCCCAGCAGCCAGCATATTGCCCCCAATCTTTACCTGTGCCAGCAGCAGCCAAAAATAAATCAGATCACAATTATTGCCCAATTTGCCCCCAACGTATGTACCTGTTCCAGCAGCAACCTGAACCAAACATAAATCAGATCACTGTCTATGATCACATCATATTGCCCCCAAGTATTTAATACCTGTGCCAGCACCCAGTGCAGCAGGAAAAGAAAAAATATGGCCCACAAATCTGGAAGCATCACAGACTAGCATCTTGATAGAAGAATATCAATCTTCCTTCAGTTCAGGTTGAACTGAACTCAACTGTCTGTG